>NC_082638.1:58810000-59135000 GCF_002263795.3 Bos taurus | reverse complement strand
AAATGCCAATTAGACATTCATGGATTATGTGACCCCGGACAACCTGTTTGACCTGTCCAGATCTCAGTGTGCTCATCTGTAACATGGGTGTGAGGACGTCCCTGAAACCCCACTGGTTGAGACCTAGCCTTCCAATGTGGGGGGTACGGTTTTGATTCCCTACTCAGGGAGATAAGATTCCACAAGTCTTGTAGTCAAAAACACCAAAACGTTTTAAAAGAAGGAAAGTTCAGCAATATTACAACAAATTCAATAAAGACCTTACAAGTTGTACACATTAAACAAAAATGTTACTGATATGAGGCCCAATGAGACATTAGGCTTTCAGTCAAAAGACATTATGTGTTCACTCAAAAACCCGCTTTCATTCTACAGCTGTGTAGCAACTCGTGTTCTAGGCCCCAGCAGGGAGCAGAAGGGACTCCCCAGAGAGCTGCAATTCTGGTGGTGATTTTCACTCCCCGGGTTCTCCAGACATGAACCTGCACATCACTCCAGAGCACCCTCATCCGACAGCAAGCTTTACTTGCCCGGATTAGACAGTGAGCATGAAAGCACTCGGCAAATTAAGAGAGAAGTAGAGAGGAGGGCTGGGGTGGTGGATGGGACCCTTTGGGAATCTGGGATTAGCAGGTGCAAACTATTATACGTAAAATAAACAACAAGGTCCTCCTGTGTAGCACAGGGAACGACAATCAATATCCTGTGATAAGCCATAATGGAAAGGAATATGAAAAAGTATGCGTGTATATAATTGAATCATTTTCTTGTACCGTCGAAATTAATACAACTGTCTACATCACCTATACTTCAATAAAATAAATTTTAAAAGACAGAAGACAGAACCTAAATGGAGAGTGTGCCCACAAGTGAACACAGAGCAGGCAAGCCTGGCCACCACATCCCTAACAAGGACCAGGCCAAGAGAACAGGCGAGTTGGGGAGGGATTCCACCACTTCCTGGTCCCCTTTAATTCCTGGAAATACCCAAAGCTGGGCTTCCACGATCCAACCACTGGCACTCACTCTGCTAGTGTACTCGGTGGTGCCTGCAGTGACATCAGCTGAAGCAGTGGCGATGGGCGGGCTGACCGAAGATGCAAGGGTGCTCGTGGGTCCTGAGCTGGTGACCAGGGGCGACGAATAGGTGTTGGTCACCAGGGTGATGGTGGAGTTTGATGGCATCTGTGTGATCTCGTTCTGCTGGACACCTGACAAAGCAAATGTTCTTGGTCTCCCCACCACCTGGGGAAGGCTGTCCCAGCTCCAAGTGGCGGTGGGAGCAGGGCCCAATCCACACTCTTCGAGTTTCTCTGCTTTCAAGGGAAAACGACTCTCACATTAGCCAAATTTGAGCAAGGCTCCATGGAGCCCTTTCTCAGTAAGGCCTGCACCTGGGTCTTTAAGTTTCCAACAGCTCAAGGCTGCATGCCTTGGATGGCCCCCACCCCTTTAAAGTCCCCGCCTAGGAAAACTCAAGGCTGCCAATAGAAGTGACTATTTGCTCCAGTCAACACTTAAGGATAGGGCCCATTGCCCAGTCTCTACGGGAGGGCAGAAGCCTGCCTTTCAAAAGCATCAATTCTTCGGCACTCAGCCTTCTTCACAGTCCAACTCTCACATCCATACATGAACACAAGAAAAACCATAGCCTTGACTAGATGAATGTTTGTTGGCAAAGTAATTTCTCTGCTTTTGGATATGCTATCTAGGTTGGTCATAACTTTCCTTCCAAGGAGTAAGCATCTTTTAATTTCATGGCTGCAGTCACCATCTGTAGCGATTTTGGAGCCCAGAAAAATAAAGTCTGACACTGTTTCCACTGTTCTCCCATCTATTTCCCATGAAGTGATGGGACCAGATGCCATGATCTTGGTTTTCTGAATGTTGAGCTTTAAGCCAACTTTTTCACTCTCCACTTTCACTTTCATAAAGAGGCTTTTGAGTTCCTCTTCACTTTCTGGCATAAGGGTGGTGTCATCTGCATATCTGAGGTTATTGATATTTCTCCTGGCAATCTTGATTGCAGTGTGTGTTTCTTCCAGTCCAGCATTTCTCATGATGTACTCTGCATATAAGTTAAATAAGCAGGGTGACAATATACAGCCTTGCCATACTCCTTTTCCTATTTGGAACCAGTCTATTGTTCCATCTTCAGTTCTAACTGTTGCTTCCTGACCTGCATACAGATTTCTCAAGAAGAAGGTCAGGTGGTCTTGTATTCCCATCTCTTTCAGAATTTCCCACAGTTTATTGTGATCCACACAGTCAAAGGCTTTGGCATAGTCAATAAAGCACAAATAGATGTTTTTTCTGGAACTGTCTTACTTTTTCCGTGATCCAGCAGATGTTGGCAATTTGATCTCTGGTTCCTCTGCCTTTTCTAAAACCAGCTTGGACATCAGCAAGTTCACGTTTCACATATTGCTGAAGTCTGGCTTGGAGAATTTTGAGCATTACTTTACTAGTGTGTGAGATGAGTGCAATTGTGCGGTAGTTTGAGCACTCTGGCGTTGCCTTTCTTTGGGATTGAAATGAAAACTGACCTTTTCCAGTCTTGTGGCCACTGCTGAGTTTTCCAAATTTGCTGGCATATTGAGAGCAGCACTTTCACAGCATCATCTTTCAGGATTTGGAATAGCTCAACTGGAATTCCATCACTTCCTCTAGCTTTGTTCGTAGTGATGCTTTCTAAAGCCCACTTGACTTCACATTCCAAGATGTCTGGCTCTAGGTCAGTGGCCACACCATCGTGATTATCTGGGTCATGAAGATCTTTTTTGTACAGTTCTTCTGTGTATTCTTGCCATCTCTTCTTAATATCTTCTGCTTCTGTTAGGTCCATACCATTTCTGTCCTTTATCGAGCCCATCTTTGCAGGAAATGTTCTTTTGGTATCTCTGATTTTCTTGAAGAGATCCCTAGTCTTTCTCATTCTGTTGTTTTCCTCTATTTATTTTCATTGATCGCTGAAGAAGGCTTTCTTATCTCTTCTTGCTATTTTTTGGAACTCTGCATTCAGATGCTTGTATCTTTCCTTTTCTCCTTTGCTTTTCACTTCTCTTCTTTTCACAGCTATTTTTAAGGCCTCCCCAGACAGCCATTTTGCTTTTTTGCATTTCTTTTCAATGGGGATGGTATTGATCACTGTCTCCTGTACAATGTCAGGAACTTCTATCCATCGTTCATCAGGCACTCTGTCTATAAGATCTAGTCCTTAAATCTATTTCTCACTTCCACTGTATAATCACAAGGGATTTGATTTAGGTCATACCCGAATGGTCTAGTGGTTTTCCCTACTTTCTTTGATTTAAGTCTGAATTTGAGAATAAGGAGTTCATGGTCTGAGCCACAGTCAGCTCCCGGTCTTGTTTTTGCTGACTGTATAGAGCTTCTTCATCTTCGGCTGCAAAGAATATAATCAATCTGATTTTGGTGTTGACTATCTGGTGATGTCCATGTATAGACTCTTTTCTTGTGTTGTTCAAAGAGGGTGTTTGTTATGACCAGTGCATTTTCTTGGAAAAACTATTAGTTTTTGCCCTGCTTCATTCAGTATTCCAAGGCCAAATTTGCCTGTTACTCTATGTATTTCTTGACTTCCTACTTTTGCATTCCAGTCCCCTATAATGAAATGGACATCATTTTTGGGTGTTAGTTCTAAAATGTCTTGTAGGTCTCCATAGAACCGTTCAACTTCAGCTTCTTCAGCATTACTGGTTGGGGCATAGACTTGGATTACTGTGATATTGAATGGTTTGCCTTGGAAATGAATAGAGATCATTCTGTCTTTTTTGAGATTGCATCCAAGTACTGCATTTCAGACTCTTTTTTTGACCATGATGGCTACTCCATTTCTTCTGAGGGATTTCTGCCTGCAGTAGTAGATATAATGGCCACCTGAGTTAAATTCACCCATTCCAGTGCATTTCAGTTCGCTGATTCCTAGAATGTCGACATTCACTCTTGCCATCTCTTGTTTGACCACTTCCAATTTGCCTGATTCATGGACCTGACATTCCAGGTTCCTATGCAATATTGCTCTTTACAGCATTGGACCTTGCTTCTATCACCAGTCACATCCACAGCTGGGTATTGTTTTTGCTTTGGCTCCATCCCTTCATTCTTTACGGAGTTATTTCTCCACTGATCTCCAGTAGCATATTGGGCACCTACAGACCTGGGGAGTTTCTCTTTCAGTATCCTATCATTTTGCCTTTTCATACTGTTCATGGGGTTCTCAAGGCAAGAGTACTGAAGTGGTTTGCCATTCCCTTCTCTAGGGACCACATTCTGTCAGAACTCTTCACCATGACCTGCCCATCTTGGGTTGCCCCACAGGCATGGCTTAGTTTCATTGAGTTAGACAAGCCTGTGGTCCTAGTGTGATTAGATTGACTAGTTTTCTGTGAGTATGGTTTCAGTGTGTTTGCCCGCTGATGCCTTCTTGCAACATCTACCGTCTTACTTGGGTTTCTCTTACCTTGGGTGTGGGGTATCTCTTCACGGCTGCTTCAGCAAAGCACAGCCATTGCTTCTTACCTTGGACGAGGGGTATCTCCTCACTGCCCTTCCTGACCTTCACCGTGGGATAGCTCCTCTAGGCCCTCCTGGGCCCACGCAGCCATGGCTCCTTGGACGTGAGGTTGGTCCTCCTGGCCACTACAACATTAACAGAGGTAGGTAAAAAAGATTCATATACATTAACTCAAAGAGGAAAAGAACAGTATGAAAAATAACTAAAGGAATAAATGTAGAAAAAATAATAATGTTTAAAAAATTAACATTAAAAACAAGAGAGAGAGAAAAGAAAATTCCACAGAACTGTAAAAGCCCAACGTAGAGGCAGGTTATATAAGCAATAGAAAATGTGACTGAGAAATAAAAAAGCTTAATATCTTCATTAGATTTCATAGTGCCAATAAAGTTGACAATTACAACAGAGGGGAGAAAATGGGGGGGGCGGGGGGAGTGGGGAAGAAAAGAAAAAAAAAATCCCAAAGAATCTACAGAGCAAGTCCAAACAAGTCTGATAATTGTTTTTCTTGAGTCATTGCTATCAGAGTCCTTTCAGGAGCTGGAAGTCACAGTCCACTTAACCTCACTAGTATGGCCTCCAAAACTGTGCTGATCTCTGGACCTGCTTTGGGGGCAGCTCAGATTCGAAAATGGTACTACTCTTATGTGTTATTGCTTCCAAAATTCACAGCTATCAGAACTAGTACATTTTCTTTTGCCGGAGCTCTCAAAGTTATTTTATGTATTCCATGGACGCAGAATCTGCCTAGTTGGGTGGGTTTAATCTACAGCTTGTAAAGCTGGTATGAAGGTTTTAAGTCTTCTTCCTTAGCCACACTGCCCCTTGGTTTTAGTTGTCACTTTATTTCCATTTCTGCATTTGGATCATCCACTAGTCTTTGCTCTTGAGGCTGCCCTGGAGGATTTGGGCTTGCCCCTGTGAGGGCCACGTGTGGATGTGCAACTGCTTGGGTCATAGGGGTTCTGGAAGCACCAGGTACCCAGGGGAGTTGGTGGTTAGTTTAGAAGGAAATATAGTGCTCTAGAAGGGATGGAGGAGCCTGGTAGGCTGCAGTCCATGGGATTGCAAAGAGTTGGACACGACTGAGCTACTTTACTTTCCATTTTCACTTTCATGCGTTGGAGAAGGAAATGGCGACCCACTCCAGTGTTCTTGCCTGGAGAATCCCAGGGACAGTGGAGCCTGGTGGGCTGCTGTCTATGGGGTTGCACAGAGTCAGACAAGGCTGAAGTGACTTATCAGCAGCAGCAGTGCACTAGGTAGTTAAATAGGCACCCTGGGTAGGGTCCTGCTCTGTAGTTCCATTAGTCAGGCACTTGATGGACCAGCATCTCTATTGTTCAGCCGCCAATGGTGGCACTTGGGGAGAGAGAGTCTACAGTGATGGCTCCATCCCCCATGCATTAATCAGCAGTATCCCTTTGCTTCAATGGCTGCCTGGCTTACCTCCACAGCCATTTTCTACCACGATATCCTTCCACACGTCCCCTCAGTCTCTCTCTCCACAGTCAATAGCAGCCCTAGCCCTGGGATTGCTCCACAATCCCCAATCCTTGTCTCCTAGCTTCTGCACATTTTAGGGTATGTGCATCCCTCCCTGGGGTGTGTATGACTGTGACAATGACTGTCTGATTCTCATTCCATTTAGGTTGCCATAGATCAGCTATTTCACTCTCAGCCTTAAATATTTCTATTCTGATCCAGATAATTGCACTGATGTGGGGATTGAACACCTACTTCAGCTCTTCCACCAACTGAGGGCACATCCAGTCCTACTAACATTCCTGTTTTTCCCCGTAGATCCTTCATCCTACCAATTTTTAGTGGTTCTATATATTAATTTCCACTGATCAAGTACTCTTGTCTGCTCTCAGCTGGTGTTCTGCAAGCACTTCTGTGTCTGAAGGTGTATTTGTGATGTATCTGTGGAAAAAGATGTACTCCATGTTCACCTACTTCACTGTCATTTGGTTTTTGACTATTAGAAATAAGACAGCTATAAACATTCATGTACAAACATTTTGGTAAATATATATAATATATAGTAAATATATATATATATATTTTCAACTTTCTTTACCAAAAAAAATGTATATATATATATATATATATATATATACTTTTTTTTTTTCCTGTTGGTATAAACCTAGAAGTGGGATTGCTGGGTCATATAGTAATTCAATGTTTAACATTTTAAGCAACTTCCAAAGTGTTCTCCACTGGGGCTGTACCATTTTTTACCACTTTGTATTCCCATACGCAGTGCATGAAAGTTCGAATTTTTTTTAAATCCTCATCACACTTGTTCTTGCCTTCTATCTCATTAGAGCCATCATTTTGGTGTGCTGTGGACGCTTAATTGCCATCTATATATATATATATATTTATTTAATTTCCTGTTCACATCATTTGTCTAATTTTTGCAGTGTTGCCTTTCATATATTTTATCAGATTCTTAAATTTTCCATACTTCAATGTTACTGTTATTATTTTGTATTTTAATTGTTTATCCTACTTTTAGAAAGTTGGATATCAACTGTATATCTTGCAAAATTGCTTAAATTACTTCTTAGTTTTATTCATTTTTGTTGTCGCTGTAGGTTTCACTGACTGTTCTAGATAGATGTCCCCTACAAATAAAAACAGTTTAATTCTTCCTTTCCAAATTGGATATCTTCTCAATCATTTTCTTATGACTTCATGGAGAGAAGTTCAATATATAATGAGAGTAGACACCGTTTCATGGATTCTGATTGTAGAAGTAAAGCACTCAGTCTGCTACCATAAATTGTGATGTTAATTATTCAGTTTATTAACTTCATCAAGATGAAGAATCATTCTATCTCTAGTTTTGCTAAGAGTTCTTTATAGAGAATGTGCTCACTTGCTCAGTTTTGTCCATGTCTTTATGACCCTATGAACTGTATGCCCACCAGGCTTCTCTGTCCATGGGGATTCTCCAGGTAAGGATCCTGGAGTGGGCTGCAATGCCCTACTCCAGGGGATCTTTCAAATGGAGGGATGGAAACCAGGTGTTCCACATGGCAGGTGGATTCTTTACCAGCTGAGCCATCAGGGAAGCCCAAGAATAATGAAGTGGGTAGCCTATTCCTCCCCCAGGTGATCTTAAGAAACCCAGGAATAGATGCTTGCTTTTATCAAATTAATTTCCACACTTATCGATATGGCCATACTGTGTTTCATTTCTAGTTCTTTAGTAAGTTGTATTAAACTGATGGATTTTAAAGTGTTTAACCAAATGCTGTATTCTTAGAGAGACAAAATTAATAGATTATTCTGTGATGTACTTTGTATATATTTGTGTAGTCTGTGCTTTGTTATGGACACTTTCTATTGCTACCTCTTCAAATGCACAATTTTCTCCGGCTTCCCTGTCTAATCTATTATTTTTTTCTATCCACCGTGTTTGACATCTGACACTATACTTTTCATATCTTCAAGATGAAATTAGGCCTATTTTATGATTTCCATGTGTCTACTTAAATTTACAACGTACAAAAGTCTGTTATTCCAAGTATTTTAATGTCTCTGACAGATTTTTAAAATATATGCCACTTCTGGGTCAGTTTGATTTCTCAAGGGAAATTTAAAATGATTTTTCTTACATTAGTGGGATTGAATATCTTTTCAGTGTGGTTAGGGACTAGTTCCATAACTTTCTTGTGAGTTGACTGCTCATGATTTTAAAACATCTCTTAATAAAAGCGAATGGCCAGTGCTACATCTTTCTTAGAAACTGTTGGCTCATGTCTTTTTGACATTTTTCTGTCATGTTTTAGGTTATTTGTTCTAAAAAAAATTCAAGAGTCATCTTTTGTGTTTGTTTATTATGTTGCTCTACTTCTTAAAATGTTAAGCAGTGTGATTCATCCTGAATGAAGAAGCAGCCAGTAGACTTCACAGGAAACACAGGAAGTCCCACTAAGCCAAAAAATAGTGTCCCCAGGGGGCACATCTCAGGCATGGTGACCGTGCTAATCAATTAAGAACACAAAGGTTATGGTGAAGCACACAATTCATTCCCCTTTCCTCCAGAGCCAGCAACCTCAATTAGAGACCTTGGGAACTAGATGGGAAGGTCATGATTACTCAGTGTTTCCTACAAGAAGCTGGAAGATTTTGGTACCTATTCATGGAAATAAATTCCACCATGATCTCAACTCTGAGGTAAGCTCCAATGGAGGTGCCAGAAGGAAAACATGATGAGAAAAAATATTTGTGAGGGCACATGTTAAGAAGAAATTTGCAAACGAGGTTCACCCATCCTTGGGTAAGCTCCATCTCTTCCTGGGAATACTAATCAGTCACAATTGGTCATTTCCTGTATGGGTTCACCCAGCACAACCTGAAGCATGTATTTATATGCCTCATATCTATCACCCTGTTAAAACCCAAGCCTGAGTAGTATATATATATATTGAGGTGACCATGAGTCCTACACTTCAACCAAGAGAGCTGTAAATAGAACAAGAGCAAATGTTTTCAGTGCAGTATCAGAGCGTGGAGATAGTGGTTTCAGACTGGAACCTAGGAAACCGAGGAGCTATGTGAACACTCAGAAAAGGAGGTGGGATGGAAAAGGTTTCTGGTAAGTGGCCTAGAGTTAAATGATCTTCAACTTGCTTTAAGGTCATCTTGTAGGAGAAATGCAGAATGATTCTCATTTCCACAGACACTGAAATACATCATTTTATCATGGAGAGATTTTAGTCAAGATATTAAAAACTAGAAAATGGTGAAAGATGAGAGAGAACAGAATGAAACCCCGAATAGTGTGGCTGTGAGGGAAGGCTTGGAGGAGACACACTCTCCCTGTTGTGTGATCCATCAAGGTTGACTTAGATGACGGTGATAGGTGAATTTAGGGCGCCCATTTGGGGAATAACAAATGCCTCATTTTTCCCACTAAAATGTCTGACTTGCTCCCCATTCTCCCCTTTGTGATGTCAAAGCTCACTCAAGGCCACCATTGGCTGGAGAAGTGACTTGCTGACTTCATAAAGCATAAAGGTATGGCCCCCCTGAGGAGAGATATATATAGGGGTGCTCAGGAGCTTTGGCACAGACTGCCAGGAGTCCTCAAGATGACTAAGGTATCTGGGAAGCCAAAAGGTTCTAGCACAGTTATAAAATAGCTTACTCCATATTTCCAGGGCAAAAAGATGAAGACCTCCTATCAACTGAGGTCCAAAGGAAATGTCAAGGTGAGCTGAACCCATCCAAGTTGTTCTTGCCTGTTGACACAGCCCCATAAGACTGCCTCCCCTGTTCTTGCCTGGCACATATCCATTCTCTGCCCACGTCCCTCTCTTGAAGTCATCATTTCCAATCATCTTCACACTATTTCCCAAACCAATACCATCCTGTGCTCTCTCTCTTGTTTTCTCCAAGTGGCCAGGTTAACCATGAGGGTAAATAAGTATATTCAATTAAAGCTGACCTAGAAATCTTTTAAAAAATGTCCCATCTCAGACAAACTTAAAAATATCAGAGGTTCAAAACTCTGCAGCCAGTGTTCCAAGGTGAATGAAAAGCTGAATCAGAATGAACTGTAGGAGGTCCCTGAGTTCGTGGAAACCCCTGCCAAAATTAGGGGAAGAACTAGGATCATACTGAGCCCCAATAATACACTTTCCATGTGAGAAGAGGTTGAAGACTTGGTGTTTCTGTGTGTGTGTTTAAATTTGGAAACTTAGCTCAGAAGCCATGTCATGTCATGTGGGAATGCCATTTGCTAAAAGGGCATAAAAGTAGTTGCCCCTAGGAAACGTGCTTCATTGTAGTGTTTATTACACCTCAATATATAATGTTATATATATTGTTATAATGCTAACAACTAACAGCTTCAAAAATTCAATCTTTCTTAGTAAAACATAGTCTGTAGGAGTGAAACAATGGTGGTTTTCAGAATGCAGATTTCTACAAAAGCTAAAAATGGAACAACACATGACCTAGCAGTTTCATTCTTGGATATATATATATATATATAACAACAGCAACGACTTATACAACATTAATTAAAGAGACGCATGTACCTCAATGTACCGAAAGATCAGTTTTCAGTTGATCAGTCGTGTCCCAATCTTTGCGACCCCAGGAACCGCAGCAAGCCAGGCCTCCCTGTCCATCACCAATTCCCAGAGTTAACCAGACCCATGTCCATTGAGTTGGAGATGCCATCCAAACATCTCATTCTTGGTTGTCACCTTTCCTCCTGCCCTCAATCTTTCCCACCATCAGGGTCTTTTCAACTGAATCAGCATTTCATAGCAGGTGGCCAAAGTACTGGAGTTTCAGCTTCAACATTAGTCCTTCCAATGAAAACCCAGGACTGATCTCCTTTAGGATGGACTGGTTGAATCTCCTTGCAGTCCAAGGGACTCTCAAGAGTCTTCTCAACACCATAGTTTAAAAAATCAATTCTTCAGTGTGCAGTTTGATTTACAGTCCACCTCTCACATCCACACATGCCTACTGGTTAAACCATAGCCTGAGCTAGATGGACCTTTGTTGACAAAGTAATGTCTTTGCTTTTCAACATGCTGTTTATGTTGGTCATAACATATTTCAAGGAGTCAGTTCAGTCAGTTCAGTCACTCAGTCGTGTCCAACCCTTGTGAACCCATGAATTGCAGCATGCCAGGCCTCCATGATGCCATCCAGCCATCTCATCCTCTGTCATCCCGTTCTCCTCCTGCCCCCAATCTCTCTCAGCATTAGAGTATTTTCAGTGAGTCAACACTTTGCCTGAGGTGGCCAAAGTATTGGAGTTTCAGCCTCAGGATCAGTCCTGCCAATGGACACCCAGGACTGATCTCCTTTAGAATGGACTGGTTGGATCTTCTTGCAGTGCAAGGGACTCACAAGAGTCTTCTCCAGCACCACAGTTCAAAAGCATCAATTCTTCGGTGCTCAGCTTTCTTCACAGTCCAACTCTCACATCTGTACATGACCACTGGAAAACCCATAGCCTTGACTAGATTGACCTTTGTTGGCAAAGTAATGTCCCTGCTTTTTAATATGCTATCTAGGTTGGTCATATTTTTCCTTCCAAGGAGTAAGTGTCTTAATTTCACAGCTGCAATCACCATATGAGTGATTTTGGAGCCCAGAAAAATAAAGTCTGATAGTTTCCACTGTTTCCCCATCTATTTCCCATGAAGTGGTGGGACCAGATGCCATGATCTTCGTTTTCTGAATTTTGAGTGTTAAGCCAAACTTTTCACTCTCCACTTTCACTTTCATCAAGAGGCTTTTGAGTTCCTCTTCACTTTCTGCCATAAGGGTGGTGTCATCTGCATATCTGAGATTATTGATATTTCTCCCAGCAATCTTGTTTCCAGCTTGTGGTTCATCCAGCCCAGCGTTTCTCATGCTGTACTCTGCATGGAAGTTAAATAAGCAGGGTAACAATATCCAGCCTTGACATATTCCTTTTCTTATTTGGAACCAGTCTGTTGTTCCATTTCCAGTTCTAACTGTTGCTTTCTGACTTGCATGAAGGTTTCTCAAGAGGCAGGTCAGATGGTCTGGTATTCTCATCTTTTTCAGAATTTTCCACGGTTTATTGTGATCCTCGCAGTCAAAGGCTTTGCCATAGTCAATAAAGCAGAAATAGATTTTTTTTCTGGAATTCTCTTGCTTTTTTGATGATACAGCAGGTATTTGAAACTTAATATCTTGTTTCTTTAACTTTTCTAAAACCAGCTTGAACAGCAGGAAGTTCACAGTTCATGTATTACTGAAGTATGGCTTGGAGAATGTTGAGCATTACTTCACTAGTATGTGAGATGAGTGCAATTTTGTGGATGTTTGAGCATTCTCTGGCATTGACTTTCATTGAGAATATAAATTGACCTTTTCCAGTCCTGTGGCCACGGTGGGGTTTTCCAAATTTGCTGACATATTGAATGCAGCACTTTCACAGCATCATCCTTCAGGGGTTGCAATAGTTCAATCGAAATCCTATCACCTCCACTAGCTTTGTGTGTGGTGATGCTTCCTAAGGCCCACTTGACCTCATATTCCAGGATGTATGGCTCTAGGTGAGTGATCATACCATCATGATTATCTGGGTCAAGATAATCTTATTTGTACAGTTCTGTGTATTGTTGCTCCTTCGTCTTAATATCTTCTGTTTCTGTTAGGTCCACACAATTTCTATTCTTTATGGAGCCTATTTTTGCATAGAAATATTCCCTTAGTATCTTTAAGTTTCCTGAAAAGATCTCTAATCTTTCACTTTTTATTATTTTTCTCTATTTTTTGCATTGATCATTGAGGAAGCCTTTCTTATCTCTCCTTGCTTTTCTTTGGAACTCTGCATTAAAATGCTTATGTTTTTCATTTTATCCTTTTTTCTTCACTTCTCTTCTTTTCACAGCTATTTTTAAGGCCTTCTCAGGCAGCCATTTTGTCTTTTTGCATGTATTTTTCTTGGGGGTGGTCTTTCTCTCTGTCTCCTGTACAATGTTATGAACCTCTGTCCATAGTTCATCAGGCATTCTTTCTATCAGATCTAGTCCCATAAATCTACTTCTCACTTCCACTGTAAAATCGACAGGGATCTGATTTAGGTCATACCTGTGTGGTCTTCTGTACAATGTCAGGAACCTCACTCCAAAGTTAATCAGGCACTCTATCTGTCAGATCTAGTCCATTAAATCTATTTCTTACTTCCACTGTATAATCACAAGGCATTTGATTTAGGTCATACCTGAATTATCTAGTGGTTTTCCCTACTTTCTTAAATTTAAGTCTGAATTTGTCAATAAGGAATTCATAATCAGAGCCACAGTCAGCTCCTGGTCTTGTTTTTGCTGACTTTATAGAGCCTCTCCATCTTTAGCTGCAAAGAATATAATCAATCTGATTTTGGTGTTGACCATCTGGTGATGTCCATGTGTAGAGTCTTCTCCTGTGTTGTTGGAAGAGGGTGTTTACTATGACCAGTGCATGCTCTTGGCAAAACTCTATTCGCTTTGCCCTGCTTCATTCTATATTCCAAGGCCAAATTTGCATGTTACTCCAGGTGTTTCTTGACTTCCTATTTTGCATTCCACTTCCCTATAATGAAAAAGACATCTTTTTTGAGTGTTAGTTTTAAAAGGTCTTTAGGTCTTCATAAAACTGTTCAACTACAGCTTCTTCAGCATTACTGGTTAGGGCATAGACTTGGATTACCATGATATTGAATGATTTGCCTTGGAAACAAACAGAGATCATTCTGTGTGTGTGTGTGTTTTTTTTTTTAATTTATTTATGTTTCTAATTTTATTTTATTTTTAAATTTTACAATATTGTATTAGTTTTGCCAAATATCAAAATGAATCTGCCACAGGTATACCTGTGTTCCCCATCCTGAACCCTCCTCCCTCCTCCCTCCCCATACCCTCCCTCTGGGTCGTTTCAGTGCACCAGCCCCAAGCATCCAGTATCGTGCATCGAAACTGGACTGGCGACTCGTTTCATACATGATATTATACATGTTTCAATGCCATTCTCCCAAATCTTCCCACCCTCTCCCTCTCCAACAGAGTCCATAAGACTGATCTATACATCAGTGTCTCTTTTGCTGTCTCGTACACAGGGTTATTGTTATCATCTTTCTAAATTCCATATATATGCGTTAGTATACTGTATTGGTGTTCTTCTTTCTGGCTTACTTCACTCTGCATAATAGGTTCCGGTTTCATCCACCTCATTAGAACTGATTCAAATGTATTCTTTTTAATGGCTGAGTAATACTCCATTGTGTATATGTACCACAGCTTTCTTATCCATTCATCTGCTGATGGGCATCTAGGTTGCTTCCATGTCCTGGCCATTATAAACAGTGCTGTGATAAACATTGGGGTACACGTGTCTCTTTCCCTTCTGGTTTCCTCAGTGTGTATACCCAGCAGTGGGATTGCTGGATCATAAGGCAGTTCTAGTTCCAGTTTTTTAAGGAATCTCCACACTGTTCTCCATAGTGGCTGTACTAGTTTGCATTCCCATCAACAGTGTAAGAGAGTTCCCTTTTCTCCACACCCTCTCCAGCATTTATTGCTTGTAGACTTTTGGATCACAGCCATTCTGACTGGCGTGAAGTGGTACCTCACAGTGGTTTTGATTTGCATTTCTCTGATAATAAGTAATGTTGAGCATCTTTTCATGTGTTTTTTGGCCATCTGAATGTCTTCTTTGGAGAAATGTCTATTTAGTTCTTCGGCCCATTTAAAAAAAAATTTTTTTTTTTAATTTTATTTTATTTTTAAACTTTGCAATATTGTATTAGTTTTGCCAAATATCAAAATGAGTCCGCCACAGGTATATCCACGTTCCCCATCCTGAACCCCCCTCCCTCCTCCCTCCCCTACCCTCCCTCTGGGTCGTCCCAGTGCACCAGCCCCAAGCATCCAGTACCGTGCATTGAACCTGGACTGGCGACTCATTTCATACATGATATTATACCTGTTTCAATGCTATTCTCCCAAATCTCCCCACCCTCTCACTCGATGTATAGATCAGTCTTATGGACTCTATGGCCCATTTTTTGATTGGGTCATTTATTTTTCTGGAGTTGAGCTGTAGGAGTTACTTGTATATTTTTGAGATTAGTTGCATCCAAGTATTGCATTTCAGACTCTTTTCTTGACTATGATGGCTACTCCTTTTCTTCTAAGGGATTCCTGCTCACAGTAGAAGATATAATTGTCATCTGAGTTAAATTCACCCATTCCAGCCCATTTTAGTTCACTGATTCCTAGAACATCGATGTTCACTTTTGCCATCTCTTGTTTGGCCACCTGAAATTTTCCTTGATTCATGGACATAACATTCAAGGTTTCTATGCAATATAGATCTTACAGCATTGGACCTTCCTTCTATCACAAGTCACATCCACAACTGGGTACTGTTTTTGCTTTGGCCCATCTTCTCATTCTTTCTGGAGTTATTTCTCCACTGAACATCAGTAGCATATTGGGCACCTACCATCCTGGGGAGTTCCTCTTTCAGTATCCTACCATTTTTCCTTTTCATACTGTCCATGGGGTTCTCAAGGCAAGTATACTGAAGTGATTTGCTATTCCCTTCTCCAGTGGGCCACATTTTGTCAGGCCTCTCCACCATGACCATTGCATCTTGGATGGCCCCACATGGCATGGCTTAGTTACATTGAGTTAGATAAGGCTGTGGTCCATGTGATCAGATTGATTAGTTTTCTGTGATTATGGTTTCAGTGTGTCTGCTCTCTGATGCCCTCTTGCAACACCTATGGTCTTACTTGGGTTTTTCTTACCTTGGACGAGGGGTATCTCTTCATGGCTGACCCTCATGACTTTGAACATGGATTAGCTTCTCTCAGCCCTCCTGCTCAGCCTCCACTTCCTGGATGTGGGGTTGCTCCTCTAGGAAGTGAGAAATATGTTTAAGAGACAAGATCTGGTAGAGCGTCTGATGATCTATGGATGGAGGTTCGTGACATTGTACAGAAGACAGGGATCAAGACCTTCCTCATGCAAAAGAAATGCAAAAAAAGCAAAATGGCTGTCTGAGGAGGCCTTACTAATATCTGTGAAAAGAAGAAAAATGAAAAGCAAAGGAGAAAAGGAAAGATACAAGCATCTGAATGCAGAGTTCGAAGGAATAACAAGGAGAGATAAGAAAGCCTTCCTCAGTGATCAATGCAAAGAAATGGAGGAAAACAACAGAACGACAAAGACTAGAGATCTCTTCAAGAAAATTAGAGATACCAAGGGAAATTTTCATGAAAAGATGGGCTCAATAAAGGACAGAAATGGCATGGACCTAAAAGAAGCAGAAGATATTAAGAAGAGGTGACAAGAATACACAAAAGAATTGTACAAAAAGATCTTCATGATCCGGATAATCACGATGGTGTGATCACTCACCTAGAGCCAGACAGATTAGAATATGAAATCAAGTGGATCTTAGAAAGCATCACTACAAACAAAACTAATGGAGTTGATGGAAATCCAGTTGAGCTATTTCAAATCCTGAAAGATGATGCTGTGAAAGTGCAGGACTCAATATGTCAGCAAATTTGGAAATCTCAGTGACCACAGAACTGGAAAAAACTCAGTTCTCATTCCAATCACAAAGAAAGGCAATGCCAATGAATGCTCAAACTACAGCACAATTGCACTCATCTCAGATGTTAGTAAAATAATCCTCAAATTTCTCCAATCCAGGATTCAGCAATACATGGACCGTGAACTTCCAGATGTTCAAGTTGATTTTTAAAAATGCAAAGGAACTGGATAACAAATTGCCAACATCCGATGGATCATGGATAAAGCAAGAGAGTTCCATAAAAAACATCTATTTCTGCTTTATTGACTATGGCAAAGCCCTGACGGTGTAGATCACAAACTGTGGAAATTTCTGAAAGAGATGGGAATACTATACCACCTGACCTGCCTCTTGAGAAACCTATATACAGATCGGGAAGCAACAGTTAGAACTGGACATGGAACAACAGACTGGTTCCAAATAAGAAAAGGAGTTCATAAGGCTGTGTGTTGTCACCCTGCTTGTTTAACTTATATGCAGAGTACATCATGAGAAATGCTAGGCTGGAAGTAGCACAAGCTGGAATCAAGATTTCCAAGAGAAATATCAGGTATGCAGATGACACTACCCTTATGGAAGAAAGTGAAGAGGAACTAAAAAGGCTCTTGATGAAAGTGAAAGCAGAGAGTGAACAAGTTGGCTTCAAGCTCAACATTCAGAAAATGAAGATGATGGAATCTGGTCCCATTACTTCATGGGAAATAGATGGGGAAACAGTGGAAAGTGTGTCAGACTTTATTTTGGGAGGCTCCAAAATCATTGTAAATGGTGATTGCAGCCATGAAATTAAAAGACGCTTTCTCATTGGAAGGAAATTTATGATGAACCTTGATAACATGTTGAAAAGCAGAGACATTACTTTGCCAACAAACATCTGTGTAGTCAAAGCTATGGCTTTTCCAGTCATCATGTATGGATGTGAGAGTTGGAGTCTGATGTAAGCTGAGGGCTGAAGAATTGATCCTTTTGAACTGCAATGTTGGAGAAGATGCTTGAGAGTCACTTGGACTGCAAGGAGATTCAACCAGTCCATTCTAAAGGAGATCAGTCCTGGGTTTTCGTTGGAAGGACTGATGCTAAAGCTGAAACTTCTATTCGTTGGCCACATCATGTGAAGATTTTACTCACTGGAAAAGATTCTGATATTGGGAGGGATTGGAGGCAAGAGGAGAAGGGGACCACAGAAGATGAGATGGCTGGATGGCATCACTGACTTGTTCGATGAGTGTGAGTAAACTATGGGAGTTGGTGGTGAACAGGGAAGCCTGGTGTTCTGTGATTCATGGGGTTGCAAAAAGTTGGACTCGACTGAGTGACTGTACTGAACTGAAGTGTGTGATCTAGTGGTTGTCACTAATTTCTTCAATGTAAGTCTGGATTTGGCAATAAGGAGTTCATGATCTGAGCTACCGGAGAAGGCAATAGCACCCCACTCCAGTACTCTTGCCTGGAAAATCCCATGAACGGAAGAGCCTGGTAGGCTGCAGTCCATGGGGTCCCTAAGAGTTGGAGACAACTGAATGACTTCACTTTCACTTTTCATTTTCATGCATTGGAGAGGGAAATCGCACCCCAATCCAGTGTTCTTGCCTGGAGAATCCCAGGGACGTGGGAGCCTGGTGGGCTTCCATCTATGGGGTGACAGAGTCGGACAGGCCTGAAGTGACTTAGCAGCAGCAGCAGCAGATCTGAGCCACAGTCAGCTCCTAGTCGTGTTTTTACTGTCATGTGTACATCTTCTCCATCTTTGCAAAGAATATAATCAATCTAATTTCTGTTTTGCCTGTCTTGTGATGTCCATGTATAGAGCCTTCTCTTGTGTTGTTGAAAAAGGGTGTTTGCTATGACCAGTGTGTTCTCTTGGAAAAACTCTATTAGCCTTTGCTCTGATTTCTTCTGTACTCTAAAGCCAAATTTGCCTGTTACTCCAGGTGTTTCTTGACTTTCTACTTTTGCATTCCAGTACCCTATGATGAAAACTACATCTTTTTTAGGTGTTAGTTCCTAAGGTCTTTTAGGTCTTCATAGAACTGTTCAAATTCAGCTTCTTCAGCATTACTGGTTGGGTCTTAGAGTTGAAGTACCTTGATCTTGAGTGGCTTGTCTTGGAAACGAACACGGATCATTCTGTGGTTTTTAAGATTGCATCCAAGTACAGCATATTGGAATCTTTTTATTACTATGATGGCTACTCCATTTCTTCTAAGGGATTCCTCCTCTTAGTCATAGATACAATAGCCATCTGAGTTAAATTCATCCATTCCAGGCCACTTTTGTTCACTAATTTCTAGAATGTCGACGTTCACTCTTGCCATCTTCTGTTTGACCACTTACAATTTGCCTTGATTCATGGACTGAACATTCCGGGATTCTATACAATACTTCCCACTTTGTTGTAATCCATATTTTGCTAGCTTTTCGGTCTTTGGGTTGTTTTTCTGACAAACTTCTCACCTTTTGATGATGTTCTTTAAAGTTTTCATTACATTTTTAAAATGTAAACTCTGGTATAAAACCTTAAGAATTTTCCACTGAGCACTTTCAGGAATTATTAATTGTCCATCCTCAGTCTATAACCATCCTTCATCAGTAATCCTTGCTCCTCTTTTCTATCTTTCAAATTTTTCCTCAGTATAGTGTGGTTTTTCCTATTCCACGGGACCTGTTCAGATCAAATACATCTGTAGTGAAAGGTTTTCGTAAAGTGCCACTTTTCTGGTTTGACAGTCAGCAGCTGATTATCGTCAGTTACTTTATTCCTGTCCTTGTTGTGTCCTTTGCAATGCATAATAGCTACTTCTTTAGGACAATATATAGCAGTTAAAAGTCTCTCAATCTCTCTGAAATGTTTAATAGTTTCTCCTGTTGCTGTTTTAAACTTTTTTTCCATATTGCAGCATGAGCATGTAAAGTCAAATAAGTATACTTAGAATCAGTGTAGATATTTACCCGCTGTCCTTTGCTTAACTCTAGAGCTCGAGTCAGAGCCACAAACTCTGCTAACTGAGCACTGGTTCCCTGGGGAAGAGATTTTGCTTCTAAAACCTGTTCAGCAGCCACCACAGCATAATTTGCTTTATGCTTTCCATCCTGCACAAAAAAAAAAAAAAAAAAACTGCCATCAGTAAATATTTCAATGTCAGGATTGTCTAATGGGCTATCCATTAAATCTTCTGGAACTGGATAGTTTAAAGTTAGGAATTGGGAACAATCATGATCAGGTTTCATTTTCTTTCTCAGGAAGGAAAGTGGCAGGATTTAAATTTCCACAAAGTTTAAGCTTAGTTACTTGTCCTTCTAACAACAATGACTGATATTTAAGAAGCTTACTGTCTGCCATCCAAATATTAACCTTAGAATTTAAGATTCCACTCACATCATGAGCAGTCAGTACGGTAAGGTTTCATCCATTAATTATTTTTTAAAGCCTCAGGTGCTTATAAAGCCGCTGCCACAATTACTCTTAGGCAGTGGGGACACCCACATGAAATTGCATCTAATTGTCTGCTTCAGTGAGCAATAGGTTGCTGTTGAGGCCCTCCAGGTGGTATCAAAACTCCCAAGGCTACACCTCTTCTTTCAGTGACAACAAACTAAATTCTGACCCTGTGGATAACTCAGAGAAGGAGCTTCCAGGAGAGCAGCCTGAAGAACCTTAAAAGCCTTTGATCTGGAGACCAAACCAGTTTGTCGGTTTGGGTCTGCTAATTTTCAGCTGTAAGTTTATGTAAAGGCTGGGCAAGTTACGCATAACTAGGAATCCAAATGAGACAGTAACCTGTGATTCCCTAAAATCCTCTCAATTGTCTTAAAGTCGTAGGTAGGGGATGGCAGCTGTGCACGCGCAGGAGGGCTGAGAGGAGCTACTCTGTATTCAAGATCAAGAGGGGTGGCCATGAGGAGGTATGCCTTGTCCAAAGTAAGAGAAACTCAAATAAAATCGTAGGTGTTGTGAGATACCATCAGAGGGCAGATACACTGAAACCATAATCACAGAAAACTACCCAATTTGACCACATGGACCACAGCCTTGTCTAACTCAATGCTCTATGGAAGTCACCCAAAAAGGAAATGTCATGATGGAGAGGTCTGACAGAATGTGGTCCACTGGAGAAGGAAATGGCAAACCACTTCAGTATTCTTTCTTCAACAACCCCATGAACAGTATGAAAAGGCAAAATGATAAGATACTGAAAGAGGAACTCCCCAGGTCAGTAGATGCCAAATATGCTACTAGAGATCAGTGGAAAAATAACTCCAGAAAGAATAAAAGGATGGAGCCAAAGCAAAAACAGTACCCAGTTGTGGATGTGACTAGGGATAGAAGCAAGGTCCAATGTTTTAAGAGCAATTTTGGATAGAAACCTGGAATGTTAGGTCCATGAATCAAGGAACATTGAAAGTGATCAAACAGGAGATGGCAAGAGTGACTGTCAACATTCTAGGAATCAGTGAACTAAAATGGACTGGAATGGATGAAGTTAACTCAGATGACCGTTATATCTACTACTGTGGGCAGGAATCCCTTAGAAGAAATGGAGTAGCTATCATGGTCAACAAAATAGTCTGAAATGCAGTACTTGGATGCAATCTCAAAATGACAGAATGACCTATGATTGTTTCCAAGGCAAACCGTTCAATATCACGATAATCCAAGCCTACGCTCCAACCAGTAATGCTGAAGAAGCTGAAGTTGAACGGTTCTATGAAGACCTACAAGACCTTTTAGAACTAACACCCAAAAAGATGTTTTTTCATTATAGTGGACTGGGATGCAAAAGTAGGAAGTCAAGAAACAGCTGGGTAACCGGCAAATTTGGCCTTGGAATATGGAACAAAGCAGGGCAAAAACTAATGGAGTTTTGCCAAGAGAACACACTGATCATAGAAAACACCCTCTTCCAACAACTCAAGAGAAGACTCTACGCATGGATATCATCAGTGGTCAACACCAAAAACAGATTGATTATATTCTTTGCAGCCAAAGATGGAGAGGCTCTATACAGTCAGCAAAAACAAGACCAGGAGCTGACTGTGGCTCAGATCATGAACTCCACATTGCCAAATTCAAACTTAAATTAAAGAATGTAGGGAAAACCACTAGATAATTCAGGTATGACCTAATCCCAATCCCTTATGATTATACAGTGGAAGTGAGAAATAGATTTAAGGACTAGATCTGATAGACAGAGTGCCTGATAAACTATGGACTGAAGTTCCTGACATTGCACAGGAGACAGGAATCAAGACCATCCCCATGGAAAAGAAATGCAAAAAAGCAAAATGGCTGTCTGAGGAGGCCTTACAAATAGCTGTGAAATGAAGAGAAGCGAAAAGCAAAGGAGAAAAGCAAAGATATAAGCATCTGAATGCAGAGTTCAAAATAATAGCAAGGAGAGAAAAGAACGCCTTCCTCAGTTATCACTGCAAAGAAACAGAGGGAAACAACAGAAATGGGAAAGACTAGAGATCTCTTCAAGAAAATTAGAGATGCCAAGGGAATGAAAAGATGAGCTCTATAAAGGACAGAAATGGTATGGACATAACAGAAGCAGAAGATATTTAGAAGAGGGGGCAAGAACACACAGAAGAACGATACAAAAAAGATCTTCACGACCCAGATAATCACGATCATGTGATCACTCACCTAGAGCCAGACATCCTGGAATGTGAAATCAAGTGGTCCATAGAAAGCATCACTACAAGAAAAGTTCGTGGAGGTGATGGAATCCCAGTTGAGCTATATCAAATCCTAAAAGATAATGTTGTGGAAGTGCTGCACTCAATATGCCAGCAAATTTGAAAAACTCAGCAGTGGCCACAGGACTGGAAAAGGTCAGTTTTCATTCCAATCCCAGGGAAAGGCAATGCCAAAGAATTGAGGCTTTTGAACTGTGGTTTGGAGAAGACTCTTGAGAGTCCCTTGGACTGGAAGGAGATCCATACTAAAGGAGATCAGTCCTGGGTGTTCATTGGAAGGACTGATGCTGAAGCTGAAATTCGAATTCTTTGGCCTACACATGCAAAGAGTTGACTCACTGGAAAATACTTGTTGCTGAGAGGGATTGGGTGCAGGAGGAGAAGGGGATGACAGAGGATGAGATGGCTTGATGGCATCACTGACTCGATGGACATGAGTTTGAGTGAACTCCGGGAGTTGGTGATGGACAGGAAGGCCTGGCGTGCTGCAATTCATGGGGTCAAAAAGAGTAGGACACAACTGAGCAACTAAACTGAACTAAGAAGTATCCTGGAGAAGACTGGAAACTTGATTTTGCACATATGCTAAGAGCTAATGGAGAAGGCAATGGCACCCAACTCCAGTACTCTTGCCTGGAAAACCCCATGGGCAGAGGAGCCTGGTAGGCTGCAGTCCATGGGGTTGCTAGGAGTCGGACATGACTGAGCGACTTCACTTTCACTTTTAACTTTCATGCAATGGAGAAGGAAATGGCAATCCACTCCAATGTTCTTGCCTGGAGAATCTCAGGGACAGGGGAGCCTGGTAGGCTGCTGTCTATGGGGTCACACAGAGTCGAACACGACTGAAGTGACTTAGCAGTAGCAGCAGTAATGGATATTTTTGCTTACAAGTTTGGTTGGATACTTTTACTGGATGGATTGAGGCTTTTCCGTATCATAGTGAGCAGGTTAAGGAGGTTATAAAGATTTCAATCCATGAAATTATCCCCAGGTTTAGGCTTCCACAGAGCTTTCAGAGTGACAATGGCTCTGCCTTTAAAGCTGCTGTAACTCAGGAGATATCTAAATCTCTAGAAATAGAATATCACTTACACTGTTCCTGGAGAATCCAATCCTCAGGAAAAGGTGAAAAAGCTAATGACATCAAAATACATCAGTGCAAATTAACTCAAAAACATAGGACAATTGGATTAAAGTCCTACCCATAGCTTTAATGAGGGCTCAAACTGCCCCAAGAAAGGAGACACTGTCCCCCTTTGAATGTATTTATGGAAGGCCTTTCTTATGCAGAGACATTATTAAAGACCCTGAAGCCTTGGGATTAACTAATTATGTAACTCAGCTCTCAGCTTTTCAACAGACATTAACAGAACTCCAGGAGACAACTCCTGACCTAGCCTCTGACTCAAGCAAGCCTCTATTTGAGCCAAGAACCGAGGTCCTCATAAAAACAGTGGGGTCCAGAGGCCCATCCCTTAAGCCCCTCTGGGAAGGCCTTTATCAGGTTATTCTCTCTTTCCCCACAGCTGTCAAAGTGCCAGGAATTGATTTGTGGGTATATTACACTTGAGTTAAGAGGTAGCACTCTGACCAGAACTAAGTGACTTCATGTTATGTCTTTACTTTCTATGATCTGACTTTGTACTTTGCAAATGGGCTTTATAATCTATGTGAGCCTTCTTATGCTCACTCTCAAAATCCTGAGTTTGCTGTTGATCATCAAGATAATGCCTTCTTGTCCTGGGCTCACTCCTATCCTGCATTCCACCATTGGTGTAACTGCTGGGTCTGCGGAGCGCTTCCCTCTTCATCAGTGGAAGGCTTCCAATGATGGACATCTCCACTTCAAGGAAAATACTTTCTTCAAGTCTGTGAAAACCTTCAACAACAATCATATGCGATGCCTCTTCTTCATCTGATGACATCTAATAACCCTAAAATGGACTGGTCCAATACATTGCACTTTTAACTATGAACATAATGTGACTTTTAATTTTGATTATACATTGTCTCGGTTCAATGACTGTTTTGCTACACATAAAGCAAATAGTTCTAGATCTAATGGTTTTTTACCTGATGTTTATCAAATATGGGATGAGGTTATATGGCTAACTCCTGAAAAAGGATGTTTAATATGTACTGCCCCTATATGCTGGGAACAAATATAGCCATCCCGAAGTTAGTCAACAACTTAATTATAATGATTGGAAACGCTTGGGATTTTTGCCTCAGGAAATATGAAAGGTAATCATTTCCGTGTTTTCCAACCCTAACTCAGATCTTCCCTTTATCTGGCCAGGCATGGATTGGGACCAGATATCTCAGTCACGCTAGCTTGCTCCAAATGGGACCTATTGGATATGTGGCTCTTACCTATGGGCATAGCTTCCCCGTGGATATGGAGATGCACGCTAGGTCTAGCCTTTACTCATGGCTTTATATTTTCAGACCTTCCAGAAAAGCGTGCTAATTAACCCCATCTTAAAACTCGGTGAGCAAGGTCTGTATTTCACTGGCATGATTATTTGGCTGCAGTGCTTGTCCCCTCTTTGGGAACTACAGATGTTATGCCATGAGTGGATGCTTTTACTAATTTTACTCAACAGGCATTATAAGATTCTCAAAAGCTATTTCAGCTCTTAATGCTGAATAAGTACAAATTAGAAAGGTGGTTTGACAAAACAGATTAGCTTTAGATATTCTTACAGCTGCACAAGGAGGAACTTGTGCCATTATTCATACCCAATGCTGTACTTATATACCTGATATGAGCACTAATGTTACTCATTTTACTAAACACATGACCACAATGACTGGGGCTATGGATACTCCTGAAGCCTCAATTGCCTCACTTTGGGAGACATTAACTAGTTCCCCATGGTGGAAAACCATCTTAATTACAATAATTCTGATTGTTCTATTTTTTGCTGTTTTCTTCCTGCATATGTAACTATGTAGTTGGATTTGTTTCTAGTTGCATGAAGGCTTTTAAGTTACAAATGGTTGTCTGAGCTCCTACAGTGCCTCAGCCTCCTCCAACTATTACTTGGGGCCCCTGGATCAGAGACCCTCAGTATGAGGGTTAGGAGAATATATTGCCTTAACAATTTAGGGACCACACTCCTAAATAGCAGGAAATAGTTATGGAATGAAAATGATGCCCCTTTCTCATGGCAACATAATTCTCTTTAAAAAAAAAAAGTGGGGAATGAGAGGGTCAATTCCTAGGCAGATTGATAAGAAGCCCAGGGGTCCCCAAGGAGAGAGGGGTCTGGGATTCTCAAGGAGGAGGAAAGGACAAACCTTTTTGTCTCTCTGCATTCCTCAGGATTATATAACAATAATGTATCCTGCTTGAGTATAGTCTCTGGAAAAAAAAAATTCTGGCTAATCCTGTTATCTTAATGTGTAAATTATGGGAGTAGGTCTAGTGAGGGCTTTACGACCTCCAGAGATTCTTTTGATTCACTGTAATAACTAATTAGAGAGTATATAACTCCATGGCTAACACTAGCAAGGGGGTACTCTTTCTGCCCTCTTCTGATGTCTATGTCAGAAGCTTTCTCTATCTCCTTTATACTTTAATCAAACTCTATTACACAAAAGCTCTGAGTGATCAAGACTCATCTCTGGCCCCAGATTGTATTCTTCTCCAGAGGCCAAGAATCCCACTGTCTTTGTGTTGTTCAGCAACAACCTTTCATGTCTTCATTCCAAAAACCAAGGCAAGCCTGCTGCTTCATGTGCTACCAGGTAAAATAAAATTGTCAACACAAGTTCAGCCACAGGGTCTTGCCAACAGAGAATCATTTTTTGTCATGATCCAGAAGGAGCTCAGAGTCCCACCTCCATTCAGCCCAGGAGCACTGCCAGGGATGCAGCTGGTCCAACAGGACCAGTAGAGGGTTTCTCTGCTCCCCACCTACTCCCTACTCGCTGTTCCTAGTGCCATACACAGGCTGGCATCAGCTCCAAGATCAGTTTTAGAAAATGACTCACCCCCCAAGAAGGGGTGTGCAACTCCACATGGGGAAGAGCCCTCCCTGGTTTCTCTTTTCACCAGCTCCTTACTAGAATAGCAGCTCACTTATTTTGCAAAATTATTTTTATTTATTTTTGGTTGCACTGGGTCATCTGTGAATGGGCTTTCTCTAAGTTCAAGCTAGTGGGGGCCACTCTCTAGTTGCAGTCAATGGGATTGTCACTGTAGTGGCTTCTCTTGTGGCAGAACAGGGGCTCTAGGGTGTGTGGGCTTCACTAGCCATGGAGCATGGGCTCAGCAGGTGTTTTGCAACCAAATTCAGCGCCCTGAAGCATGTGGGATCTTCCCAGACTAGGGTTTTAACCCATATCCCCAGCGCAGGCAAGAGGATTTTAACCACTGGACCACTAGGGAAGTCCCTCCTTTATTATGTTTTTAGTTAATTTTTTAGAAGGAAAATTATTTAACAAAATGAGGAATTTAAATGAGTACAGCCATTATGGAGAACAGTGTGGAGATTCCTTAAAAGACTGGAAATATAATTGCCATATGACCCAGCAACCCCATTGCTGGGCATACACACTGAGGAAAACAGAACTGAAAGAGACATGTGTACCCCAAAGTTCATCACAGCACTGCTTAGAATTGCCAGGACATGGAAGCAACCTAGATGTTCATCAGCAGACGAATGGATAAGAAAGCAGGGGTATATATACACAATGGAATATTACTCACCCACTAAAAATAATGCATTTGAATCACTTCTAATGAGGTGGATGAAACTGGAGCCTATTATACAGAGTAGAATAAGTCAGAAAGCAAAACACCAATAGAGTATATTAACACATATATATGGAATTTATAAATATGGTAATGATAACCCCATTTGCAAGACAGAAAAAGAGACACAGATGTAAATACAGACTGTTGGACTCTGTGGGAGAAGGCAAGTGTGGGATGATTTGAGATAATAGCATTGAAACATATATATTATCATGTGTGAAACAGATCACCAGTCCAGGTTCGATGCATGAGATAGGGTGCTCAGGGATAATTCACTGGTATGACCCAGAGGGATGGGATGGGGAGTGAAGAGGGAGAGGGTGTTCAGGATGGGGAGCACAAGTGCACCCATGGCTGTTTCCTGTCAATGTATGGCAAAAACCACTATGATATTGTAAATTAATCAGCCTCCAATTAAAATAAATACATTAAAAAAAAACCTCAACCTGATACAGCCATAGGTATGCACATATCTCCTCCATTTTGAACCTCCCTTCCATCTCCCTCCCCATCCCACACCTCTAGGTTGATACAGAGCCCCTGTATCAAATACAACAACATCAAATACAACAGAAACCAATTTTCATGATTATGTAATGGTTAACAGATCTGCAATCAAAGGGTATTAGTTGCTCACTCCTGTCCGTACATGTAACATTTCACAAATTGACAGTTATACATCATTGCCCCAGTTGTGGGAGAAGGCAATGGCACCCCACTCCAGTACTTTTGCCTGGAAAAATCCCATGGACGGAGGAACCTGGTAGGCTGCAGTCCATGGGGTCGCTGAGAATCGGACATGACTGAACAATTTCACTTTCACTTTTCACTTTCATGCATTGGAGAAGGAAATGGCAACCCACTCTAGTGTTCTTGCCTGGAGAATCCCAGGGATGGGGGAGCCTGGTGGGCTGCCATCTCAGTAGTCGCACAGAGTTGGACATGACTGAAGCGACTCAGCAGCAGCAGCAGCAGCAGCAGCAGCCCCAGTTGTAAGTATGGGTGTCTTTCCTTCCCGCCTACACTAGGAGGTCCTTTGGGATTGGAGCCTCTGTTCTACTTGAATTTCCTGAGCCATACAGCAAATTCCCATTGGCTATCTACTTCATATAATGTAAAGTACGTTTCTACATTACTGTCTCCATACATCTTACCTTCTCCTCCCTTCTCTGCAAGTCTCTTCCCTATTCCTGTTTCTCCATTCACTTCAGTTTAGCCACTCAGCTGTGTCCGACTCTTTGTGACCCCATGAATCGCAGCATGCCAGGCCTCCTTGTCCATCACAAATTCCCAGAGTTTACTCAAACTCACGTCCATCCAGTCAGTGATGCCATCCAGCAATCTCATCCTCTGTCATCCCCTTTTCCTCCTGCCCCCCAATCCCTCCCATCATCAGAGTCTTTTCCAGTGAGTCAACTCTTTGCATGAGGTGGCCAAAGTGCTGGAGTTTCAGCTTTAGCATCATTTCTTCCAAAGAACACCCAGGACTGATTTCCTTTAGAATGGACCTATTGGATCTCCTTGCAGTACAAGGGACTCTCAGGAGTCTTCTCCAACACCACAGTTCTAAACAGAAAGACACACACTGAGACAGACACAGGCACACGTATGACGAGAAAGACAAACACACAAGGAGAGGGAGACACACACACTGACAGACTGAGACATGCACACATAGAGAGAGACACACACATACACTAAGAGACACCCTCCCACATACACAGATACACACAGAGACAGACATATTCAGAGAATGTCATACACACACTGAGACACACACTCTGAGATACAAACAGACACAAACACTGAGAAAGAGACACATAGAGACACACACACAAAGAGACCCACACACTGAGAGAAAGACACACACACGAAGACAGAGTAACACACATTGAGAGAGAGGCACACACAATGAGATACACAAACACTGAGAGAGAGACACACTGAAAGACAAACACACACTGAGAAAGAGAAACAGACACTAAGAAAGACATATACAGAATGAGAAAGACAAACAAACACACAGAGAAATTCACACACTGAGAGACAGCAACACTGTGACAGAGACACCAACACTGTGACAGAGACACATACACTGAGAGACACACACACACACTCAGGGAGACACACACACACACTGAGAAGGATGCACACACTTAGACACACAACACTGAGAGATAAAAATACACATTGAGAGACACACACATAATGAGAGACACACAAAGACAATGAGAGACACACACACAATGAGAGAGACACACATACATCCTGAGAGAGACACACACACATGGAGAGAGACATACACATATTGAAAGAGAGATACATAAAGAAAGAGACACATACACAGGGAGAGAGACACAGACTGAGACACACACACACACTGCGAGAAACACAAACACACTAAGACAGGGAGATGCACACACTGACAGACTGAAATGTGCACACTTAGAGAGACAGACACACTGAGAGACACCCACACACAGACACACAGAGACAGACACATTCAGAGAGAGTCACACAACCAATGAAACACACACAAGAAACAAACCCACAATGAGAGACACACAGAGTGAGAGATACAGAAACACATTGAGAGAGATTCACTCACATGAATACTGAGAGATAGACACACACACACTGAGAGACACACACACACTGAATGGGATGGAAAGACTGAGAGATGGACACACACACTGAGAGACACCCAGCAACACACACAGAGACAGACATATTCAGAGACAGTCACACAAACACTGAGACAAACACACACACTGAGAGAGACATACACTCTGAGATACAAACAGACACAAACACTGACAGTGAGACACATAGACAC
This sequence comes from Bos taurus, assembly GCF_002263795.3. Taxonomy (NCBI): domain Eukaryota; kingdom Metazoa; phylum Chordata; class Mammalia; order Artiodactyla; family Bovidae; genus Bos; species Bos taurus. The sequence goes on along the minus strand of NC_082638.1, from coordinate 59,105,057 downwards.
ACACACACACACAAAGAGACCCCCCACACTGAGAAAAACACACACACATGAAGAGAGAGAAACACATTGAGAGAGTGGCACACACAATGATAGAGAGACCCACACACTGAAAGAGAGACAATCACACACTGAAAAAGAGACACACACACTGAGAAAGACACATACGAACTGAGAGAGACAAACATAAACTGAGAAAAATTCAAACACTGAGAGAGAGACTCCAACACTGACAGAAACACACACACACACACTGTGAGAGAGACACACACACAATGAAAGACACATAAACATAATGAGAAAAATAACACAGAGAGACAACACACACATACTAAGAGAGATGCACACACACACTGAGAGACATGCACACACACACACACACACACACAGAAATTCACACACTGAGAGAGAGACTCCAACACTGTGACAGAAACACAGACACCCTGTGAGAGAGACACACACACAGTGATAGAGAGACACACACTGAGAGACACACACACACTGAGAAGGGTGCAAATGCTGAGAGACACACACAATGAGAGATAGAAACACAAACAGACACAAACACACACTAAGAGAAAAACACACGCAAATTACAGAGGGAGACAACATAGAGTGAGACACACATACTGAAAGACACACATACACACTGAGCGAGACACACAGATACACACTGAGACACACACATACTGAGAGAGACACACACTGAGAGACGCATACACATATAGAGAGACACAGAGAGAGAGAGAAACACACACACTGTGAGAGAGACACACACACTGAGGGAGAGATACACATATACTGAGAAAGAGACACACTCTTAGACAAGGAAACACACACAGAGACACATTTTGAGAGAGAAACACACACAATGAGAGACACACACAAACTCAGTCACTGAAAGAGACACACACACAGACACACAAACAGAAAGAGACACACAGAAACAGAGAGAGGCACAAACACATTAGAGAGACACAAACATAGATACAGACACACTGAGAAACATACACAATGAGAGAAAAACATACACATTGAGGGATATGCACATATACATACTGAATTAGATAGAAACACTGAAAGAGAGACACACACTGAGACACACACAGAGTGATGCACACACACACACTGAGAGAGACACACACATTAAGAGTGACACACACATTGACAGACACACACAACTACTGAAACAGAGACACACTGCTCCTCCCACACACACACAGACATAGAGACTCACACACTGAGAAACTCACACAATGAGAGACACAAACACACAGAGAGAAACACAAACACACACACACAGACACACACACATACAGACACAAAGTGAGAAACACACAGAGACACAAAAACAGAGAGAGAAAACACACTGAGATGGAGAGAAACATAAAAATAGAGAGCGAGACACTCACACACTGAGACACACACACACATTGAGATACACATAGAAACACAGAAAGAGAGATACACACAACTGTGAGGGAGGGACATACACACTGAGTGAGAGACACATACAGACATTAAAAAAGAGACACACAACACTGAGAGAGATACACAATGAGACAGAAAGACACACACTAAGAGAGAGATACACTGAAAGACACACAGAGACACTGAGAGTCACACAGAGACACACAATGAGAAAGACACACAAACACATTGGGACCGACTCACAGCCATGAGAGAGACAAACACACCCTGTGAGAGAGTGAAAACACAACATACAGAGACACACACACACACACACTGAGAGAGAGATATCCACACTGAGAGACAGAAAAACACACTGAGAGACACACACACTGAGAGACATACACACTGATAGAGACACAAACACTGAGAAATACACACAGTGACACATGAAGACACACACTGAGACACATACACTGAGAGACATACACATACAGAGAGAGACACACACTCAGAGACATCCACACTGAAAGACAGAAACACATACTGAGAGACATACACGGAGAGAGTCTTAAACACTGAGAGAGAGTATGAGAACACTCTCTCAAACACTGATAAAAATACACAGAGAAACATAGAGACACACACACTGAGTGACATACACATACAGAGAGAGACACTCACACTGACACACACACACACTGAGAACCAAACACACTCACACTGAGAGAGACATGCACAGAGAGACACAGACGCAGAAACACTGAGATAGACACACACACACTGAGAGAGTGACAGAAACACACTGAGACACACACTGAGAGACACATAGAGACACACAAAGACCTACATACTGAGAGACACAAAACTGGGAGACACACACACAAAGAGACATGTACACAGTTGGAGAGTGAACACAAATATAAAGACACAAACAGACACACACATGCACACACTGAGAAAGAGACACAAACCCTAAAAGACACACAGAAGGACATATAGATACATACACACTAAGAGACACACACCCCCACTGAGAGACATACGCATGCAGAGAGAGACAAACACACATAATGAGAGACAGACACATACATGGAGAGAGAGACACACACTGCAAGAGAGACACAAATACTGAGAGACACACAGAGACACATAGATACACACACACGGAGAGACACACACACACACACTGAGAGACACATGTATACAAAGACAAACACTGAGAGTGAGACACACAGTCACACACTGAGAGAGACATACACACTGAGAGATAGAAACCCTGAGAGACACATAGAGTGACATATAGAGACACACAGACTGAGAGACATGCACAGACTTTGAGAGACAGACACATATAGTGACACATGCACTGAGAGACACACACACTTGGAGAGAGACATACACACATGGAGAGAGACACATACACTGAGAGACACATAGAGACATACTGAGAGGAAAGCACACACACACATTGAGAGAAATAGAGAATCATTCACAATAAGAGAGACAAAATCACACTGAGAGACACACTCACATAAGACAGACACACACACTGAGAGACAAACACATACTGAGAGAGACATACACACTGAGAGACACAAATACAGAGACACACTGAGACAGAAACAACTACACACACTGATAGACACACACATACAAAGACACACACACACACTGAGAGAGATACACACACACACTGAGAGATAGACATCCATAGTGAGACAGAGACACACACACAGACACACAGGGAGAGACACACTCACTGAGAGGTATACACACACACAGACACACTAAGAGAGAGACACATACACTGAGAGACACAAACATATACAGAGCAACACACTGCATATGAGGCACTCACACACTGAGAGTCACTCACATAGACACACAGCGACATACACACTGAAAGAGAGAGACACACACAGACACAAACACACACACACTAAGAGACATAAATGTAAATAGAGAGAGAAACAGAGAGAGAGACACACACACTAGGAGTGAAACACATTGACAGACACACACAAATACCGAAAGAGAGACACACACTGATTCTCCCATACACACACTGAGAGAGAAACTCACACAATGAGAGTCACACACACACTTAGAGATACACACACACAGACACACACACTAAGAGAAATAAGCACACTGAAAGACACACAATCAACTCACAGAGACATAGAAACAGAGAGACACAAACACACAGAGAGATATAAGCACACAGACACACACAGACTCGAGAGTGACACACCCACTGAGAGACACAAACACACTGAGAGACATATACTGCATGAGTGGCACACATACACTAGAAACACACACAGAGACACATAGAGACAGAAACACTGAAAGAGAAACACCCACACATAGATACGAATATACAGAGTGATACATATGAACAGATAGACCCAAACACACACACACTGACAGACACACACACACACTGACAGACACACACACTGAGACAGTGACAGAAACACAGAGAAACACACACTGAGAGAGGCATAGAGACACACAGAGTCATACACACTGAGAGAGACACACAAAAACTGAGAGACACACACAGAGACACACACACTAAGAGACGCACACTGAGAAATAACATATACAGACAGACTCACACAAACACACTTAGAGACACATACACTGAGAGACAAACACATAGAGTTAGAGATACACACACACACTGAGAGACACATACACAGTGAGAATCAGAAACACTCACACTCAGAGAGACACACACAGTGAGGGACATATACATACAGAGAGAGAGACAAAAACACTGAGACACACACAGAGAGAAACATACAGACACACACGCTGAGAGACATACACATACACAGTGACAGACACACACATACTGAAACAGAGACACCCACAGTGAGAGAGATGCATATACAAACCCACTCACAGAAACACACACACACACTGAGAGAGAAACACATATAGGCACACACACTGAGAGACACACATACTCACAGACATAAACACACACAAAGAGACACTCACTAAATGAGAGACACACACCCACAGAGACACATACACACTCACACAAACTGAGAGAGACACATACAAACTAACACACACACACTGAGACACACACACACTGAGATACACAGAGAGAGAGACTCACAACACACTAACAGACACACACACACACTGAGAGAGGGACACACACAGTGAGAGAGACATACACAATGAGAGAGAGACACACATATTGGGAGGCAAACATGTGACACTGATAGACATACACATATAGAGAGAGACACACACAAAGAGAAACACACACTGAGTGAGAGACACACTCACACTGAGAGAGATACACATACTGTGAGAATAAACACTAAACATACAGAGAGACACACACACAGAAATACACACATACAGAGTGAAATGTACACACTGAGAGACACAAAAATACACACAGTGATAGGCACACACTGAGAGAGAGACACACACAGACACACACACACAGAGACACACACACTAAAAGAGAGAGACACTGAGAAACATACTCATAGACACACACACTGAGAGAGACACACACACACTGGGAGAGACACCTACACACACCATGGGAGAGACACCTACACACACCCTGAGGAAGAGACACAGACACACTGAGAGATACACACAGAGAGCGAGACATTCACACTGAGACACACAGACACACACACTGGGACAGTGGTACCCACACACACTGAGAGACACACATATACAGGGACACACACACACTGAGAGTGAGATACATGCACACTGAGTGCAAAATACACATATAGAGTGAGTCACACACAAAGAGACACATACATACACACTGACAGACACTCACGTACTGAGAGAGAGACACACATACTGAGAGAGAGGCATATACAAACCCAGTGACAGACACAAACAGACACACACACAATGAGAGAGAAACACACACAGCCACATGCACTGAGAGACACACATAAACACAGAGATCAACACAGAGACCCTCACAAACGGAGCAAGTGACACACACCTACAAATAAACACACAGACATATACTCACACACACTGAGTGAGACACACACAAACTGACACACACACACACTAAGACACATACACACACTAAGTGACACACACTCACTGAGACAAACAGAAAGAGAGACACAGTCACTGAGAGAGACAAACCCACTCACTGAGAGAGACACACACATGCACCTGAGAGGGAGAGACACACATTGAGGAGAGACACATATTGAGTAGAGACACACACAGACACTAAGAAAGAAACACACAACAATCAGATAGATATCCAATGAGACAGAAACACATACATTGAGAGAGAGACACACTGAAAGACACACAAATAGAGACACTGAATGTGTCACACAGAGACACACAGTGAGAGAGACACACAAACATACTGAGAGAACCTCACACTCATGAGAGAGACACATCCACTATGAGAGAATGGAATTAAAAAATACAGAGACACACACACACTGAGAGACATCCACACAGAGAGATATACACACACTAAGAGACACACAAACTGAGAGATATATACACATTGAGAGAGAAACACAAACACTGAGAGACACAGTGACACATAGAGTAAGGCACACAGACACACACACACACACACACACTTAGAGACATACACATACAGAGAAAGAGACACACATACACACTGAGAGAGACATCCACTCTGAGAGAGAGAAAGACACACTGAGACACACACATGCAGAGAGACTTAAACACTGAGAGTCACAAACACTGAGAGACATACATGGAGACACATAGAGACACACACATTGAGAGACATACACATACAGAGAAAGGGACACATACACACTGAGAGAGACATCCACACAGAGAGAGATAAACACGCACTGAGACACACACACACACATGCAGAGAGACTTAAACACTGAGAGAGAGTCACAAACACTGAGAGACATACACAGAGACACATAGAGACACACACACTGAGAGACTTGCACATACAGAGAAAGGGACACATACACACTGAGAGAGACATCCACACAGAGGGATAAACACAAACTGAGACACACACACACATGCAGAGAGACTTAAACACAGAGAGAGTCACAAACACTGAGAGACATACATGGAGACACATAGAGACACACACACTGAGAGAGACATACACATAAGGAAAGACAGGCACTCACCCTGACACAAGACTCACACTGACAGACACAAGACTCACACTGACAGACACACTCACACACAGAGACACACAGACACACACACACTGATAGAGAAAGACACACACACTGAGAGAGTGACAGAAACACACTGAATGACACACACAGAGACACACATACTAAGAGACACACACTGAGAAACAACACATACAGAGAGACTCACACAAACACACTGAGAGACATACACACTGAGAATCAGAAACACTCACACTGAGAGAAAAACACACAGTGAGAGACATACACATGCAGAGAGAGAGACACAAATACTGAGAGACACAGAGAGGCACATAGACACACACACACACAGAAACACACACACACCCTGAGAGTCATACACATACAGTGAGAGAGACACAAACACTGAGAGAGAGGAGACATCCACACTAGAGAGAAAATCACACACTGAGAGACAAACAGATATTGAGAGAGACATACACATTGAGAGACACACTGAGACAGAGACACCCATGCCCACTGATAGATACACTCAGAGACACACACACTTAGAGCAAGACACACATTCATACACTGAGAGAGAGAAACACACACTGAGAGATATGCACACAAGGAGAGAGACTTAAACAATGAGGAGAGTCACAAACACTGTGAAACATACACAGAGATACATAAAGGTTCCCACACTGAGAGACAGAAAGAGAGCCACACACATGGAGAAACACACATACACACATACACTCAGTGGGAGAAAGACATCCACACTGAGAGAGAGAATCACACACAGAGACACACACACAAACTGACAGATGTACAAGCTGAGAGAGAGACACACACTGTGAAAGAGTGAACTCACAACATACAGAGACACACACCCACACACTTAGAGACATAGACATACAGAAAGAGAGACACACACACACACTGGGTGAGACATCCACACTGAGAGAGAGAAACACATACTGAGAGACACACACACACATGAAGAGAGACTTAAACACTGACTGTCACAAACACTGAGAGACATCCACAGAGACACATAGAGACACACACACTGAGAGACATACACATACAGAGAGACAGACACTCACCCTGACACAACACATACTGAGAACCAAATGCACTCATACTGAGAGAGACAAACACAGAGACACACAGACACACACATACTGAGAGAGAAAGACACATACACTGAGAGAGTGACAAAAACACACTGAGAGACACACACAAAGACACACAGAGACACACACACTAAGAGACACATACTGAGAAACAACACATACAGAGAGCATACACATAGAGAGAGACACACACACACACTGAGAGACACACACACACAGAATCAGAAACACTCACACAGACACACACAGTGAGAGATATACACATACAGAGAGAGAGACACAAACACTGAGAGACACAGAGACACACACACACAGACATACACATACAGTGAGAGAGATACATACACTGAGAGAAAGGAGACATCCACACTGAGAGAGAGAATCAAACACTGAGAGACAAACACATGTTGAGAGAGACATATACACTGAGAGAGAAAGACAAACACTGAGACACACTGAGACAGAGACACCCATGCCCACTGATAGACATACACAAACAGAGACACACACACTTAGAGCCAGACACACACACTTAGAGCCAGACACATACTCACACACAGAGACACAGAAACAAGGAGAGAGACTTAAACAATGTGGACAGTCACAAACACTGTGAGACATACACAGAGAGACATAGAGGTTCACAGAGAGAGAGAGAGCCACACACATGGAGACACACACACATACACTCACAGGGAGAGAGACATCCATACTGAGAGAGAGAATCACACACTGAGAGGCACACAAACAAACTGAGAGAGAAACACATGTGAGAGAGACACACAAACTGTGAAAGAGTGAACTCACAACATACAGAGACCCACACACACCGAAAGAAACATACACAGAGACACACACAGAGAGAGAGAGAGGCACACACACTGAGGTACACACACACACACTCGCTGAGAAAGAAAGGGACATCTACACAGAGAGAATCACACACTGAGAGACACACAAATAAATTGAGAGAGACTTGAACACTGAGAGAGAGACAAAAATACACATAAACACACACAGAGACAGATAGAAAGACACACACACTGAGAGACACACAAACTGAGAGAGACACACACACTGCGAGAGACACCCACATTCAGGAAGCAACACACATTCACTAAGAGCAAAAAACACAAACACAGAGATGGAGAGAAATATGCAGAGAGTGACATACACACACACACTGAAACAGACAAACACACTTTCAGAGACACAAACAAACACTGACAGTGAGACACATACAACTGAGAGGTGGACACATAGACACTGAGTGAGAGAAACAGACACTAAGAAAGAGACACAAAACTGCGATGGACACACAATGGGAAAGAAACACACACATGGAGAGAGACACACACGAAAAGACACAAAAAACAGACACTGAGAGAGTCACAAGGAGACACACAGTGAGAGAGGCACACAAACACACTGAGAAGGACTTCCACTAGGAGACAGTGAAAACACAACATACAGAGACACACACACACTGAGGAAGAGACAGCCACATTGAGAGAGAGATACACACACTGAGAGAAACACACACACTGAAATTGACATACACCAAGCAAGACATATACACACACACTGACAGAGAAACACACACATAGAGAGACACACAGAGACACAGAAACATATACAGTGAGAGCAAGAGACACACACACACACTGAGAGAGAAACACACAAAGTTAGTCACACAGACACACATATATACACTGACAGACACACACACTGAGAGAGAGAGTGGGAGACATCACACTGAGAGAAACTTACACACTGAGAGACAGACACGAGCACTAGCAGACACAAAGAGACACACACACTAAGAAATAAACACACACACATAGAAACACACACAGTGAGAGACACACAAACTGAGAGAGACACACAGAATTAGAGAGACTCCCACAACCACGAAGAGACACACACTCCTGAGAACCAGAAACACACAGACACTGAGGGAGAGAAATGTACACACAGAGAGCGAGATACACACTCACACACTCAGAGGAACACACATACACTGAGAGACACACAGAGGCACTGAGAAAGAGACACACATCACTGAGGCAGACACATCATGAGACAGTCACCCACACATTGAGAGAGAGACAAACTGAAAGTCACAAAAACAGAGATTGTGAGAGTCATGCAGAGTCACACACTGAAAGAGATACACACACACTGAGAGTGAGCTATGTACACTGAAAGAGAGAGATAAACATACACACACTGAGAGAGACACACACACATGAGAGAGGCACATACACTGTGAAAGAGTGAACTCACAACATAAAGACACACTGAGAGAGACACACATACAGACACTGAGAGAGAGAGACATGCACATTGAGAGAGAGAAACACACACTGAGAGACACACTCACACTTAGGGAGACATCCACACTGAGAGAGTTATATACACACTAAGAGACACACAAACTGAGTGAGTATACTAACTGAGAGAGAGACACAAACACTGAGAGACAGACACACAAACTGAGAGAGAAATACACATTAGAGAGACACATACACTGTGAAAGAGTGAACTCACAACATACAGAGACCCACACACCCTGAAAGAAACACACATAGACACACACACACACTGAGAGAGAGATAGACATCCACACTGAGACAGAAGAACACACAATGAGACACACATGCACACAGAGAGAGACTTAAACACTGAGAGAGTCACACACACTGAGAGAATGACAGAAGCACACTGAGAGACAAACACACAGAGACACACACATTAAGAGACACACACTGAGAAACAACACATACAGAGAGACTCACACAAACACACTGAGAGACACATACACTGAGAGACATACACATAGAGAAAGACACAGTCACACACTGAGAGACACACATACAAGGAGAGAGACTTAAACAATGAGGACAGTCACAAACACTGTGAGACATAAACAGAGAGACATAGAGGCTCACACTGAGAGAGAGAGAGAGAGCCACACACATGGAGACACACACATATACACTCACTGGGAGAGAGACATCCACACTGAGAGAGAAACACACATGAAAGAGATACACACACTGTGAAAGAGTGAACTCACAACATACAGAGACCCATACTCACTGAAATAAACACACACAGAGACACAAACACTCACTGATAGAGGGATATCCACACTGAGAGAATCACACACTGAGAGACACACGTACACTAAGAGAGACTTAAACAGTGAGAAAGAGACAAAAACACAGAGAGACACACACAGAGACAGAGACATACACACTGAGATACACAAACAGAGAGATACAAACACACTGTGAGAGACACCCACCTTCAGGAAGCGACACACCTTCACTGAAAGCGAAAAACACAAACACTGAGAGGGAGAGAAATATACAGAGAGTGAGACACACTCACACAGTGAGAAAGTAAGGCATACACACTGAAGCACACACACACAGACACTCACTGAGAAAGAGAGGGACATCCACAATGATAGAGAGAGTCACACACCGAGAGACACGCATACACTGAGAGAGACTTAAACACTGAGAGAGAGACCAAAACACAGAGAGACACACACAGAGACAAATAGAGACACACTCACTGAGACACAAACAAACTGAGAGAGACACACACACTGCAAGAGACACCCACATTCAGGAAGTGACATACATTCACTGAGAGTGAGAAATACAAACACTGAGATGGAGAGAAATATACAGAGTGAGACACAGGCTCACACACAGAGAGACAAACACACACTTTCAGAGACACACACAAACACTGACAGTGAGACACACACAGCTGAGAAGTGGAGACATAGACAATGACTGAGAGAAACACAGACACTAAGAAAGAGACACACAACACTGAGACAGTCACACAATGAGAGAGAAACACACATATGGAGAGAGAGACACACTGAAAGACACACAAACAGAGCCACTGAGAGAGTCACAAGAAGACACACAGTGAAAGAGACACACAAATATAGCCACTGAGAGAGTCACAAGGAGACACACAGTGAAAGAGACACACAAACACACTGAGAAAGACTCACACTGTGAGAGAGTGAAAACACAACATAGAGAGAGAGACAGACACACACACTCTGAGACAGAGACACACACACAAACTGAGGAAGAGACATTCAAACTGAGAGAGATACACTGAGATACACACACACACTGGGAGTGATATACGCCATGAGAGACATACACACACTGACAGAGAGGAACAAACACATAGAGGCACACACAGAGACATGCAGAGACATACACAGTGAGAGAGAGACACACACACACTGAGAGAGAAACATACATACAAAGTTAGTCCCCCGCCACACAGACACACATATATACACTGACAGACACACACACACACAGAGACATCCACACTGAGAAAGACTTACAAACTGAGAGACAGAAACACTAGCAGACAGACATAGAGACACACATACTGAGAGACACACAGACAATGAGAACCAGACACACTCAAACAGTGAGACAAATAGAGATTCACACAGAGACACACAAACTGAGAGAGAAAGACACACAAAATAACAGACACACACACACTGAGCGAGAGCCACAGGCACACTGAGAGATAAACACACACACATAGAAACATACACATTGAGAGACACACACACACACAGACACACACAATTAGAGAGACACACACAAGCAGGAAGAGACACACATTCCTGAGAACCTGAAGCACACACAGACACAGGGAGAGAAACATACACACAGAGAGCGAGACACACACTCACACACTGAGAGAAATACACATACACTGAGAGACACACAGAGACACTAAGAAAGAGACACAGAACACTGAGACAGACACACAATGAGATAGACACCCACACATTGAGAGAGAGACAAACTGAGAGTCACAAAAACAGAGACACTGTGGAGTCATGAAGAGACACACAATGAAAGAGATGCAAACACACTGAGAGTGAGACACACATATTGAAAGAGAGATAAACATACTCACACTTAGAGAGACACACACACATGAAAGAGGCACATACACTGTGAAAGAGTGAACTCACAACATAAAGAGACACACACACTGAGAAATACACACATACTGAGACACACAAACTGAGGAACACACACAAATGTTGAGAGAGACATTCAGAGTCACACACTAAAACAGACACACACATACACACACTGAGAGACACACATACAGAGAGAGAAACACACAGACAACAGAGATATACATAAAGAGAGACACACAAACTGAGAGGGAAACAGACACAATGAGAGGAAAACACACATTGAGAGACACAAACACACACTGAATTGGATGGAAACACTGAGAGAGACACATACAGAGACTGAAGAGAGAAACACATACACTGAGAGACACACAGATACAGAGAGAGACACACAAAGATGAGAGAGAAACATACAGAATGAGAGAAAAACACATACACTGAGAGATACAACTGAATTGGATGGACATCTGAGAGACACACACACTGAGACACAAACGCAAACACATACTGAGAGAGTTGCACACACACAAACTGAGAAAGAGACAAACACACACTGAGAAAGTCACCCAAACTGGGAGACACATACACACAGACACACACTCACATGCTGAGAGAGACACACACAAACACTGAAAGACCCACATATAGAGACACACAAACACTGAGAGACTCACACAGAGAGACACAAAATCACAGAGACACACACACTGAGAAAGACTCATACACAGTGAGAGACATATACACACTGATACACACACACATACACATAAACACACACACAATCAGAGAGACACCCACACTGAGACACACACATATACTGAGAGAAAGGCACACACACACACTGAGAGAGACACACATACTGAATTAGAAACACACACACTGATAGAGACATACTCAGTGGGTGACTGAAACTGACACACTGAATGTGACACACACACACTGAAAGAGAGGCACACACACAATCGCAGAGAGACACCAGTGAGAGAGAAAAACACACTGAGAAAAATACACACAGAATGAGTGAGACACACACACACTGAGAAAGATACAACACACAATGAGATACACACACACACACACTGAGAGACACACAGATACAGAGAGAAACACACACACACTGAGAGACACCCAAACACACTCAGAGAGAGATGCACAAGTTATACAGAGATACAACTTGAGATACTGACACTCACACAATTGCAATGTGATAGAGATACACACAAACTGCGAGACACCCACATACACAGACACACAGAGACACATGCATTGAGAGAGAGACACACACACACAGGGAGAGAATTACACACTGACAGAGACACACACACACTTAAACACACACATACAGAGAGAGTCCCACATGCAATGAGAGAGAGACACACACACATACTGAAAGACACATACTGAGAGAGATGCACACACACAGTGTGAGAAAGACAGACACACTGAATTAGACACTCACACAAACTGATAAAGACTCACACAGAGGGAGACTGAAACTGAAACACTGAAGGTCACACACACACACTGAGAGAGAGACACACACACACATACAAAGAGACACAAAACACTGAGAGGAACACACACAGAGAAAAACACACACAATGAAAGAGAAGCATACACACACACACTGAAAAAGATAAAGACACACAGTGAGAGATACACACACACATTGAGAGACACACAGATACAGAGAGAGACACACACTTAGAGACACACACTGAGAGACACACAAACACATTAAGGGAGAGACCCATAAGATACAAAGGGATATACACACTGACAGGGTGACAGACACACACACACACATTGCGACACCCATATATACACAGAGACACACAGAAACATGTGCATTGAGAGAGAGACACACTGACAGAGAGACACACACACAGATACTGTGAGAAATATGCAGAGAGAGAAACACACACACTAATAGACACACACACAAACACATTAAGAGAGGGACACACACAGAGACACACATATATAGAGAGACACACACACTGAGATAGAGACACATATATTGAGAGACCCACACACACACTGAGAGAGGCTCACACTAAGGTAGAGACACACACACTAAGAGAGACACAGTGAGAGACAGAAACAGACAAACTGAGTGTGAAACACACACTGAGAGAGACGCAAACACACTGAGAGAAAGATACACATAAACACTGAAAGGGACAAACACACACAATGAGAAAGACAAAGACATACAGTGAGAGAGACACAGACAAACTGAGAGACACACAGATACAGAGAGAGACACACATTGTGAGATGCACAAACACAAAGATAGACACACAAGAAAGAGATATACACACTGAAAGAGTGACACACACACATATACTAAGAGAGAGATAACCACTCATGAAGAGACACACACACACTGAGAGAAACCCAAACACAGACACACAGTATGAGAGTGCAACAAAGAGAGACACACACACTGAGAGTGTGAAACACACACTGAGACAGACACACACAGTGAGAGATATACACACATAGTGAGAAAAAACAGACACACTGAGAGAAACCCACACACACTGAGAGACACACACAGGCACACACACACACACACTCAGAGACACAAAGTACAGATAGACTCACACACACTGAGAGAGGCACACACACACACTCAGACACACATACACTGAGATAGTCAGACACACTAATAGGGATACACACATTTAGAGAGAGACCCGTACACTGAAAGACACACATACATTTAGATGCACACACACACACAATGACAGAGAGACCCACACACACTGAGGAGACACACACTGAGAGAAACGCAAACACACTGAGACACACAGAGAAACACACTGAAAGACACACAAACTGTGAAAGAAACACACAACACACTGAGAGTGAAATACACACACAGAGACATACATGCAATGAGAGACACACACAAAGAGACACACACACAGTGAGAGACAGTAACAAACACAGTGACACAGAAACACACTGGGACACACACACAGACTGAGAGAGATGCACACACACACACTGAGAGATATACACATACTGAGGAACACACACAACTTGACGTACTCCTTTTCCTATTTGGAACTAGTCTGTTGTTCCATGTCCAGTTCTAACTGTTGCTTCCTGACCTGCATACAAATTTCTCAAGAGGCAGATCAGGTGGTCTGGTATTCCCATCTCTTGAAGAATTTTCCACAGTTTATTGTGATCCACACACTCAAAGGCTTTGGCCTAGTCAATAAAGCAGATGTAGATGTATTTCTGGAACTGTCTTGCTTTTCCCATGATCCAGCGGATGTTGGCGATTTGATCTCTGGTTCCTCTGCCTTTTCTAAAACCAGCATGAACATCAGGAAGTTCACGGTTCACATATTGCTGAAGCCTGGCTTGGAGAATTTTAAGCATTACTCTACTAGCATGTGAGATGAGTGCAATTGTGCGGTAGTTTGAGCATTCTTTGGCATTGCCTTTCTTTGGGATTGGAATGAAAACTGACCTTTTCCAGTCCTGTGGCCACTGCTGAATTTTCCAAATTTGCTGGCATATTGAGTGCAGCACTTTCACAGAATCATCTTTCAGAATTTGGAATAGCTCAACTGGAATCCCATCACCTCCACTAGCTTTGTTCTTAGTGATGCTTTCTAAGGCCCACTTGACTTCACATTCCAGGATGTCTGGCTCTAGATCAGTGATCACATCATCATGATTATCTGGGATGTGAAGATCTTTTTTGTATAGTTCTTCTGTGTATTCTTGCCATCTCTTCTTAATATCTTCTGCTTCTGTCCATACCATTTCTGTCCTTAATCGAGCCCATCTTTGCATGAAATGTTCCTTTGGTATCTCTGATTTTCTTGAAGAGATCTCTAGTCTTTCCCATTCTGTTGTTTTCCTCTATTTTTTTGCATTGAATGCTGAAGAAGGCTTTCTTATCTCTTCTTGCTATTTTTTGGAACTCTGCATTCAGATGTTTATATATTTCCTTTTTTCCTTTGCTTTTCACTTCTCTTCTTTTCACAGCTATTTGTAAGGCCTCCCCAGACAGGGGCAAAGACTAATAGAGTTTTGCCAAGAAAATGCACTGGTCATAGCAAACACCCTCTTCCAACAACACAAGACAAGAATCTACACATGGATATCACCAGATGGTCAATACCAAAATCAGATTGATTATGTTCTTTGCAACCAAAGATGGAGAAGCTCTATACAATCAACAAAAACAAGACCGGGAGCTGAGGGCTCAGATCATGAACTCCTTATTGCCAAATTCAGACTTAAATCGAAGAAAGTAGGGAAAACCACTAGACCATTAAGGTATGACCTAAATCAAATCCCTTTGATTACACAGTGGAAGTGAGAAATAGATTTAAGCGCCTAAATCTGATAGATAGAGTGCCTGTTGAACTATGGACTGAGGTTCATGACATTGTGCAGGAGACAGGGATCAAGACCATCCCCATGGCAAATAAATGCAAAAAATTAAAATGGCTATCTGAGGAGGCCTTAGAAATAGCTGTGAGAAGAAGAGAAGTGAAAAGCAAAGGAGAAAAGGAAAGATATAAGTACCTGAATGAAGAGTTCAAAAGAATAGCAAGGAGAGGTAAGAAAGACTTCCTCAGCAATCAATGCAAAGAAATAGAGGAAAACAACAGAATGGGAAAGACTAGAGATCTCTTCAAGAAAATTAGACATACCAAGGGGACATTTCATGCAATGATGGGCTCGATAAAGGACAGAAATGGCATGGACCTAACAGAAGCAGTAGATATTAAGAAGACGTCTCAGGACTACATAGAAAAACTGTACAAAAAAGAACTTCAGGACCAGGATAATCCCAACGGTGTGATCACTCACCTATAGCCAGACATCCTGGAATGTGAAGTCACTACGAACAAAGCTAGTTGAGGTAATGGAACTCCAGATGAGCTATTTCAAATCCTGAAAGATGATGCTGTGAACCTGCTGCATTCAATATGCAAGCAAATTTGGAAAACTCAGCAGTGGCCACAGGACTGGAAAAAGTCAGTTTTCATTCCAATCCCAAAGAAAGGCAATGCCGAAGACTGCTCAAACTACTGCACAATTGCACTCATTTCACACACTAGAAAGTAATGCTCAAAATCCCCAAGACAGGCTTCAGCAATACGTGAACCTTGAACTTCCAAATGTTCAAGCTGGTTTAACAACAGGCAGAGGAACCAGAGATCAAATTGCCAACATCCGCTGGATCATGGAAAAGCAAGAGAGTTCCAGAAAAGAATCTATTTCTGCTTTATTGACTATGCCAAAGACTTTGACTCTATGGATCACAATAAACTGTGGAAAATTCTGAAAGACATGCAAATACCAGACCAAGGAAGCAACAGTTAGAACTGGATGTGGAACAGCAGACTGGTTCCAAATAGGAAAAGGAGTACATCAAGGCTGTATATTGTCACCCTGCTTATGTAACATATGCAGAGTACATCATGAGAAATGCTGGGCTGGAAGAAGCACAAGCTGGAATCAAGATTTCTGGGAGAAATATCAATAACCTCAGATATGCAGATGACATTACCCTTATGGCAAAAACTGAAGAGGAACTAAAAAGCCTCTTGATGAAAGTGAAAGTGGAGAGTGAAAAAGTTGGCTTAAAGCTCAGCGTTCAGAAAACCAAGATCATGGCATCTGGTCCCATCACTTCATGGGAAGTAGATGGGAAAACAGTGGAAACAGTATCAGACTTTATGTTTCTGGGGCTCCGAAATCACTGCAGGTAGACAAGTTCCTGCAACCATAGAAGAAAAGGAAGGCATCTTGTAAGAAATGTTGTACTCCTGATGTTAAATACTAGAGTGGGAAACTGATTTGGTAGCATACAGAAGTCCTTATTTTCTTAAATGGAAATAAACTTTACTTACTTTTATATAAAAAAAAAAAAGACGCTTACTCCTTGGAAGGAAAGTTATAACCAACCTAGATATATTTAAAAGCAGATACCTTATTTTGCTAAGAAAGGTCCGTCTAGTCAAGGCTATGGTTTTTCCAGTGGTCATGTATGGATGTGAGAATTGGACTGTGAAGAAAGCTGAGTGCCGAAGAATTGATGCTTTTGAACTGTGATGTTGGAAAAGGCTGTTGAGAGTCCTTTGGACTACAAGAAGATCCAAACAGTCCATTCTGAAGGAGATCAGCACTGGGATTACTTTGGAAGGAATGATGCTAAATCTGAAACTCCAGTACTTTGGCCACCTCATGTGAAGAGTTGACTCATTAGAAAAGTCTCTGATACTTGGAGGGATTGGGCACAGGAGGAGAAGAGGACAACAGAGGATGATATGGCTGGATGGCATCACTGACTCAATGGACGTGAGTCTGAGTGAATTCCGAGTGTTAGTGATGGACAGGGAGGCCTGGCATTCTGTGATTCATGGGGTCACAAAGAGTCAGACATGATTAAGCGACTGAACTGAACTGATCTGAACTGAACACTACTCCCTCTTCCAGGGCCACTCCTTCCTCCACTGCCTCCCTGATGAAGAAGGCAGCCTCCTCACCTAATGGGCCATCTGCTACCTGTGAAATATCGATGGCACCAGCACACTGGCAGGTCTCAGGGCTCTGGCACCCTGAATACTTGGTGTCACAATGAAGAAGACCCAGAGTCTCCAAGAGCAGCAGGACCAAGGAAAGGATGATGCTGACAAAGGTGCTTAGTTCACCCTGCGTCCGTGAGAATCACCTGGGTCTCTTAGGTTGTAAGCAGAGCTGCCCTGAATGAGACGAGGATACATGAAGTCCCCAAGCCTCCAGTATTAGCCTGTCACCTGCTACAAACATGATCTCAATCTAAGCTCTGAATCCTGGCTGCATGAGCCTTAGTTTCCCCACCAGGGAAAGGAGAAGGTCCTGGGCTCTACATGGATTTTCCTTCAGGCCTCACCTCCCGATCCCCTCACAACCTCTGTGTCTTGTCACTTACCTCTCATGGAAGGACCTTCCTCCTGGGGGTAGTACTGCATGGGTTGACCCACAGGCCCTCGCCAATGATCTGTTGGCAGCATGAGGGATGTCAGCATGGGGCTGACTAGGCCCCGAACCCTCTCATGGGCAGCCAAGCACCCCAATATCAATTGCCTATTCTGGGGAGGCCCAGAGAGACCCAATCTCAGCAGTCCTGTTCCATTCTGGAGATTTGTGGTCCAACAACCAGTCGAGGAAGTTCAATCTGCTGGTGTCTAGCCTGAGGCTGGGAGCTACCCATCCATCCTCACAGAATCAGTGGACTGGAGAGGAAGTACATATTCTATATCCTAAAGGAGGACAGGGGATACAGGGAAGATTCAGGTAAGTGGAGCATCCACTCCCTCCCTCACACACTCACACCACACTGGGAGCCAGATTGTACCAGTGATGCCAAAGTGGTACTCTTTTACAATCTCTATTCCTGAAGTATGGGTTGTCCCAAAGGAAAATACCAGCTTGCAGCAGGACTGGTGATGGCCTAGTTCCTGCACCTTCCAGGACCAGGAGGATGAAAAGGTGAAGGTACAAGCTTCTAAGGTCCTCAGCTTGCCTGCCAGGCAGGCATCAACATCTTCAGATTTTCCTTTCCAAATGCTCACACTGAATTCACACACACAGATCATAGGATCCCTTGACCCCTACTTGTCTGACCAGCTCCCCAACCCACCTGTCCTCAGGCACCCACCCTGCCCTTCAAAGCTATCATGGAGCTAAGAAAGTCTTCATCTAGTTCATTGATCATGGCGGGCATCTGGCGGTGGTTCATAATCTGCTGTAGGTTAAAGAGCCAGTCATGCCGCATGCTGGGCAAGGAAGAGTCTCCAGTAACAGAGACACCGGAACAGGAATCTGCAAGTGCTTTTGTCATTCCTGCTTGTGCCGCCACCACACCAGCATCCCCAGGCTCTGCCACACCATCAGATGAGCTCATCTCTCTGGGTCCCCTGTGGTCCTCTGGGACCATTCTCCGCATCCCCCGAGGGATGATCTGTTTCTGACCACTCCTGATGTATACCTGACAAGTGTGTCTGGGGTAGGGATATGTCAATTGCTTAAAACTTTTTGATCTGCAGTCCCTGCAGTATGCTCTCTCCGTGGGCAATTGTGTGTGTCTGTGCATTTAGCAAGAGAGCTCTGGGTCTTTACTTACTCTCTGTCTTCACAAGGGGTTTCCTGGATGTACTGAAGTATCTGGCATACTGTCTCTGGTCACTGATGACATACATTCCCCTCCAAGTGTCTGGCTTCTATTCAGATGTGAGCCAAAATGAGCCTCCCATAGTCAGTTGCTCAGACACATACAGGTAGAGAGATTCCCAGGCTCTGCTGGCACTGTCCCTGTGGAGATCACAATGCCTCCACACCCAGTCCTTTGCCCCCCGTTTCCCTTGCCCCCCTCAAATGTTTGGTGCCCTTACCCCTACCCCTTTTCGTTCTCCTGTTCTGTCTCTTCCTTCTATGCAACTGCCCCCTAAGAAGCTGCAGTAAGGATATGGCTTTGCCCAGTAGCCAGGGATGCTCTGGATGATGGCACTTGTTTTGATTCAAAGGACACTGTTTCCTCTGATGGTCCTTCCTCTGGAGCCTAAGATAGGCTTTGGGGTCTTTCTCGTTTGTGGAGCTCAGCTCCACCTGCAGGGCCGACAATGACTCCAGGGTCTCCAGTTGGGGCTAATCATTTGAGGCTCCTGTCCTTGGATGTTCCTTGCCCTGCTCCTCCAGCTTCTCCTCCCTCTCCTGTAAGGACACCATCTCCTGCTCCTCCCTCCCACCACTTCAACCTCCTCAGTGATGTCTTCCAGCAGCAGCTGGAACACTTGCCTATCCCCAACACCTCTCCCTCCTCCAGGGCCACTCCTTCCTCCACTGCCTCCCTGCTGAAGGCAGCCTCCTCATCTGTGGGCTACCTGCTGCCTGCAACAATCCTGACTGCCCCAGCGAACCGGCAGGTCTCAGAGCCCCCAAACCCTGAATACTCAGGCTCACATAAAAGAAGGTCCAGGGTGGTGTAGAAGAGCTCCTGCCTTTCTCTGGTCTCACTTTCCATGTGGCCCTGGCCACGGCCCAGACCTGCGAAAGACCTGGAAACCAAAGCACACTAGGTGTCCAGGAAAACCTTTGCAAAATCTCAGGCACTGCCTCCAAATTATTTGCTGGCCCACAGCCTATCAAGAGGAAAGCTGAGACACCCATAGGATGGGAGCCTTGTGACATCACATAAGTGTAGTATGCTGGCCTGGGGGACGACTTCCACAGCCTGACCTCCAAACCCCATCAGGAACCAATCAAATGGAGCCTAAAGCCCTTTTCTTACAGGGACATGCCCTTTGGAATTTTGGGCACTTGGGCACCAGTGATCCAGCTTCCAATCTCAGCTCAAGTCAAAGTGGTGGGTGAGTCCACTGAAGCCATTTGATTTAGCCACAGTGTGAATGTGCTGGACAAGCAAGTGGGACAGCCTGGCCATTTGGGTGGTAAACACGAGGAACCTAACACTGATGCTGCAATCCTCCTCCAGCTTGAAACTGCCTCTGAATCAGCGGCAACTACGTGTGCTCAGGAGTCCACACAGGTGGGACAGGGTTCCAGGGAACCTCAGGGTCAGAGGTGTTCACCTCATATCCGATCGGCAAGCCCTGTGCAGGGTGGAGGGGCGAGTGGGTTGGGGTTGAGTTGGGTGGGGTGTTGGGGGGTTGAGGAGAGCACACAATGATCTCACTGTCACTCAGTTGCTGCAGAGTCCATCTCAAAACTTGGCTAGAGCAGTCTTTGGAACACAGCCATCCTCTGAGGAAGGAGTACACAACATTCCCTCAGCTTTCTGTCCGGCCCCCAAGCCACACCCCCAAACCACACCATCCTGGATCCCCTGGCCTTACGTCAGTCAGCTTCAGGCTTTTCCCATGCCCACAGCTGAAAGCTGGGATCAGGCTGCCCATGTATGTGGCCGTGGATGCCCTTCCAAGAGGAGGAGAGCTCCTGACTCAAGTGTTTCAGGGGGCAAAAGTGATCCCCCTGGCCACTAGTTACTGTGTACTTGACGACTTCCTAGATCACCCGGGAACGCTGGGTAGCCGTTTGGTCTGTGTGTAATATAGACCAATTAACAGTTGCTCCCGGCCCCTCAGGTCACCTGGGAGACAGAAACCCAAAGAACACACATATGCTGTGGAAAGACAGGTGCCCGTTCCCTCTCTACCCACTGTCTGGACCCACGCCTTTGCCCCTCTGCCTTCCACATACAAGGATGAGACCCCAGAAAAATAGAAAGAATTCAGGGCAGGAATTTCAGCATGAGCAATGTGGCTTCTTTGGCCAGACCACTATTCCCTATTCTCTGGAGCCTGAAAAGCAGTAGGCTTTGAACAGCCCTCCAAGTAATCCCTGTCTCTGACTGTCCCAGGATGCCTGCATGCAAAGCCCACAACCCTTGCTTTCTCCCTGTTCCCTCCCTCACAGGCACACACAAGCAGAGGGACCACATACATACAGTCCAGACCTGAACTTCCTTCTGCTTTCTGCAATGCCAGGTAGGCTGGAAGTGCCCGAATGGATCCCATGCTCACACCCTGTCTCATAAGATGCCTAAGGATACACAGAGAGCCTATTTAATATGGTATTTCTCTCCCATGGTGTCAATGTGAGCCACACTCTTTGAAGTAGGGTCCTGGCTGACACTCTGGTCCTAGAAAGCACTAGCTCAGCCCTGTCTCCTCCTCACATGTGTGGAGTATGTCTCCAGGGCAACAGGCTCTCTTTCTGTGCATCCTCTTCCCAGTCTCTGCTCACACTTGCTAATGTTTTAATATGTAAAGCATAGAAAATTTGGCATCTCATCCCATCACTTCATGGCAAATAGATGGGGAAACAATGGAAACAGTGACAGACTTTATTTGGTGTGACTCCAAAAATCACTGCAGATGGTGGCTGCAGTTAAGAATTAAAAGATGCCGGCTCTTTGGAAGAAAAATTATGACCAAACTAGACAGCTTGGTAAAAAGCAGAGACAATTATTTGCCAAGAAAGGTCCATCTAGTAAAAGCTATTGTTTTACCAGTACTCATGTATGGATGTGAGAGTTGAACTGTAAAGAAAGCTGAGTGTGAAAGAATTGATGCTTTTGATCTATGGTGTTGAAGAAAACTCTTGATAGTCCCATGGTCTGCAAGGGAATCCAAACAGTCCATCGTAAGGGAGAACAGTCCTGGGTGTGCATTGGAAGGACTGATGTTGAAGCTGAATGATGTGAAGACCTGACTCATTTGAAAAGATCCTGATGCTGGGAAAGATTGATGACAGGAGAAATGGATGACAGAGGATGAGATGGTTGGATGGCATCATCAACTTAATGTACATGAATTTGGGTAAACTCTGGGGGTTGGTGATGGACAGGAAGGCCTGGCATGCTGCGGTTCATGGGGTTGCAAAGAGTCAGCCACAACTGAGCGACTGAACTGAACTGAACTTGTCTTTATTCAAAACAGTTCTGCCTAAGGCTCAGTACCTACTTGACAAACCAGAATGTTTTACTCACGTAAGTTTTCTCTTAAGGTATGTTAATGAGATCATGTGGTTGCTTGGAAAGCTGCCTTTCTTCAAGATTCAAGTCAGTCATTTTATGGTCCAGGACAACTTGCCTTGTGTCAATGTTATCTCAAAATGTAAGTTGTGGGTGAGGGTCCTGGTGATAATCTCTGAGTTTTGAGACATTTTCTTTCTCTAATTAGGATCCTGCTAGTAGCTATATAAACTCAGGCTAAAGCCTAGCTAGGTGTCACTCTTTTTGGCCCCCTCTGATGTGTAGGTTGATGAAGCATCCTCCCTGGCCACTGACTGAATTCCTGTCTTCCTTAGGCCACTAATCGCAGTGCTTTTCACAGATCATAAACAACTTTTTAAATACCGGGTACCACTGAATTGGAGTGGAATGAGTTGCTTGGTATCCTGCAGGAAAAGGAGTATTAGAGATGAATCTAAATCACCTGCCATGTTCAACCCATGCCTTTCTGCACCTACCCCTGAAATCCAGGGAGCTGCCTCTTACCAGTGATGCTAATGAGATACTCCTTAACAGTCACTTCATTCTGGAATTGATGGTTGTTTCAAAAGAACAATATGTTCTTGCAACACTCACTGGGTACATGAGTTCCTCCACTTGTCAGGACAAAGTGGAGGGATAGTAAGGTGTGAAATATTTTAAAAGGAGAGCTGTCCTTTCCTCTTTGCAGGGATAAATCATGTTCCCTCCCCTTTGCAGTCACCTCCCTTTCACATTATGGTGTCCACAGCCTGACCTTCAAGTGTTTCCTGTAGCTAAGCATGTCTTCTTCTTGCTCTCTCATCATGACTTTCACCTGTGGGTGGTTCACAAACTGCTTTACATCAAGAAGCCTCTAGATTACAGAGGTGACAGGCCTGCATGACAGAAGCTAGCCTGAAGTGTAATCCAGCACTGTCTGACTTCAATTTTTTACTGCTCCTACTGCTGCTAAGTCACTTCAGTCGTGTCTGACTCTGTGTAACTCCATAGATGGCAGCCCACCAGGCTCCCCCGTCCCTGGGATTTTCTAGGCAAGAACACTGGAGTGGGTTGCCGTTTCCTTCTCCAATGCATAAAAGTGAAAAGTGAAAGGGAAATTGCTCAGTCGTGTCCGACTCTTCACGACCCCATCAACTGCAGCCCACCAGGCTCCTCCATCCATGGGATTTTCCAGGAAAGAGTACTGGAGTGGGGTGCCATTGCCTTCTCCATAAGACCCAGCACAGCCAAATAAATAAATACAAAAGATTAAGATATTGAGAAATAAAAGACATGAAGTTCCCAGCCTAGTGTCTGGCATACATGGTCTGTGACAAATTAAAATTTATTAATTTCTTCTAAGACCCAAATTTTAACAAGTCTGATACTTGTGTCTTACAGTGATCTTCAAAAAAGTGACAGCAAGAAGGAATCCTAAGAAGTGCTATTGCTTGTACTTACACAAACTTCTGTTTGAAAACCTTGTGCTGACAATGTGTGATAGTATCTAGAAAAGCTCTAGTACCATATCCTACAGTATTAGGTATTTAATGACTTGGAAGAACATATCTGAAATAATAGTGGGGCACTTTTCAAAGATATCCTGTATCACTAATACTTTTGATGAGACATGGACCATAAAGAAGGCTGAGCATGGAAGGACTGATGCTTTTGAACTGTGGTGCTGGAGAAGACTCTTGAGAGTCCCTTGGACTTCAAGGAGATCAAAACAGTCAATCCTAAAGGAAACCAACCCTGAGTATTATTCATCAGAAGGCCTGTTGCTGAAGCTCAAGTTCCAATTCTTCGACCACTTGATGCAAAGAGCTGACCTCATTGGAAAAGACCCTGCTGCTGGAAAAGATTGAAGGCAAAAGGAGAAGGGAGTGGAAGAGAATGAGATGGTTAGACAGCATCACCAAGCAAACTCTGGGAGACAGTGGAGGATAGAAGAGCCTGCTGTGCTGCAATCCACGGGATCAGAGAGTCAGACACAACTTAGCTACTAAACAACAACAGTACTTCTGATGACAATTACACTGTATAAAAAAAACACAAACATCAACATCTAGTTGAAAATAAGATTTAGAAGGGTCAAATGGTGAATCTAAACTTTTTTAGGAATAACAGCCAAGTTATTTCAATTTTATTTTCCCTTACATATGTACAAGTATAAAATTTAAGTCTGCCAACCCTTGAGTTAGACTATGCAGATGGAACAGTGTTTTAACTAACAAAGCAATTGACCTCACCCAGAATTGGGTATTTGTCACCTAAGAATCCGCCTGCTAATGCAGGAGATATGGATCCTTAAGTCAAGAAGATCCCCTGGAGAAGGAACAGCAAACCACTCTGGTAGTCTTGCCTGGGTAATCCCACGGACAGAGGAGCCTAGTGGGCTACAGTTCATGGGGTCACAAAGAGTTGGATATGACTGAGCAACTAAGCATGCATACCCCCCCACACAAACACACACAGGGCTGTATCTTGTTAGACAAAATCAAGAAACAATTAGTCTTGTTCTACAGAAGTTCACTTATCAGAACAGTATGCTAAGTATTTATATGTGTCTCAATTCCAAATCCACCTCCTCTCTATATATAGTCTGTTCTCTGATGTTGAGACAAATTCAGGAAAGTGCACTGCTCACTGCGTTAGCATCTTAAACAGAAAGCAATGATAAGAAGGCAGGAAGAGGAAAAAGAGACTCCTTTCTTGTTTTTCTTGCTAGTCCTGTGAATGTCACTCGATTAGTCTCTAGCTTCTTTCCGCACAAAACACCACTTAATTGATAGCATTTGTTGTTAGTATTTTTAAACACTGAATGGCTTTAGAAAGTAGCTTTGGTTATAGGTATGGGGTTGTTTCTCAATGATTTCAAGTTGTGACCAAAAGCCTGTTAAGTACATCTATGTGAAAACTTACACTAATGCCTCGTTGTCAATTCCACCAACCGAGACTGTATGAAGGCCCAACAAGGCCCAAGGCTGTGCATATCAAGGCACTATGACAAGGAGGTGCTGTTTCTAACAGGAAGGCCATAAGCTCCTCTCAACCTTCTAAAAAGTAGCTTATTTCTGGAAACAAATCCTCCTAGCTACAAGTAGCATGAGCACTTAGGTATCCCAACCTAACTCTCAAATTCATTCAGCTTTTTGGAGAATATCTATGTAGCAGAAAACCCATTTCTCTGAAGAACCCATCTCTGGTGCTAATGACAATGCTGATTATGATTGCTTCAAGGAAAGACCAAGTATCAATTTATGTAATCAGAACAGCAAGGGCATCACTCGTAAGATGAGGAACTGCATGACAATAGTCAGTACCCATAATCAATCAGACATACTAAAGACTCTAGGTCCCCTGTGGCATTCTGGGTCCCCTCTCTGAATCCACTGAGGGAGAGTGTTTTTGTGACCACTCCTGGCCTATGCCTGGCCTGTGTGTCCTGGGGAGTGGTATTTAAATTGTTTAAAACGTCAGTGTCTGCAGTCTCAGTGGCACACCTTTCCCAAGGGAAAATGTGTGTGTGTGTGTGTGTGTGTGTGTGTGTGTGTGTGTGTGTGTGTGTGTGTTTGTGTTTAGCAAGACAGACCTAGGTCTCTGATCTGGTCCTGTCTCCACAAGGGGTGACATGAATGTGTCTGGAGTTGTCTGTCACTAATTTCCTGTGAGAACAGCAGCCCTTTCAAGTTCCACCTTGCATGTGGACAACATCAGGGTTTTACACTGCATGAGTAGGCACAACCACAAGGGCTCAGACTGAGCAGAATGGGTTGTGGGACTGCCAGTGTCTCTGCTACCTTCCTGGACCGACAGTTTCAATAATAACTTACTGCAAATACTACTCTGGCAAACCGTCTCTGGTCAGTGATGACATACATTACCCGCCAAAGTGTATGGCTTCTATTCCGATGTGAGCCAAAAGGAGCCTCTCAAAGTCAATTGCTCAGACACATACAGGTATAGAGATTTCCAGGGTTGCTGGCACTGTGTCTTTGGAGATTGCAGCACCCGCAGCACCCAATTCTCTTGGCACCCCTCACCTGGCCGGTGCCCCCAACACTACCCCTCCTCCTTCTCCTGTTCCTTCTCCTCCTCCTGAGCAGCTGACCCCTTAGAAGTGGCTCTAAGGATACAGTTTTGGCTCAGAAGCCAGGGATACCCTGGATGATGTTACTTCAAGGGACACTTTCTCCTCTGTTGGTCCTTCCTCTGGAGCCGAAGATAGCATTTGGGGTCTTTCTCATTCACAGAGCTCAGCTCCACCTGAAGGGCCACCAACACCTCCAGCACCTCCAATAGGGTCTGGTCACTCGAGGCTCCTGTCCTTGGATGATCCTTGCCCAGCTCTTCTGAATTCTCCTCCCACTGCTGTGAGGATACCTCCTGTTCCTCCTCTGTCACCACTTCAACCTCCTCAGTGATTTCTTCCACCAGCAACTGAAACTCTTGCCCAATTCCCAACACCTCTCCCTCCACCAGGGCTTCACCTTCCTCCACCACCTACCTGTCTCTTGATAAGGGTGGCCTCCTCTCCTGGTCTGTGAACATTCCTAAACGTCTGCACCATGTCATAGGGTCCAGAGGCCCTGAACTTTGAAGACCTGGACTCTCAACTAAGCAGATTCATGTTGGTCCTGGGGTGTTCCCGTCTTCCTCTGGTCTCACTCTCCATGTGGCCCTGGCATTGGCCCAGAGCTGCAAAGGAGCTGGACACCAAAGCATAGCAGGTTCCCACAGCCTCAGTGAGTTCAGTTCAGTTCAGTCATTCAGTAGTTACCGAATCTTTGTGATCCCATGAACTGCAGCAGCCAGGCCTCCCTGTCCATCACCAACTCCTGTTGTCCACCCAAATCCATGTTCATTGAGTCGGTAATGCCATCCAACCATCTCATCCTCCCTTCTCCTCCTGCCTTCAATGTTTCCCAGCATCAGGGTCTTTTCAAATGAGTCAGCTCTTCGCATCAGATGGCCAAAGTATTGGAGTGGCAGCTTCAAAACTAGTCCTAACAATAAACACCCAAGACTGATCTTTAGGATGGACTTTGGATTTCCTTGCCATCCAAGGGATACTCAAGAGTCTTCTCCAACACCACAGCTCAAAAGCATCAACTCTTCAGCGCTCAGCTCTCTTTATAGTCCAACTCTCACATCCATACACATCCAGCCTCAGTCACTCGCTGCCAATTGGTTTCTTGCCTATAATTTATGAGCAGGGAATGTGAGACATGCTTGTTCCCAGAGCCTTGTGACATCACATATGTGTTATATATTTGTGAGAGGGGACTGACTTCTATACCCTGACCTCCAGACCCTATGGAGAATCAATCAAATGAGCCCTAAAGGCCTTTCCTCACAGGAACATGCCAATTGGAATAATTGGCACTCTGGCAGTGGGGACCCAGCTGCCAAACTTGGCTCAAGACAAAGTTGTGACTTAGTCCTTGGAAGCCGTTTGCATGAGCAATAATGCAGAAGATTCTGATGAGCTAGTGGGATAGCAGGGCCAGTAACATCCAAATCAAGGAACCTGAACCTGAGGCTTTAACCCTCCTCAAGTGTGAAATTGCCTCTGAGGCAGTGGGCAACTACTGTACTCAGGAGTCCACACAGGTGAGACAGGTTTTCTGGGTACCTCAGGGACAGAGGTGCTCACCTTGGATCCAAACTGCAAGCCCTGAGCAGGACATGGGGGTGGGGAGGTCAGCTGCTGCAGAGTCCATCCCAAAACTTGTGCATTAAGCTAGAGTAGTGTCCAGAATGCAGACAATCTCTGAGAAAGGAGTACACCACTTCCCTGCCTGGCCCCCGCACAGCACCTGCTAACCAAAACATCGTGGAACACCTGGCCCAACATCTGTCAGCTACAGGCATAGGGACAAAAATGGAAACAGGGAACATAGGTCTTTCAGTAGCTGAAGTACCAGTGGCTCATATAAATACAGAGATTTCCTTATTTCTTAGGAAAATAGGAAAATCTCCATTCTGATCTTCAGATGTGAAATATAGAGAAGTCCAACTTCCATGGAGGATTAGTCCCTAGATTTTGATACAGGACATAGAGAGAATTTCATAAGGGAAAATCGTTGTATAGATATATATGAGAAATACATTGAATTCCATATTTCATGGGGGAAAATCTTTGTCTTGATATAAACAAGAAATACAAAGAATTCCACATTTCATGAATAAACAGTGGTGGCCAAAATTTCACTTTTGAAATAGAGCTAATTCCAAATCCATATTGTTTCCCTATATCTTAATTGCATTCTAAATGTCATTAAAACTTAATTGATATGTTCATATAGGATGTATACAACTTCACAGTTCAACCAGGAAAATGTAGGCTCAACTTTCATAAATGAAATATCTATAATTCCATATACAGGAAGGAAAAAGTGTGTGCATATACCCATATGTGAAACATACAAGATTCAACATATAATGAAAGAAATATACAAGTAGAATTTCAAACATTAAACACAGATTTCTTATTTCATATAGAAAAAGCTGCACCTATATTTTCTTAAGTGAAATATAGAATATTACATATTTAATGCAGGAAAATCATGATTCAGGTTTTCATATGCATGAAACAGGGCATCCAAAGTGAGTGCTCGGGAACAACCCAGAGTACAGGGAAGGAGGGATGTGGGAGGGGCTTGACGATGGATGGGACACATTGATACCTATGACTCATTAATGTTGATATATGGCAGAAATCATCACAATATTGTATAGCATTTATCCTCAGATTAAAAGGAAAAATACATACATTTTGAAAGAAGACATCAAAAAACAAGGGACTCTACTCAGTGATCTATGGTGACCTAAATGGGAAAGAAATCCAAAAATGAAGTAATATACGTACAGATGAAATTGATTCAGTTTGACTGACTTACAGCAAACAGAATTGTAAA
This sequence comes from Bos taurus, assembly GCF_002263795.3. Classification (NCBI taxonomy): domain Eukaryota; kingdom Metazoa; phylum Chordata; class Mammalia; order Artiodactyla; family Bovidae; genus Bos; species Bos taurus. Next base: position 59,073,933 of record NC_082638.1, on the reverse strand, counting down.
GTGACTATAGTTCAATAAACAAATGTTTAAAAATATGACAAACCAACTATACTTCCAACAGTGAATAAATAAAGGATTCCCCTGTTTGCGATATATATGTCCTTGAGGACATTGTGCTAGGTAAAATACTTTAGTTAGCAGAAAATAAAAATTTTATAATCACATGACATTGTTAAAATACCTGAGTTATAGAAACAGAGTGGAATGTGGTTTATGAGCTAGTGCAAATGGACCATGTTGGTCAACGTTACCAACTTTTACTCAGGTTAAATAATCTCGTCAAGGAAGACTGTAATAGAAGCAGGATGGACATGGATTGGCAGCCCTTAGGACAGTAACTTAAGTGAAGTTTGAAGTCCAACTCCACCAACAGTCAGCCTCTCAGCAGAGTGTAGTGAAAGTCTCTGGCCTTGGGCTGGGTAGCGAGCAGCAGTTTCGGGATTGGTCTTGCAGAAGCTTAGAGTCCTTGCATGAGCCACTCACTGACATGACAGATTTCAAAGCAATAGACAATGTGTCCCATCCCCACATTAATGAACTAAGTGTTGTGGCAATTTGCGTGGGGCATTGTCTGTGGGACCCAGTGCCCTATTTGGCTAAACTGAGGAGACTGAGGTCCAGCTGCATACTGGGCACCTGTTTCCCTCATTGAAAATAGCTGGGTATGGCATGGGAAATCTCGGTAAGAGGAGGGTACAGATAACTGAGAGTTGCCTCCTTAGCTGGGACAGGGCTCTGGTGGGAGGACCAAGAATGGGTGCTGGATGAATGCACCCAGACAGGATAGCCAGCCTGCACAGGGACACCATCCTCCTAACCAGGACCTTGGAAGCTGACATTCAAAAGTGGGGTCTTAACTTTCAGGATAGGAAATAATATTTGTTTCCATGGAGGTTTACAGGAACACTTACCTGACCCTGACCTTACTTCAAGAACAGAGGATCTACAGGAAGAAGTTTGCAACAGCTAATCACACCCTTCCCTCACCTTTCCTATAAGCAGGTTTTGCTGAAAGCTTTCAGGAAGTTAGCCTTTTTTAAAAGTGTAAGCTACCCAATTCCTTGCATGCCCTGCAATAAAAATATCTGTTTTAAACTCTGATGTTCTGGTATTGCTTAGCTTAACTATGTTGGGCACATGGGTATTTGGTAACAGTAGTAACTTATCTCTCAAGCCTTTGGAGGGTACATACTATCTGAGAGAATGCTTCATTCCAAAACCACATTTTCTGATTGAAGTTTGAGAATGTGTATCCTTCTTCTGTGTAAAGCAATCTAGAAAAGGCTGATTGTTATCTCAATTACCAGGTGACTTTAGGACAACCTGAAAAATGTTGTCATCAGATCTCATTTAAAGACATCTTATTATTTTGAAAATTCTGTAATGAACTGGCTTGCTAGGATACATATACACAGTATATCTTTTGTCTTTACACGTTGTAGTAGTTTCCATATCATGAGCATCACATTATAGTTTAATATTCATTCAAACACAAAAATATTTTCCTTCCCTTATGTCTTTGCAGTGAGGATTTCTAGCTTGGTAAGAAATTTTGAATTTTTGTTTCACCTATATAACCCCTGGACAACGCATTTTTCTTAACCAGCTGATTTCTGGATGGGGAAGACCTGGTTATGGGGGTGAAACTGGGAAACAGATACATATATAGCAGTACCATGTGGAAATAAGAAAATCAATACAATGCAATAAATTGTGTTCTCTCAAAATTTGTATGTTGAAGCTCTAACTCTCTGTACTTTAGTCAAACTGTGAGTAAATTATAATTTCCTTCTGACCCTATTTGGAAATAGGACCTCTAGATAAGTAGTTGGGTTAATATGATTGCACTTTATAAGAAAAGAAGATCAGTCAGACAGCATAGAAACATGACTATGTGATGACACAGCTAGAAAATGGCCACTAAAAATTCAAAACAGGTCTCAGATGAAAACATATCTAACCTTTTAGTTACTGGCTTGATCCTCAGAGGTTTGGAAAACATTTATTGAAGCTCCCTGGTATGGGACACTTTGTTATGGCAGCTTTACCAAAACAATATATGTATTTTTCTTGAAAAGAATCTGTCAATCCCAAAAGAATCCCCCTTTTCTTACATAGAATTCCAGGGAATGGAAACTGGAAAAGAACTTTGTTACCCATCAACTGATAATCTTCACAAAGTCCTAGTGCTCTTTAAGAGCTTTCATTCATTCTTTGGAGATTGAGCTGGGTTAGAAATTATTCCTATTTCATAGATAATGATTGCATAGGAAATATTAGACTGAGCATAATTTATAGGAAATTTTAGAAAAAATAAGCACAAAGGAAAGCAGCCTGACCTTGTGGAGAAGATTGACCTCTCTGTTTATCCTTCCCATACATCTTTTTAAATCTCTGTGAGAAAAATGGTAGTGACCAAGGCATTGCTGCCTATTGCTTTGGATCAGATCAGTCAGTCACTCAGTCGGGTCCGACTCTTTGCGACCCCATGGACCACAGCATGCCAAGACTCCCTGTCCATCACCAACTCCCAGAGTTCACTCAGACTCATGTCCATCGAGTCAGTGATGCCATCCAGCCATCTCATCCTCTGTCGTCACCTTCTCCTCTTGCCCACAATCCCTCCCAGCATCAGAGCTTTTTCGAATGAGTCAACTCGATGCATGAGGTGGCCAAAGTACTGGAGTTTCAGCTTTAGCATCATTCCTTGCAAAGAAATCCCAGGGCTGATCTCCTTCAGAATGGACTGGTTGGATCTGCTTGCAGTTCAAGGGACTCTCAAGAGTCTTCTCCAACACCACAGTTCAAAAGCATCAATTCTTCGGCACTCAGCCTTCTTCACAGTCCAACTCTCACATCCATACATGACCACAGGAAAAACCATAGCCTTGACTAGATGAATGTTTGTTGTGAAAGTGATGTCTCTGCTTTTGAATATACTATCTAGGTTGGTCATAACTTTTCTTCCAAGGAGTAAGCATCTTTTAATTTCATGGCTGCAATCACCATCTGCAGTGATTTTGGAGCCCAGAAAAATAAAGTCTGACACCGTGTCCACTGTTTCCCCATCTGTTTCCCATGAAGTGATGAGACTGGATGCCATGATCTTCATTTTCTGAATATTGAGCTTTAAGCCAACATTTTCACTCTCCACTTTCACCTTCATGAAGAGGCTTTTGAGTTCCTCTTCACTTTCTGCCATAAGGGTGGTTTCATCTGCATATCTGAGGTTATTGATATTTCTCCCGGCAATCTTGATTCCAGCTTGTGTTTCTTCCAGTCCAGCATTTCTCATGATGCACTCTGCATATAAGTTAAATAAACAGGGTGACAATATACAGGCTTGACGAATTCCTTTTCCTATTTGGAACCAGTCTCTTGTTCCATGTCCAGTTCTAACTGTTGCTTCCTGATCTGCATACAAATTTCTCAAGAGGCAGATCAGGTGGTCTGGTATTCTCATCTCTTGAAGAATTTTCCACAGTTTATTGTGATCCACACACTCAAAGGCTTTAGCAGTCAATAAAGCAGAAATAGATATTTTTCTGGAACTCTCTTGCTTTTTCCATGATCCAGCAGATGTTGGCAATTTGATCTCTGGTTCCTCTACCTTTTCTAAAACCAGCTTGAACATCAGCAAATTCATGGTTCACAAACTGCTGAAGCCTGGCTTGAAGAATTTTAAGCATTACTTTACTAGTGTGTGAGATGAGTGCAATTGTGCGGTAGTTTGAGCATTCTTTGATGTTGCGTTTCTTTGGGATTGGAATTAAAACTGACCTTTTCCAGTCTTGTGGCCACTGCTGAGTTTTCCACATTTGCTGGCATATTGAGTGCAGCACTTTCACAGCATTATTTTTCAGGATTTGGAATAGCTCAACTGGAATTCTGTCACCTCCCCTAGCTTTGTTCTTAGTAATGCTTTCTAAGGCCCACTTGACTTCACATTCCAGGATGTCTGGCGCTAGGTCAGTGATCACACCATTGTGATTATCTGGGTCATGAAGTTCTTTTTTGTACATTTCTTCTGTGTATTCTTGACGTCTCTTCTTAATATCTTCTGCTTCTTTTAGGTCCATACAATTTCTGTCCTTTATCGAGCCCATCTTTGCATGAAATGTTCCTTTGGTATCTCTGATTTTCTTGGAGAGATCTCTAGTCTTCCCCATTCTGTTGTTTTCCTCTATGTCTTTGCATTGATCGCTGAAAAAGGCTTTATTATCTCTTCTTACTATTCTTTGGAACTCTGCATTCAGATGCTTATATCTTTCCTTTTCTTCTTTGCTTTTCACTTCTCTTCTTTTCACAGCTATTTGTAAGGCCTCTGCAGACAGCCATTTTGCTTTTTTGCATTTCTTTTCCATGGGGATGTTCTTGATCCCTGTCTCCTGTACAATGTCATGAACCTCATTCCATAGCTCATCAGGTACTCTATCAGATCTAGGCCCTTAAATCTATTTGTCACTTCCACTGTATAATCATAAGGGATTTGACTTAGGTCATGCTTGAATGGTCTAGTGGTTTTCCCTACTTTCTTCAATTTAAGTCTGAATTTGGCAATAAGGAGTTCATGATCTGAGCCACAGTCAGCTCCTGGTCTTGTTTTTGCTGACTGTATAGAGCCTCTCCATCTTTGGCTGCAAAGAATATAATCAATCTGATTTCGGTGTTGACCATCTGGTGATGTATTGCTTTGGGGAAATCACAAAATTGTGATGTTGTGGTAACCATGCTGACCCTACACCTTCCCTAACACAAACACTAGGCTGCAGTATCTATGGAGCAGCCTAGAGAATAACAAACCCTCCAAAACCGTTGGAGCCAGCTGTGTGTTTCCGAAAGACAATTGGTCAGGCACGTTTTTGTCACCATTTCCATGGCAGAACTTGTAGACTATGGCTGCCACTGTTATCATCAGCCCTCTTGATTCCTGAAAATTCCAAGAGATCACCATTCTAGCTTGCAAACTATGTATCCTAAAAATAGAGGAATACAACTGAATCCAAACTGAAGCTCTCCAACCCATGGTCCTCAGCCACACCAAGGGCTGTTATGAGCAGCAAAACCACAGCTCCAGGAAATCTCACCATTAACACCTGCAGCCATTCCAGACACATATCCCCAGGATTAATAAAGAGGGTAGGTTTTAAGTCCTCTACCAACTAAGGAAATAAAATCTCTTGACCTTCTGTCTTTAGTTCAGTTCAATTCAGTTCAGTCACTCAGTTGTGCCCGACTATTTGTGACCTCATGAATTGCAGCTTGCCAGGCCTCCCTGTCCATCACCAACTCCTGGAGTTGACTCCAATTCAGATTCATCGAGTCTGTGATGCCATCCAGCCATCTCATCCTCTGTCATTCCCTTCTCATTCTGCCCCCAATCCCTTCCAGCATCAGAGTCTTTTCTGATGAGTCCACTCTCTTCATGAGATGGCCAAAGTACTGGAGTTTCAGCTTTAGCATAATTCCTTCCAAAGAACACCCTGGACTGATGTCCTTTAGAATGGAATTGTTGGAATTCCTTGCAGTCCAAGGGACTCTCAAGAGTCTTCTCCAACACCTCAGTTTAAAACCATCAATTCTTTGGCACTCAGCTTTCTTCATAGTTCAACTCTCATATCCATACATGACTACTGGAAAAACCATAGCCTTGACTGTCAGCAAAAACAAAAAACAGAGTCTCTTCTCCAGCACATCATACCCAAGACATGCATAACTGAGAATATTTTGAGGTAACAGTACCAGGTACAGGACACCTTGGAGAAGAGGTACAAACAAAGTGAAGTAATATTAAAGCTTTTAGTGACAGTTTGAGAGAAAATGTTCATCTTCTGGTTGACACAGTCAATAGGATTCAAATCACTAATAATATTCAAGTTAGCCAGAAGGCAGTGCAGGTTCCCTCTATGGAACTTAATCAAGAAATTTGAGTTCAGACCTGTCTGCAGGCTTACATTTCCATTCCTCAAATGTTTTCATTCAATCAGCAGACAGTTCAAAATATGGACAATGCACATACAGTCTTGGAAGATGACTAAGACTGCAAGAACAAAGAACCTTTCTAGGGCTAGTGACAGAGAGTGCTTCAGGTTGGTGATTAGATGGAGGAAGATGTAGAGGAGAATCAAACAGATTTCAGGGCTAGGACCTGGATTTTTGAGCTGGTAGCAGCAGCTCCAGACCTTCCTGCAGACCTCAGGGACACTTTTCAATATTTAATAAGCTAATATGATCTCTGGCCTCAATGAGCTTTTGCAATCTTAACACCTGGGAATACTATACTAGGCTAAATGCAGTGCCACCACTTAGAAATTCAGGAGATATTATTTGGGGGTGGGGGTGGGTCTTGTGGCAGACTTCTCTATCTGATTTGTTGCAACAAATCTTACTTAATAGCATACTTAATCAAGCTGGAGCCAGGATTCACCTATATATAACCCATTCTCCTAGAAATATTTCAATTCAGTTCTCTTTAGTAGATCAACCATGTTAAATATTTGTGACCCGGTGGCCTGCAACATGCTAGGCTTCCCTATTCATGACCAACACCTGGAGTTGCTCAGACTCATGTCTATTGAGCCAGTGCTGCCATCCAACCAACTCATTCTCTGCCATCCCCTTCTCCTGCCTTCAGTCTATACCAGGCATCAGGGTCCTTTCCAATGAATTTGATCTTTGCTTCAGGTGGCTAAAATATGAGCTTCAGCTTCAGTCCTTCCAATGAATATTCAGGGCTGATCTCCTTTAGGATTGACTGGTTTGATCTTCTTGCAATCCAGTTCACTTTAGTTGCTCAGTCGACTCTGACACTTCATGACCCAATGGAGGGAGCACTCAGGCCTCCCTGTCCATCACCATCTCCCAGAGTCCACCTAAACTAATGTCCATTGAGTCAGTGATGTCATACGACCACCTCATCCTCTTCCCTCCTACAAAGTGAAAGAAATAAGGTGAAGTCAGTAAGTCGTGTTTGACTCTTTATGAACACAAGGACTATAGCACACCAGGCTCCTCCATACACAGAATTTTCAAGAGTACTGGAGTGGATTGCCATTTTCTTCTTCAGGGGATCATGATGAAGCAGGGATTGAACCTGGGTCTCATGCATTGCAGGGAGACATTTTGCTTTCTGGGCCACCAAGGAATCCCACAAGGTGGTCTTAAAGGACTATCAAGACTATTTAATTCTGGGCCACCTACAAGAAAACTTCCATACCACATCATTTTCTCAGTGTTCAGGTAGCTCACCTCAGTTTTCTAGTTTCTAGTCTGAAACATCTGTCTTCTGGCTGGAAGAACACATTGAATACACTTACCCTTGCTCCACTTGGAGCTGTATTTTGCCATTTGGAAGACTCTCAGTGGTCTGCTGTATATTCCCTGAGCATGCCTGTGTAGACCCCTCCACAGGCGGCCACACCCTTATGCTTTATGATGTCAGCAAGTCACTTCCACAGCCAGTGGTGGCCCTGGAGGAGCTTTGACAGCACACAGGCCCAACCTGTCACCTCTAGGAAAGGATGGTAGAAATTCAGATGGTTTGGTAGCATAAAAGAGGCACTTTTATGCCTCTGATGAGACCTTGAAACTCAGCTGCCATCTTGACCCCCTTACTCAACACAGGTTTCACATGTCAGGGGTAGTGTGTCTCCTCCAAGCCTGGCTTCACAGGCACAGTATTCAGACTTTCATTCTGTTTTCTCTCACCTTCCACTATTATCTAATTTTTAGTATCTTGCATAAAATTCCTCCCTGATAATTAGGCTGTATTTAAGTGTCTGTGGAAATGAGGATCACTCCACTTTCCTCCTACAAGGTGGTCTTACCGCACCGTGAAGACCATTTAATGCTGGGTCACTGACCAGAACATTTCAATCCCACCTCCTTTTCCAACAGTTCAGATAGCTTGCCTCAATTTTCTAGTTTCCAGTCTGAAACCCCCATCTTGAGGCTGGGAAAATGCACTGAATACCCTTGCCCTTGCTCAACTTAGAGCTGTCTTTGGCATTTGGAAGGCTCACAGTGGTCTGCTCTAGAGCCCCTGAGCACCCCTATATATACTCCTCCCCAAGGAGCCACACCCTTAATCCTTATGACATCAACAAGTTATTTCATCCAGCCAATGGTGGCTCTGGGTTAAGCTTGACATCACAAAGCCTTATCCTGATACTTCTAGGATGGCAATAAATTCAGATGGTTTGCTGGGATATAAGGGGCATAAATGCCCCTTATGAGACTATGAAACTTACCTGCCATTTTCATCTAACTCCACACTATTTGACACATAGCAGAAGTGGTGTTTCTCCTCCATACCTGGATTCACAGCCACAATATTTAGGCTTTCATTCTGTTCTCACATTTCACCATGATCTAGTTTTTAATATCTTGCCTAAAATCCCTCCTTGAAGATTAGGATGCATTTAAGTGTCTGTGGAAATGAGGATCACTCCACTTTTCTATGAAAGGTGGTCTTAAAGCACCTTGAAGATCATTTAATTCTGAGCCACCTTCCAGAAAAATTCCTATCACATTTTCAATGTGTTCACGTAATTTGCCTCAGTTTTTCAGTTTCGAGTCTGAAATCTGTCTTCAGGTGGTGAGAATGCACTGTATACACTTGTCCATGTTCCACTTTGAGCTGTCTTTCATCATTTTAAAGACTTGTAGTGGTCTGCTCCAGAATCCCTGAGCACTCCTATATATACATCTCTCCAGGGGGCCCCACCTTTATGATTTATGAGGTCAGCAAGTCACCTCCCCAGCCAGTGGTGTCACTGGCTGAGCCTTGACATCTCACAGCCCTAATCTGACAACTATAGGGGAGGATGGGGAGAAATTCAGATGGTTTTGGCAGATAAAAGAGGCATTTAAACTACCTTTTATGAGCCTGTGCAACTCCCCTGCTATCTCCACCTCCCTTACTCAACACTGTTGTGTCCCATGTCATTGGTAGTGTGTCTCCTCAAGCTACTTTACAGCCACAGTATTCAGACTTTCTTTCTGTTCTCTCTCTGTTTTCACCACTATGTAGTTTTTAATATCTTGCATAAAATCCCTCCTTGTAATTAGGCTGTATGATGCTGGGAGAGATTGGGGGCAGGAGGAAAAAGGGGTGACAGAGGATGAGATGGCTGGATGGCATCACCGACTCAATGGATGTGAGTTTGAGTGAACTCTGGGATATAGTGATGGATAATGAGGCCTGGCGTGCTGTGATTCATGGGTGTCTCAGAGTCTGACACAACTGAGCGACTGAACTGAACTAAGTGTCTGTGGAAATGATCATTCAACCTTCCTCCAACAATGTGGTCTTAAAGCCCTTGAAAACCATTTATTGCTGGGTCATCTACCAGAAAACTTCCATACCACCTCCTTTTCTCAGTGTTCACGTACATTGCCTCAGTTTTCTAGTTTCCAGTGAAGCTCCTGTCTTCAGGCTGTGAGAATGCACTGAATACACTGGACCTTGCATCACTTGTACACGTATTTTGCCATTTTGAAGTCTCTCAGTGGTTTACTTCAGAGCCCATCAACACCCCTATGTATAAACCTAATCAGGGGCCCACATCATTCTGCTTTATGAGGTCAGCAAGTCAATTCCCCAGTTCATTGTCACCCTGGGTGAGCCTTGATATCACAGTCACATCCTGACACCTCTCGGGGAGGATCAGGAGAAATTCAGTTGGTCTGGTGAGTTAAGAGGCATTTTACATGACCCTTATGAGCCCAAGAAACTCACCACCATACCCATCTTTCTAAGTCCACACTGATGTGGAACATGTCAGGGGAAATGTGTCACCTATAAACCTGACTTCACAGCCAAAATGTTTGGGCTTTCATTCTGTTCTCTCTCACCGTTCACCATTATCTAGTTTTGACTATCTTGCCTAAAATCCCTCCTTGTAAATTCAGCTCTAGTTAAGTGTCTATGCAAATGAGGATCATTCCACTTTCCTCTTAAAAGGTGGTCTTAAAGCACTTTATAGGCCATTTAATTCTGGGACATCTACCAGAAAACTTCCATCCCATCTCCTTTCCTGTGTTCACCTAGCTGTCAGTTTTCCCATTTCCAGGCTGAAACCCTTGTCTTCAGGCTGTGAGAATGTACCGAACAAGCTTGCCCTTGCTGCACTAGAGCTGTCTTTTGCCATTTTGAAGACTTGTGGTGATCTGTTAAGGAGCCCCTGAGCTCCCCTATATAAACCCATCCCCACGGGGCCACAGCCTTATTCTTTATGATGTCAGCAAGTCATTTCATCCAGCCAATGGTGGCCCTGGGTTAGGCTTGACATCACAAAGCTTCATCTTGACACCTCTAGGGGAGGATGGTGATAAATTCAGATGGTTTCGTCGGATAAAAGGGGCATTTTTTTTTCCTTTTTTTATTTTATTTTATTTTGTTTTTAAACTTTACATAATTTTTTTTTTTTTAGCATCTGTTGTGTCCTTGGGCAGGCCACTGTCTGTCTCTGGACCTCCAATTCCTCATTTGAAAAATGGAGACAATACTAGTGTTCTGGGCTTTTTTGGAATTGCACCCACAAAAGGGGCTCAGATGAGCAACCTGTGGTAAATGTACACGGTGACCTACTCATTTAAAATCTATCTCTTGGCTTCCCTGATGGTCCAGTGGTTAAGACTCTTGCTTCCAATGCGGGTTTGATCCTTGATCAGGGAAATAGGATCCCACATGCCATGGAGCATCCCCCACAATTTTTTTTTTAATTTTATTTTTAAACTTTACATAATTGTATTAGTTTTGCCAAATATCAAAATGAATCTGCCACAGGTATACATGTGTTCCCCATCCTGAACCCTCCTCCCTCCTCCCTCCCCATACCATCCCTCTGGGTCGTCCCAGTGCACTAGCCCCAAGCATCCAGTATCGTGCATCGAACCTGGACTGGCAACTCGTTTCTTACATGATATTTTACATGTTTCAATGCCATTATCCCAAATCTTCCCACCCTCTCCCTCTCCCACAGAGTCCATAAGACTGTATACATCAGTGTCTCTTTTGCTGTCTCATACACCGGGTTATTGTTACCATTTTTCTAAATTCCATATATATGCGTTAGTATACTGTATTTATGTTTTTCCTTCTGGCTTACTTCACTCTGTATAATAGGCTCCAGTTTCATCCACCTCATTAGAACTGATTCAAATGTATTCTTTTTAATGGCTGAGTAATACTCCATTCTGTATATGTACCACAGCTTTCTTATCCATTCATCTGCTGACTAGAGGAGAACATAGGCAAAACACTCTCCGACATACATCACAGGAGGATCCTCTATGACCCACCTCCCAGAATATTGGAAATAAAAGCAAAAATAAACAAATGGGACCTAATTAAACTTAAAACCTTCTGCACAACAAAGGAAACTATTAGCAAGGTGAAAAGACAGCCTTCAGAATGGAAGAAAATAATAGCAAATGAAGCAACCGACAAACAACTAATCTCAAAAATATACAAGCAACTCCTACAGCTCAACTCCAGAAAAATAAACGGCCCAATCAAAAAATGGGCCAAAGAACTAAATAGACATTTCTCCAAAGAAGACATACAGATGGCTAACAAACACATGAAAAGATGCTCAACATCACTCCTTATCAGAGAAATGCAAATCAAAACCACTATGAGGTACCATTTCACACCAGTCAGAATGGCTGCGATCCAAAAGTCTACAAATAATAAATGCTGGAGAGGGTGTGGAGAAAAGGGAAACCTCTTACACTGTTGGTGGGAATGCAAACTAGTACAGCCACTATGGAGAACAGTGTGGAGATTCCTTAAAAAACTGGAAATAGAACTGCCTTATGATCCAGCAATCCCACTGCTGGGCATACACACTGAAAGGGAAAGAGATACGTGTACCCCAATGTTCATCGCAGCACTGTTTATAATAGCCAGGACATGGAAGCAACCTAGATGTCCATCAGCAGATGAATGGATAAAAGGGGCATTTTAAATGCCCCTTATGGGACCACGAGATTGATCTGCCATCCTCATCTCTCTACCTCCACACTGTTTGACTCAAGGCAGGGGTAGTGTGTCTCCTCCAAAGCTGTCATCACAGCCATAGTATTCAGGCTTTCATTCTGTTATCTCTCACCTTTCACCATTATCTAGTTTTGAATCACTTGCCTAAAATTCATCCTTGAAAATTAGAATGTATTTAAATGTCTGTGGAAATGATGACCACCCCACTTTCCTTCTACAACATGAAAGAAGGAAAATAAAGTCACTCAGTTGTGTCAGACTTTTTGCGACCCCATGGACTGTAGCCCACCAGGCTCCTTCATGCATGGAATTTTCCAGTGAAGAGTACTGAAGTGGATTGCCATTTCCTTCTTCAGGGGACTTTCCTGACCCAGGAATCTAACCTGGCTCTCCTGCATTGCAGGGAGACCCTTTATCATCTGACCCACCAGGGAATCTCACAAGGTGGTCTTAGAGCACATTGAAGACCATTTAATTCTGGACCACCTACCAGAAAACTTCCATCCCACCTCATTTTCTCAGTGGTCTCATATTTCTCCTCAGTTTTCTTGTTTCTAGTCTGAAACCCCTGTCTTAAGGCTGTGAGAATGCACTGAATAAGCTTGTCCATGCTGTGCCTCGAGCTATCTTTTGCAGTTTTGAAGACTAACAGTGGTATGCTCCAGAGCCCCTGAGACTCCTATATATACATGTCTCCAGGGGGCCACACACTTATGCTTTATGAGGTTAGCAAGTCACTTCCCCAGTCCACTGTCCCCCTGGGTGAGGCTTGCCATCACATAGACTCATCCTAACGCCTCTCGGGGAGAATGGAGAGAAATTCAGATGGTTTGGGGTGATAAAAGAGGCATTTTACATGCCCCTTATGAGCACTCAAAACTCACCTGCCATCTTCATCTCTCTAACTCCTCACTGATGTGTCACATGGTAGAGGCAATGGGTCTCCTCAAACCTGGCTTCACAGCAACAGTTTCAGGCTTTCCTTCTATTCTCACTTACCTTTCACCATTATCTAGTTTTTAATGTCTTGCTTGAAATCGTAGCTTGATAATTAGGCTGCATTTAAGTGTCTGTGGAAATGAGGGTCATTCCACCTTCCTGCTACAAGGTAGTTTTAAGGCACCTTGAAGACCATTTAATTCTGGGCCACCTACCAGAAAACTTCCATCACTCCTCCTTTTCTCAGTGTTCATGTACATTGCCTGTTTTCTAGTTTCCAGTGAAATCCTTATCTTCAGGCTGTGAGATTTCACTGAATACATTTCCATTGCTCCACTTGTAGATGTATTTTGCCATTTTGAAGACACAGTGGTTTGCTCCAGAGCCAGTCAGCACCCCTATAGTTAAGTCGAACCAGGGGTCCATACCTTTCTGCTTGATGAGGTCAGCAAGTCAATTTTTCAGCTCAGTGTCGCCCTGGGTGAGCCTTGATATCACACAGTTTCATCCTGACACTTCTAGGGGAGGATGAGGGGACATTCAGATGGTTTGCTGGGATGAAAGAGGCATTTTACATGCCTCTTAAGAGGCTGAGAAACTCACCTGCCATCCTCATCTCTCTAAATCAACACTAATATTTCACATGTCAGGGATAGTGTGTCACCTACAAACCTTGCTTCATAGCCACAGTGTTAGGGCTTTCATTCTGTTCTCTCTCACCTTTCACTATTATCCCATTTCGAATATCTTGCTTAAAATTAATCCTTCATAATTAAGTCCTACTTAAGTGTCTGTAAATGAGGATCATTCCACTTTCCTCTTAAAAGGTGGTCTTAAACCACCTTGAAGACCATTTAATTCTGGGCCACCAACCCAAAACTTCCATCCCATCACCTTTTCTTTGTGCACCTAACTCTCCTCAGTTTTCCAGTTTCCAGGCTGAAACCCATGTCTTCATGCTGTAAGAATGCACTGAATAAGTTTGCACTTGCTCCACTTGTAGGTGTCTTTTGTCTTTTGAGGACTCGTAGAAGTTTGCTCCAGATCCTGTCGGCTCCCTTATATATAGCCCTCCCCAAGGTTACAGACCCTTATGCTTTATGATGTCCACAAGTCACTTCCCCAGCCAGTGGTGGCCTGGGTGAGCCTTGACATCACAAAACTCCATCCCGACACCCATAGGGAGGATGGGGAGAAATTTAGATCATTTTTGTGGGATAAAAGAGCCATTTTAAATGCCCCTTATGAGCCAGAGAAATTCACTTGCCATTTTCATATAACTCCACACTATTTGACACATTGCAGGGGCAGTATTTCTCCTCCATACTTAGCTTCACAGCCATAACATTCAGGCTTTAATTCTGTTCTCTATAAACTTTCCCCTTTATCTAGATTCAATATTTTGCCAGAATCCATATCTGATAATTAGGCTGTATTTAAGTGTCTGTGTATATGAGGATCATTCCACTTTCCTCCTACAAAGTGGCTATAAAGCATCTTGAAGGCCATTTAGTTCTGAGCAGCATACCAGAAAACTTATATCCCACCTCCTTTTCTCACTGTTCATGTAGCTCTCCTCAGTTTTCTAGTTTCCAGTCTGAAACACCTATCTTAAGGCTGTGAGATTGTAGCAAACACACTTAACTTGCTCAACCTGGTGCTGTCTTTTTCCATTTTGAAGACTTGCAGTTGTCTTCTGCAGAGCCCCTCAGCACCCCTAAATGTACTACTTCCCAGAGGGCCACACCTTTGTGCTTTGTGAGGTCAGCATGTCTCTTCCCCAGCCAGTGGTGTCCCTGAGTGTGTCTTGACATCACAGCCCCATCCTGACACCTCTAGGGGAGGATGGAGAGAAATTTAGAAGGTTTGGTGGGATAAAAGTGAAATTTTAAAAGTCTCTTATAAGCCTGCGAAACTCATCTGCCATCTTCATCTCTCAAATTCCACACTGATGTATCACATGGCACGGTTAATGTCTCTCCTCCAAACCAGGCTTCATGTGCACAGTATTCAGGCTGTTTTCTCTCACGTTTCACCACTATCTAATCTTTCATATCTTAACTATAATCCTTCCTTGATAATTAGGCTGTATTTAAGTGTCTGGAAATGAGGACCATTCCAATTTCTTCCTACAAGGTGGTCTTAGAACAACTTCCATACCATTTACTTCTGGGCCACCTACCAGAAAGCTTCCATCCCACCTTCCTTCTCAGTGTCTCTTCAGTTCAGTCCCTCAGTCATGTCCAACTATTTGGGATCCCATAAATTGTAGCACTACAGGCATCCCTGTTCAGCACAACTCCCAGAGTTCACTCAAACTCATGTCCATCGAGTTGGTGATGCCATCCAGCCATCTCATACTCTGTCATTCCCTTCTCTTCCTGTCCTCAATTCCTCCCAGCAACAGAGTCTTTTCCAATGAGTCAACTCTTCACATAAGGTGGACAAAGTACTGGTGTATCAGCTTTAGCATCAGTCCTTCCAAAGAACACCCAGGACTGATCTCTTTTAGGATGGACTGGTTGGATTTCTTTGCAGTCCAAGGGACTCCCAAGAGTCTTCTCCATCACTACTGTTCAAAAGCATCAATTCTTCAGCACTCAGCTTTCTTTGCAGTCCAACTCTCACATCCATATATGACTACTGGAAAAACCGTAGCCTTGACTAGATGGACCTTTGTTGGAAAAAATTTGGCAGTGTCTCATCTCCTCAAATTCCAGTTTCCAGTCTGAAACCACTGTCTTCAGGCTGTCAGAATACAATGAATATACTTGCCCTTGCTCCACTTGGAGCTGTTGTTTTCCAGTTTAAAGACTCACAGTGGTCTTCTCTAGAGCCCCTGAGCAGCCCTATATACAGCCCTCACCAGTGGGCCACATCCTTATGCTTTTTGAGTTCAGCAAGACATTTCCCCAGCCATTGGTGGCCATTGGTGAGCGTTGACATCACAAAGCCCCAACCTGCCACCTCTTTGGGAGAATGGTGAGTAAATCAGATGATTTAGTGGGATAAAAGAGGCATTTATAATGTATTATTTTAATTGGAGGCTAATTAGTTTAAAATATTGTAGCAGTTTTTGCCAGTCATTGGCATGAATCAGCCATGGGTTTACATATGTTTTCCATCCTGAACCCCTCTCCCACAACCCTCCCCATCCCATCCCTCTGGGTCAGCCAAGTGCACCGGTCCTGAGCAACTTGTCTCTGGCATTGAACATGGACTAGCCATATATCACACATGATAATATACATATTTCACTTCCATTTTCTTAGATCATCACACCCTCTCCTTATTCCACAGAGTCCAAATGTTCTACACATCTGTGTCTCTTTTTTGTCTCGCATATAGGCTTTTCATTACCATCTTTCTAAATTAAATATACATGCATTAGTATACTGTATTGGTGTGTGTTTCCCCCACCCCCACCCCCTGGCTTACTTCACTCTGTATAGTAGGCTCCAGTTTCATCCGCCTGATTAGAACTGACTCAAATGTCTTCTGCCAGAGGAAGGTGGGAGCACTCTGGGGCTACCCTGGATCTTCTTCATTGTGAACCCGAGTATTCAGGTTGCAGGTGCCCTGAGACCTATGAGCACATTGGGATCTATAGTCCATGCAACATGCTTTCTCTGTGCGCGTGCGCGCGCGCGCGCGCGCGCGTGTGTGTGTGTGTGTGTGTGTGTGTGTGCATTTAGCAAGAGAGCCTTGAGTCTCTGAACTGCTCCTGTCTTCACAAGGGGTGGCATGGATGTACTGGAATAATCCAGCACTAACTTCATAGGAGGACATTGTGCCTTCCACCGCCACCTGGCATGTCAACAACCTCCTGCTTTTTCACTGCACTATAGAGAACAACCACAGGGGCTCAAACTCACTGGGATGGGTTGTGGGACTTCTGAAGTCTCTACTACTTTCCCTGGATAATCCACAATGTTAATAACAACTCTCAGGGAATGTTACTGTGGCACACAGCCTCTGGTCACTGGTTACATACATTTCCTACCCCATGGTACAGTTTCTATTCAGATGTGAGACAAAAGGAGTTTCACAAAGCCATTTGCTGACATCCAAACAGGTGTAGTCATGCCCAGGCTCTGCTGTCACTGTACCATTGGAGCCTGTGACTTCCCCTGCCCCCCAATTGACTTCCCTTGCCCGCCCCCCAGCCTGGCTGTTGCTCTCACACACACCCCTCTGTCTGCTTCTGTTCCTTCTCCACCTCCTGAGCAGCCGACCTCCAAGAAGCAGCAGTAAGAATACAGCTTTGGCCCCAAAGCCAGGGATGCCCTGGATGATGGCGCTTCTCTGGGCCAAGGGACCCTTTCTCCTCTGACGGTCCTTCCCCCTGAGACAAAGTTAGGCCCTGTGGTCTTTCTCATTCGCAGACCTCAGCTTCACCTGCAGGGCCACCAATGTTTGCAATTCCTCCAGTGTGGGCCTCTCACTAACGTCTCCAGATCTTGGATGTTCCTGGCCTTTCTCCTCCAGTGTTTCCTCCCGCTCCTGCAAGGAAACCTTCTCCTGCTCCTCCTCAGCTACCACTTCAACCTCCTCAAAGATGTCTTCCACCAGCAGCTGGAACTATACCGATCACCAACAACTCTCCCTCCTCCAGGGCCGCACCTTCATCCATCACCTCCCCATTGAAGAAGGCAGCTTAATTGCCTGGTGGGCCTTATGCTGCCTGCAACATCCCCGATGGCCCCACTGTGCCAGCAGGTCTCTGGGAGCCTGTATCCTGAATACTCTGAATACACCAAAGGAGATCCAGGGTGGTCCCAGGGAGTTCCTTCCTTCTTCAGGTCTCACACTCTATGTGGCCTTAGCCATGGCCCAGATGATGGTGCAGGCAGCAGTTGGCCCACGAGGGGAGGAGGCATACACTTCCTATTCAGTCCACTGGTTCTGGACACCAGAGGCCTGAACTTCATTAACTGTCCAGGATGGAACACAACTGTCCAGGATGGAACAAGGTTGCTTAGGTGAGGTCCTTCTGGGTCTCCTCAGAATGGGCAATTGATGTTGGGGTTCTTGGCTGCCCATGGGAGGGCTTGGGGCCTGGTAAGCCCCATGTTGACATCCCTCATGCTGCCAGCAGATCATTGGCCAGGGCCTGTGGGCCAATCCCCTGAAGTACTACCCCTGGGAGAAAGGTCCAGCCATGAGAGGTAAGTAACAAGACACAGAGGTTGTGAAGGGATCAGGAGATGAGGCCTGAAGGCAGATCCGTGTAGAGGCCTGGACCCTCTACTTTCCCCAGTGGGGAAGCTCAGGTTCATGCAGCCTGGATGAAGAGCCTGGATTAAGGTCATGCAGGTAGCATGTTACAGACTGAGACTGGAGGCTTGGGAACTTCATGTGTCCTGGTCTCATTCAGAGCAGCTCTGCTTACAGCATGCAAGACCTAGGTGATTCTCATGGAGGGAGGGTGAATTATGCATGTTTGTTAGCATCATCCTTCCCTCAGTCCTGCTGCTCATGGAGACCCTTGGTCTTTGCTGTGTGTCTGAGTGTTCAGTGTGCCAGGGCCCTGAGACCTACTGGTGAGCCGGGGCCATCAGGGAGGTCGCAGGCAGCAGGTGGCCTACCAGATGAGGAGGCTGCCTTCTTCAGTGGGGAAGCAGTGGAAGAAGGAGCAGCCCTGGAGGAGTGAGACGTGTTGCGGACCAGTGCAGGTTCCCGCTGTTAAATGCACAGGCACATGCATTTGCGAATGGACAAAGCATGCTGCAGAGACTTCATATCCTGAAGTTTGAAGCAAGTGACATGCCTTTACCCAGGACACACATGCCAGGCATACATCAGAAACAGTCAGAAACAGAACCTATCTAGGGGGATGCGGACAAGGGTCCCAGAGGACAACACAAAGGGATGAGCACATCTGATGCTGTGACAGGGACTGGGGATGTTGATGTGGTGGCTGGGCAAGTGGGAGTTCCCAGATGCAGGGTACCAGCAATGCCAAAGTGGTACCCCTTAACGTTCTCTCTGTTCCTGAAGTATGAGTGGTCCCAAAAGGAGACAAGTACTCCTGAGAGGGAGTACTTGCAGACGCCTGTTCCGGTGCCCTTAGTCTGCCTGAGGATAATCCTATTACTAAGACTCTTTCTTGCCTGGCATGACTGGCTCCTTGACCTAAATCAAATAATGAACCACCGCCAGATGCCCGTCATGATCAGCGACCAATGTGAAGACTTGAGGGTTATTTTCCTTTAGGGACAACCCATACTTCAGGAACAGAGAGATCATTAAGGAGTACCACTTTGGCATCACTGGTATGACATGACACTCAGGACGGTGTGGGTGGGTGGGAGAGGGCGGTGGATGCTTCTCCTACCTGAATCTTCCCTGTCTCACCTGTCCTCTTTTAGGATACAGGAAATGTACTTCCCCTCCAGTCCACTGGTTCTATGAGGATGGATGTGGAGCTCCCAGCCTTAGGCTGGACACCAGCAGCCTGAACTTCCTTGACTGGTTGTTGGAACACAACTATCCAGGATGGAACAGGCTTGCTGAAGAGGGGTCCCTCTGGGCCTCCCCGGAATGGGCAATTGTTGTTGGGGTTCTTGGATGCCCATGGGAGGGCTCTTGGCCTGGTAAGCCCCATTCTGACATCCCTCATGCTGCCAGCAGATCATTAGTGAGGGCCTGTAGGTCAATCCCCTGCAGTACTACCCTCAGGAGAAATGTCCTGCCATGAGAGGTAAGTGACAAGACAGAGGTTGTGAGGGGATCCAGGACATGAGGCCTGAAGGCAGATTCATGTAGAGGCCAGGACCCTCTCCTTTCCCTGGTGGGGAAGCTCAGGCTCATTTTGCCTGGATGCAGAGCCTAGATTCAGGTCATGCGGGTACAAAGTTACAGGCTGAGACTGGAGGCTTGGGAACTTCATGTGTCCTAGTCTCATTCAGAGCATCTCTGCTTACAGCATGTGAGACCCAGGTGATTCTCATGGATGTAGGGTGAATTAAGCAGCTTTGTCAGCATCATCCTTCCCTGGGTCCTGCTGCTCATAGAGAAACTTGGTCTTCAGTGTGACCCCAAGTATTCAAGGCACCAGGATCCTGAGACCTGCTGGCATGTTGGGGCAGTCAGGGATGTCTCAGGCAGCAGGTGGCCTACCAGGTGAGGAAGCTGCCTTCTTCAGCAGGGAATCAGTGAAGAAAGAAGCAGCCCTGGAGGTGGGAGCAGTTTTACTTACCGGCAAGTGTTCCCGCTGCTAATGAAAGACATCACTGAGGAGGCTGAAGTGGTGGTGGAGGAAGAGCAGGAGAAGATGTCCTCACAGCAGCTGGAGAAACAAAAGGAGCAGGGCCAGGAACATCCAAGGACAGAAGCCTCGAGTGGTCAGCCCCCACTAGAGGTGCAGGAGATGTTGGTGGCATGCAGGTGCAGCTGAGCTCCATGAGTTAGAAAGGCCCCAAGGCCTGTCTTGGGCTCCAGAAGGACCATCAGAGGAGAAAGCTTACCTTGACTCAGAGAAGTGCCATCACCCAGGGCATCCCTGTTTTCTGGGCCAAAGCTGAATCCTTACTTCTGCTTCATAGGGGTCAAATGCTCAGGAGGATGAGAAGGAACAGGAGCAGGATGAGGGGTGGGGGTGAGGGCACCAGCCAGCTGTGGGGAGGCCAAGGGAATTGGGAAGCAAGGGAATTTGGGGCGGGGGGAGTTGTGATGTCCAGAGGCACAGTGCCAACTGAGCATGAGAATTTCTCTACCTGTATGTGTCTGACCAAATGACTATGTGAGCTCATTTTGACTCGCATCTGAATAGAAGCTACATATTTTGGCAGGGAATGCATGTCATTAGTGACCAGAGACAGTATTCCAGATGACTTCAGTAGATCCATGCCACCTGTTGTGAAAACAGTGAGCAGGTAAGAGACCCAGGCCTCTCTTGCTAAATGCACAGACACATGCACTGGCACATGGAGAAAGCATCCATCAGGGGCTCCAGATTCTGAAATTTGAAGCAGCTGACATGCCACTACCCAGAACACACATGTCAAGTGTACATCAGGGAAGGGTCAGAAACAGAACCTCCCTTGGGGGATGCAGACAAGGGTCCCAGAGGACCACAGGGAATCCAGAGGGATGAGCTCGATAGATGGTGTGGCAGGGCCTGTGGATGTCAGTGTGGCGGCTGGGTAAGTTGGAGTACCCAGATGCAGAGTATCAGTGATGCCAATGTGGTATCCCTTAAAGATCTCTCTGTTCCTGAAGTACCGGTGGTCCCGAAAGGACACAAGTACTCCCGTGAGGGAGTACTTGCAGACTCCTATTCTGGTGCCCTTATTCTGCCCGAGCTAAGCCTGTCACTCAAGACTCTTCCTTGCCTGGGATATGGCATAACTGGCTCCTTGACTTAAATCAGATTATAAACCACTGCCAGATGCCCATCATGATCAGCAACCAACATAAAGACTTGCTTAGCTCCATGATGGCTTTAAAGGGCAGGGAGAGAGCCTGAGGACAGGTGGGTGGGGGAGCTGGGCAGGCATGTTGGGTTGGCAGGATCCTATGACCTGGGTGCTTGCATTCTCTGTGAGCCTTTGGAAAGGAAAAATGGAAGATATTGATGCCTGCTTGGCAGGCAACCTGAGGACCCCTGAAGCCTGAACCTTCACTTTTTCCATCTTCCTGATCCTGGCTGGTGCAGAAACTAGCCCATCCCCAGTCCTGCTGCAAGCTGGTATTTTCCTTTCAGGACAATCGGTACTTCAGGAACAGAGATCATTAAGGGGTACCACTTTGGCATCGCTGGTATGACCTGGCTCCTGGGGTGGTGTGGGTGGGTGGGAGATGGAGGTGGATGCTCTTCTTACCTGAAACTTCTCTGTCTACTCTGTCATCCTTCACGATATAGGGCATGTACTTCTTCAGTCCACTGGTTCTATGAGGATGGATGGGGTGCTCCCAGCCTCAGGCTGGATACCAGCAGCTTGTCCTTCTTTAACTGGTTGTTGGACCCAAACTGTCAAGTATGGAACAGGATTGCTGAGGTGGGGTCCCTGTGGGCCTCCCCTGAATGGGTGATTAAGATTGTGGTTCTTGGCTGCCTATGGAAGGGTTTGGGGCATGGTCAGCCCCATGCTGACCTCCCTCATGCTGCCAGCAGATCATTGGCAAGGGCCTGTGAGTCAATCCCCTGCAGTACGACCCTTGGGAGAAAGGTCCTGCCATGAGAGGTAAGTGACAAGACACAGAGGTTGTGAGGGGATCAGGAGATGAGGCTTGAAGGCAGATCTGTGTAGAGGCCAGGACCCTCTCCTTTCCCTGGTGGGGAAGCTCAGGCTCCTGCAGCCTGGGTGCAGAGCCTGGATTCAGGTCATGTGGGTAGCAGGTGACAGACTGAGACTGGAGGCTTGGGGACTTCATGTGTCCTAGTCTGATGCAGAGCAGCTCTGCTTACAGTATACGAGACCCAGGTGATTCTCTCAGAGGCAGGGTGAATTAAGCACCTTTTTTCAGCATCATCCTTCCCTGGATCCTGCTGCTCATGGAGACCCTGGGTCTTTTTCAGTGTGAGCCCAACTAATCAGGGTGCCTGGGCCCTGAGACCTTCTGACGTGCCAGGGCCATTGGGGATGTCACAGGAAGGAGGTGGCACACCAGGTGAGGTTGCTTTCTTTAGTGGGGAGGCAGTGGAGGAAGGATCAGCCCTGGAGGAGGGAGAGATGTTGGGGATCAGCAAGTGTTCCTGCTGCTGGTGGAAGACCTCACCCAGGAGGTTGAAATGGTGGTGGAGGAGTAGCAGGAGAAGCTGTCTTCACAGGATTGGGAGGAGAAGATGGAGGAACTGGGCCAGTAACATCCAAAGACAGGAGCTTGAGTGACAAGCCCCTACTTGAGGTGTTAGAGGCACTGGAGGCCCTGCAGGTGGAACTGAGCTCTGCAAATGAGAAAGACCCCAAAGCCACATCCCACACTTTGTCTCTCAGCACCACTGCACAGGCAGAGCTGGAAAAGACTTCAGAGGCTTCAGGCCTCTGGGAACAGACTCAGAGCTGCTTTTTAAGGCATGCAGGGCCAGACACACAAGTGAGGGAAGGCCAGAGGGAGTTTCCTGTTAAAAAGAGAATGTATGGCCAACAGACAGGCTTGGGTGAAGCTGAGCCTAAGGGCCTGGAAGCCCAGACTCAGAAAACCTGTATGCCTCTCTCCTGTCTCTGCCTCCCAATCTGCTTAACCCCCAATCTGCAGCCTGATGCCACCTGTCCTGTGCATCTTCATACTCAGACCATACATTCAGTGACAAATATTTGTTTATCACTGCCTCTGGTCAGGTTGTGTTCCAGGTACAGGACAGTCATGAGGAGACAGACAATAAGCCCAGTACTTGTGGAGCAGTTATAGTACCAGATGCCAAACCCTCCTACCTCACTCCAATTCCCAGCCTTAAGCTGCAGGGCAATTCCAATTTCTCCCCTCCCAGTCCCGGTGCTCTCCACTGTCCTGAAGAGCCTCTGTGGTCCTGCAGGTCTGTGCACCACAGTCACACTGCTGCTGCTAAGTCACTTCACTCATGTCCATCTCTGTGCGACCACAGAGATGGCAGCCCACCAGACTTCCCCGTCCCTGGGATTCTCCAGGCAAGAACACTGGAGTGGGTTGCCATTTCCTTCTCCAATGCATGAAAGTGAAAAGTGAAAGTGAAGTCGCTCAGTCATGTCCGACTCTATCGACCCCATGGACTACAACCCAACAGGCTCCTCCATCCATGGGATTTTCCAGGCAAAAGTACTGTAGTGGGGTGCCATTGCCTTCTCCGCTGACCCCCTAACCACCACCCAGGACCCTGCTGGGATCCCCTGGGTGGCCACCTTCCGTTCTTCCCAGGGATGTGGCTCCTGGCAATTGCCAGGGCACGGTAGTATGGTTAGAACAACCCACTTTATTTAAGTTTGTAAGTAAGTACACTTACTCATAGAGAAAATTGGTTCATGTCAGACATGAAGTGATTAAGGCTTGTGGGTGGACAGGGAGCTTCTATCCCTTCTCTGGGATTCCCTAAGGACAGTGATGCACTGTAGACTTGGTTCCTGGATGCTGGATGCTGCACAGCCATCCAGGCCCTGCTCACCCAGGTCCAAGCCAGGCCACTGAGCACACAGACCCAGGAGAACAGGTGGGGCCTCTCTGCTGTGCCCCTCCTACTCTCCCCAGTTGCACAGAGCTGGACGACTGCTGCCCTTGGCTCCTGCCATCAGTCCAGATGAAGGCACTCACTTGCAATCTGTCCTTTGACACTGAGGGCTACTGGAAGAAGAGGGGCCAGGAGAGCTTCTTCCCACACATGGGTGTGAGGGCCAGACAGGTGGAGCCCTGAGATGCACTGTGACCCGCAAGCTGGTCCTGCCCACCCCCAATCCCAATGGGCACCTTCTCTGAACCCCCAGCCTTGACCACACCACACCCACACCACTCCACCCCTAGGTCAGGCTGACTCAGCTCCTGTGGACAGAGGTTCACAGCCCCTCCTTTGCTGTCTCCTTTGCTCAACCTGTTCAGGGTGTCCTAACCCTTGGGAACCTTCAGGCCCAGGGGCCCCTCAAAGCAAGTGCTTCCTCTGGGGAGGCATCAGACACACCCACATTGCCCCAGCTGGCTCTGGGGCTCCTATGCCCCAACTCCAGCCATGGGATGCTGGGCCAAGGGCAGCACTGGGACAGGCTGTGCGTTCACAGCACCCCGTCTGCCTGCAGATCATTTTCACCATTGGAGATGAGACCTACAAGTTCCATGGGCTACCGGTGTTGAGCCCATGGTCTTATCCCACATATTTAGGGAGCTAATGACTGACTGGCAGCCACCCTTGAGCCTGGACATGGTGCCACAGCAGACCAAGCCTCACCAAAGCAGTAGGGTAGGCGCGTTCTTCAAGCGCACCAGGGTCACACTTTCCCTGGGACATTCTGACTCCATATCACTCAGGTTTCAATAAAGTTACTGCTGCCCCCTGCAAGGTGGCTATGGTCAAAAGACAAGGTTGACAGGGGGCATGGGGGAAAGTGTTAGTACAAGGGTGAGCTAGGGGAACCACTGGGGGTACTTCTCCAAACAGCCAAACAAGGACATGCAGCTTATGTGAAAAAAAATAAACTCTTCCACTGTTCCCCCATAAATTTGCCATGAAGTGATAGGACCAGATGCCATGATTTTAGTTTTCTGAACGTTGAGCTTAAAACCAACTTTTTCACTCTCCTCTTTCATTTTCATCAAGAGCCTCTTTAGTTCTGTTTCACTTTCTGCAATAAGGGTGGTGTCATATGCATATCTGTTGTTATTGGTATTTCCCCCTGCAATCTTGATTCCAGCTTGTGCTTCAACCAGGCCAGCATTTTTCATGATGTACTCTGCATGGAAGTTAAATAAGCTGGGTGACAATATACAGCCTTGATGTACTCCTTTTCCTATTTGGAACCAGTCTGTTTTTCCATGACCAGTTGCTTCCTGATCTGCATACAGATATCTCAAGAGGCAGGTCAGGTGGTCTGGTATTCCCATCTCTTTCAGAATTTTCCACAGTTTATTGTGAGCCACATGGTCAAAGGTTTCGGCATAGTCAATAAAGAAGAAATAGATGTTTTTCTGAAATTCTTTCTTTTTTGATGATCCAGAGGATGTTGGCAATTTGATCTCTGGTTCCTCTGCCTTGTCTAATATCAGCTTGAACATCTGGAAGTTCACAGTTCATGTATTGTTGAAGCCTGGCCTGGAAAATTTTGAGCATTACTTTGCTAGCATGAGCTATGAGTGTAATTGTGTAATAGTTTGAGCATTCTTTGACATTCCTTTCTTTGGGATTAGAATGAAAACTGACCTTTTCCAGTCCTGTGGCCACTGCGGAGCTTTCCAAATTTGCTTGCATATCGAGTACAGTACTTCACAGCATGATCTTTTAGGATTTGAAATAGCTCAACTGGAATTCCTTCACCCATACTTGCTTTGTCCATAGTGATGCTTCCTAAAGCCCACTTGGCTTCACATTCCAGGATGTTTGACTCTAGGTGAGTGATCACACCTTCGTGATTATCTGGGTCGTGAAGATCTTTTTTGTACCATTTTTCTGTGTGTCCTTGCCACTATTAATTATATTTCATGCTTCTCTTAGGTCCATACCATTTCTGTCTTTTATTTGGACCATCTTTGCATGAAATATTTCCTTCATATCTCTGATTTTCTTGAAGAGCTCTCGAGCCTTTCCCTTTCTATTGTTTTCCTCTATTTCTTTGCCCTTATCACTGAGGAAGGCTTTCTTATCTCTTCTTCTATTCTTTGGAATTCTGCATTCAGATGCTTATATCTTTCCTTTTCTCTCTCTTTTTTTTTTTTTTTCACTTCTCTTCTTTTGACAGCTATTTGTACATTCTCCTCAGACAACCATTTTTTCTTCCTGCATTTCTTCTACTTGGGGATGGCCTTGGTCACTGCCTCCTGTACAATGTCATGAACCTCCATCCATAGTTCATCAGGCACTCTGTCTGTCAGATCCAGTCCCTTAAATTTATTTCTCACTTCCACTGTATAATCATAAGGGATTTGATTAAGGTCATGCCTGAATCGTCTAGTCATGCCTGAATGGTCTAGTGCTTTCCCCTACTTTCTTCAATTTAAGTTTGAATTTGGCAATAAGGAGTTCATGATCTGAGCCACAGTCAGCTCCTGGTCTTGTTTTGCTGGCTGTATAGAGATTCTCCATTTTTGGCTGCAAGAATATCATCAATTTGTTTCCAGTGTTATCATCTGGTGATGTCCATGTGTAAGTCTTCTTTTGTGTTGTTGGAAGTGGGTGTTTGATATGACCAAAACACAGTTCTCTTGGCAAAATTTTATTGGCATTTGCCTGCTTCATTCTGTACTCCAAAGCAACATTTTCCTGTTATTCCAGATGTTTCTTGACTTACTACTTTTGAATTCCAGTCCTCTATAATGAAATGGACATCTTTTTTGCGTGTTAGTTTTAAACGTCTTGTAGGTCTTCACATAACCATTCATCTTCAGCTTCTTCAGTATTACGGGTTGGGGCATCGACTTTGACTACCATGATATTCAGTGGTTTGCCTTGGAAACAAAAAGAGATCATTCTGTCATTTTTGAGATAGCATCCAGGTACTGTATTTTGGACTCTTTTGTTGACTATGATGGCTATTCCATTTCTTCGAAGGGGATCTTGCCCACAGTAGTAGATATAATGGTCAACTGAGTTAAATTCACCCATTCCAGTTCATTTTAGTTTGCTGATTGCTAAAAAGTTGATGTTCACACTAGTCATCTCCTGTTTGACCACTTTCAATTTGCCTTGATTCATCGACCTAACATTCCAGGTTCCTATGCAGTATTGCTATTTGCAGTATTCGACCATGCTTCCATCACCAGTCACATCCACATTTTGGTTTTGTTTTTGTTTTGGCTCCATCTCTGTTCTTTCTGGTTTATTTCTCCACTGATCTCCAGTAGCATATTGGGCACCTACCGTCCTGGGGAGTTCATCTTTCAGTGTCCTATCTTTTTACCTTTTGTACTGTTCATGATGTTCTCAAGACAAGAATACTGAAGTGGTTTGCCATTCCTTTCTCCAGTGGCCCACATTTTGTCAGAACTCTCCACCATGACCCATCCCTCCTGGGCAGCCTATATGGCATGGCTGATTGTTTCATGAGTGGCCCATGTGATTAGACCACCCTTTACCTTGAACATGGGGTATCTCCTCATAACCACCTCTCCTGACCTTGGGCATGGGTTATCTCCTCATGGCTCCCACTCCTGATCTTGGGCATGGGCTATCTTCTCTCAGCTGCCTGACACTCCAGTGCCACACAGCTATCGCTCACTGCTGATGCTGTGTGGTGGAAATAAAACTGAAAGTTCTGGGATCAACGTGCCTATTATAGAACACATTTAATCCAGCTTCCTACAAAACACCATTGACAACGATACTTCATGTTTGTTTCACACTTTAGTTTATATCATGTTTTTGTTTGTAGTCTTTTCAGTGCTGCTTTCTAATAACCAATTTCGCTTGTTTTTCAATAGATCCTCTGGGATCCTACTTCAGCAGCTCTGGTCTAGCCTCTGGCCCTGGAACCTGAGTAAGTCCCTCAGCTCCTTGGAGCCAGATTAACCCCAGCCTCTTGGTCCCACTTCCAGAGATGTGATGAGTCGTTAAGAGCACTGCATCCCCCACCCCCCCACCCCACACACACACCTGAAAGCAGACAGCTGTTTCTAGAGCTCAGCAAGTACAAGAGTTTAGACCCCAGGGCTCCTGGAAAATGTAGGGCAGGACAGACAGATGCAGGCAGATGGGTGCTGGGCAGTGTCCATGCACAGGCCTGGCAGCCATGTCCAGCCCTAGTGTAAACTTGAAGCTTTCTGACCCTCATCCCCTCCTGGCAGGCCTATCCATCCCTGTGTTCCCAGAGTTTTCTGCCCATGTGCTCTTTTCCCAAACTTGGCTTTTCTTTTTTTTGGCCTGGGAAATCCCATGGGCAGCGGAGCCTGGTGGGCCACAGTCCATAGGTTTGCAGAGTCTGACAAGCCTTAGCCACTAAACAACTACAACAAGTAGATGAGAAAGTGAAGGAAGGTTTCAAAAAAAAAAAAAAAAAAAAGGCAATGAAAAATCCTGTCCCTGTCATTAGAAGGCAATTGAGGATCTGCTGTCACCCCAAGAAACTTTCAGATAAACACACAATTAGAAAATGCACTGTGTTCCTACATCCTACCATACACATTCCTGCTATAATCTGACAGAAAGACTTGTTAAATAACAATAATTATGATAATCAGTCTCTGCTATTCATCAGTATACTCTTCATTTTCAACACATATTTGTTTAATATTTAATCAATATTAATTATTAATCAGTCATTCTCTAAGGGCTTCAATGGGGGTGCAGACAGTATAGAATCTGCCTTAAATGCAAGGGAATTGTCTTTGATCCTTTGGTGGGTATGATCCCCTGGGGAAGGAAATGGTTGATGGCTAACAACTCCATGACTTTCAATCACTAGATAACTACTGGCTCCATAGAACAGTAATAGATGAGTGCCCTCCCAAAAACCTCCATCTCAACACTAAGAATAAGCAACACCCAAAAGCCAGCAAGCTGTAGTGTCAAACACCCTTCATCTCTCCTTCAGCCAAATAGGGCACAGCCTTGAACATCAGCAGACAGGCTGCTCAAAGCCATATTGAACCTATAGATGCCCCACACCACACTACTGGACCCAGCCACTGCCCTTCAGAAAGACATGATCTAGCTCCACTTCTGAGAACACAAACACAAGTGCCCCCTACCCACTCAGGAGAGGTAGACTCTATAGTTAAGAGGATCTACAGCCTTTCAACCAAGAAAGGGATCCCAAACACAGTAAATTAAACAAAATGAAATGACAGAGAATCATCCAGTAGATGAAGGAACATGGTTAAAACCCAAAGGACTGAGCAGCAAAAATAAACAAATAAGACCTAGGTAACTTAGAAGCCTTTGCTCAACAAAGGAAACTATAAACAAGGTGAAAAGACAGCCATTATTATGGGAGAAAAAATAGCAAATGAAACAACTGACAAAGAACTGATCTCCAAAATATACAAGCAACTCATGCAGCTCAATACCAGAAAAATAATCAACCCAATCAACAAGTGGACAGAAGACCTAAATAGACACTTCTCCAAAGAAGACATACAGATGGCTAAAAAACACATGAAAAGATGTTTAACATTGCTCATTATTAGAGAAATGCAAATCAAAACTACAGTGATGAACCATTCAACAAGGGTCAGAATAGCCATCATCAAAAAGTCCACAAACAGTAAATGCTAGAGAGAGTACAAAGAAAGGGGAATCCTCTTGCACTCTTGGTGGAAACAGAGGCTGATACAGCCACTATGGAGAACAGTGTGTAGATTCTGTAAAAAACTAGGAATAAAACTACCATATGACATAGCAATCCTACTACTGTGCATATACCCAGAGGAAACCATAACTGAAAAATACGTATGTACCTCATTGCTCAATGCTGTACTAGTTAGGACATGAAAGCAACCTAGATGTCCATCAACAGATGAATGTGCCACAGAAGCTGTGGTACACATATACAGTGGAATACTACTCAGCCATAAAAAGGAACACAGTTGAGTCACTACTAATGAGGTATACGAACCTAGGTGAAGTAAATCATAAAGAGAAGGACAAACACTGTATATTAACGTATATATAGGGAGTCTAGGAAGATGGCATTGATGAACCTTCTTGAAGGTCAGCAATGGAGATGCAGACATAGAGACCAGACTTGTGGACACAGTGCCAGAAGGAGAGGGTGGGATGAATTGACAGATTAGCATGGAAACATACACATTAACATATGCAAAACAGATAGCCACTGGGAATTGGCTGTATGACAAAGGGACCCCAACCTGCGACACCTAGAGGGGTGAGATGGGGGAGGTTTTTGAGAGGGAGGGGACATGTGTATATCTATGGCTGATTTGTGGTGATGTACAGAAGAAACCATCAAAATATCATAAAGTTATTATCTGCAAGTAAAAATGAAATAAAACTCTGTAAAGAAAGAAAAAAGGAGAGGTATAGAGTACCTTCCGCTTACTGATTTCTGGATCTGTTCTAAGCTACACTGCATCAACCACTAGGAGGATAAGAAATCTCAAGAGAACATTTCATAATGGCTTTCCACATACACATTAGAGTAAATGAACGAACTAATACACACCGTGAAAAGGCTTAAACAAGGGCACTAAATGCAGTGCCATCACTGAATTCCACAGGCTTTCCCAAGGGGCATGCCAGTTAACCCACTAAGCTTCCCTGAACAAGGAGCAAAGGATGGGGACATGAGTTATGGAGCTTTTTAGGGTTAATGCAAATCACTGTGAAAATAGTTTTTATGCTCTCAGTTTAAGAAATTGAGAGTCAGAGTGACCTGCTGCTAATTAGTAGTCACTTTACACACACAGAGAGCCAGTCTCTAATTTATAGAAGGCAAGGGGTCAAGCAGAGAAATCAAATACACCTCCAGATATATGCCTCCTCCCTGCCTGATTGTCAACCAGCTCTCCCACCCACCAGCCAACCACAGATTAACTCTATCCCTTAGAAACACATATATCGGTCCTGCCCCAACTCCTTCCATGCCAGGTCAGCACACAGAACACTCCAGCTGCATCCATGCCAGGTCGGTACCCAAATCACCCCACTTCTGTCCTTGCCAGGTCAGCGCA
The DNA here is from genome assembly GCF_002263795.3 of Bos taurus. NCBI lineage: Eukaryota > Metazoa > Chordata > Mammalia > Artiodactyla > Bovidae > Bos > Bos taurus. The sequence continues at coordinate 59,042,747 of NC_082638.1, read as the reverse complement.
CAGCCACCCCAGCTCCATCCATGCCAGGTCAATACACAGAACACCCCAACCCCTTCCATGCCAGATCTGCACACAGACCACACCTGCTCCATCCATGCCAGGTCAGTACACAGACCACCCCACCCCCATCCAAGCCAGGTCAGCACACAACCACCCCAGCTCCATTCATACCAGGTCAGCACACACACTGTTCATGATGCCTGACCTGCTTATCTGCTACAGAGCCGGTTTTCTGAATTTGTTTTCCATTAGTGACATTCCTTTTGTCCACATTTCCTCACAACCTATCTGCATTGCCCCATCCATCTTCCTCTCTCCTCTGCATTTAGCACTTGCTCTCAGGAAGTTCTCCAGCTTTTCCATCACTGATTACAACCCACTTTCTCATATTCAAAATTTTTCTCATCCTCCATAATCACATCATCATTGTTATGTGTGTGATGAAGATCTTCTTATGTATAGTTCTGTTCATTCTTGCCACCTGTTCTTAATTTTTTCTGTTTTTGTTAGGTCCATACCATCTCTGTCCTTTATTCTGTCCATTTTTTGCATGAAAATTTCCCTCTAATTTTCTTGAAGAGATATCTGGTCTTTCCCATTCTATTGTTTTCCTCAACTGTTTTGCATTGATAACGGAGGAATGCTTTTTTATCTCTCTATGCTATTCTTTGGAACTCTGATTTCTAATGGTTATATACTTCCTTTTCTTCTTTGTCTTTAGCTTCTCTTCTTTTCTCAGCTATATGTAAGGCCTCCTCAGACAGTCATTTTGCTTTGTTTCATTTCCTTTCCTTGAGGATGTTCTTGATCCCTGCCTCCTGTACAATGTCATAAACCTCTGTCCTTAGTTCTTCAGGCACTGTCTGTATAAGATCTAATCACTTCAATCTATTTGTCATTTCCAATGGATAATCATAAGGGATTTGATGTAGGTCATACCTGAATGGTCTAGTGGTTTATGATACTTTATTCAATTGAAGTCTGAATTTTGCAATACAGACTTCATGATCTGAGCCACAGTCAGCTCCCTGACTTCTTGTGCTGATTGTATAAGGTTTATCCATCTTTGGCCACAAAAAAAATAAATAATAATTAATCTGATTTTGCTACTGACCACCTGGTGATGTCCATGTTTAGAGTCTTCTCTTGTGTTGTTGGAAGAGGGTCTTTGCTGTGACCAGTGTACAATGTGTTCTCTTGGCAAAACTCTTTTAGCCTTTGCCCTGATGCATTGTGTACTCCAAGGACAAACTTGCATGTTACTCCAGGTATTTCTTGACGTCCTGCTTTTGCATTCCAGTCCCTTATAAAGAAAATAACATCTTTTTTTGGGTGTTACTTCTAGAATGCCTTGTAGGTCTTCATCAGTTCATTTCAGTTCAGTCGCTCAGTCATGTCTGACTCTGTGCGACCCCATGAATTGCAGCACGCCAGGCCTTCCTGTCCATCACCAACTCCCAGAGATCACACAAACTCATGTGCATTGCGTGGGTGATGCCATTCAACCATCCGATCCTCCGTCCTCCCCTTCTCCTCCTGCCCCCAATCCGTCCCAGCATCAGGGTCTTTTCCAATGAGTAAACTCTTCGCATGAGGTGGCCAAAGTATTGGAGTTTCAGCTTCAGCATCAGTCCTTCCAGTGAACACCCAGGACTGATCTTTATGACGGACTGGTTGGATCTCCTTGTGGTCCAAGGGACTCTCAAGAGTCTTCTCTAACACCACAGTTCAAAAGCATCAATTCTTTGGCGTTCAGTGTTCTTCACAGTCCAGCTCTCACATCCATACAGGACCACTGGGAAAAAAAAAAATAGCCTTGACTAGATGGACGTTTTTTAACAAAGCAATATCTCTGCTTTTCAATATGCTATCTAGGTTGGTCATAACTTTCCTGCCAAGGAGTAAGCATCTTTTAATTTCATGGCTGCAATCACCATCCACAGTGATTTTGGAGCCCCAAAAATAAAGTCGGACACAGTTTGCACTGTTTCCCCATTTATTTCCCATGAAGTGATGGGACAAGTTGCCATGATCTTAGTTTTCTGAATGTTGAGCTTTAAGCCAACTTTTTCACTCCATTCTTTCACTTTCACCAAGAGGCTCTTTTGTTCTGTTTCATTTTCTGCTATAAGGGTGGTGTCATCTGCACATCTGAGGTTATTGATATTTCTTAGGACAATCTTGATTCCAGCTTGGGCTTCTTCCAGCCCAGTGTTTCTCATGATGCACTCTGCATATAAGTTAAATAAGCAGGGTGACAATATACAGCCTTGACGTGCTCCTTTTACTTTTTGGAACCACTCTGTTGTTCCATGTCCACTTCTAACTTTTGCTTCCTGACCTGCATATAGGTTTTTCAAGAGTCAGGTCAGGTGGTCTCGTATTCTCTTTCAGCATTTTCCACAGTTTATTGTGATATACACCGTCAAAGGCTTTGACATCATCAATGAAGCAGAAATAGATGTTTTACTGGAACTCGCTATCTTTTTCCATGATTCAGAAGATGTTGACAATTTGATCACTGGTTCCTCTGCCTATTCCAAATCCAGCTTGAACATCTGAAAGTTCATGGTTCATGTACTGCTGAAGTCTGGCTTGGTGAGTTTTGAGCATTACTTTGCTAGTCTGTGAGATGAGTACAATTGTGCGGTAGTTTGAGGATCCTTTGGCATTGCCTTTCTTTGGGATTGGAATGAAAACTGACCTTTTCCAGTCCTGTGGCCACTGCTGAGTTTTCCAAATTTGCTGGCATATTGAGTGCAGCACTTTCACAGCATCATCTTTCAAGATTTGAAATAGTTCAACTGGAATGCCATCACCTCCACTAGCTTTATTCATAGTAATTCTTTCTAAGGCCCACTTGACTTCACATTCCATGATGTCTGGCTCTAAGATCAGTGATTATCTCGATCATGAAGCTCTTTTTTGTACATTTCTTCTGTGTATTCTTGCTACCTATTCTTAATATCTACTGCTTCTTTTAGGTCCATACCATTTCTGTCCTTTATTGAGCCCATCTTTGCATGAAATGTTCCCTTGCTATCTCTAATTTCCTTTGAGAGATCTCTAGTGTTTCCCATTCTATTTTTTTCCCCCTCTACTTCTTTGCATTGATTGCTGAGGAAAGCTTTCTTGTCTTTCCTTGCTATTCTTTGGAACTCTGTATTCAGATGCTTATATACTTCCTTTTCTCCTTTGCTTTTCACTTCTCTTATTTTCACAGCTATTTGTAAGGCCTCCTCGGACAGCCATTTTGCTTTTTTTGCATTTCTTTTCCTTGGGGATGATCTTGATCCCTGTCTCCTGTACAATGTCACAAAGCTCCGTCCATAGTTCATCAGGCACTGTATCAGATCTAGGCCCTTAAATCTATTTCTCACTTCCACTGTATAATATAAGGGATTTGATTTTATTTAACTCATACGTGATGGGTCCAGTGTTTTTAACCACTTTCCTCAATTTAAGTCTGAATTTGGGAATAAGGGGTTCATGATCTGAGCCACAGTCAGCTCTCAGCCTTGTTTTTCTCTGACTGTATAGAGTTTCTCCATCGTTGGCTGAAAAGAATATCATCAATTTGATTTTGCTGTTGACCATCTGGTGATGTCCATCTGTAGTCTTCTCTTGTGTTGTTAGAAGACAGTCTTTTCCATGACCAGTATGTTCTCTTGTCAAAACTTTATTAGCGTTTGCCCTGCTTCATTCTGTACTCCAAAGTCAATTTTGCCTGTTACTCCAAGTGTGTCTTGACTTTGTACTTTTGCATTCCAGTTCCCTACAATGAAAAGCACATCTTTTGGGGTGTTAGTTCTATAAGGTCTTGTAGGTCTTCATAGAACCATTAAACTTCAGCTTCTTCAGCATTACTGGTTGGGGCATCGGCTTGGATTACCATGATATTTGAATGGTTTACCTTGAAAGTGAACAGAGATCATTCTGTCATTTTTGACATTGCATCCAAGTACTGCATTGCAGACTCTTTTGTTGACCATGATGGCTATTCCATTTCTTCTAAGGGATTCCTGCCCACAGTAGTAGATATAATGGTCATATGAGTTAAATTCACCCATTCCAGTCCATTTTAGTTAGCTGATTTCTAGAATGTTGATGTTCACTCTTGGCACCTCTTGTTTGACCACTTCCAATTTGCCTTGATTCATGGAACTGACATTCCAGGTTCCCATGAAATATTGCTCTTTACAGCATTGGACCTAGCTTTTATTACCAGTCACACCCACAACTGGGTATTGTTTTTGCTTTGGCTCCATCCTTTCATTCTTTCTGGAGTTATGTTCCCCCTGATCTCCAGTAGCATATTGGGCACCTACCGACCCGGAGATTTCCCCTGTCATTATCCTACCAGTTTACCTTTTCATACCGTTCATGGGGTTCTCAAGGCAAGAATACTGAAGTCATTCGTTATTCCCTTTTCCAATAGGTCTTCATATAACCCATAAACTTCAGTTTCTTTGGCACTGATCAATTTGATTAGTTGTCTATGACTGTGGTTTTTATTCTATCTGCCCTCTCACTGACAAGGTTAAAAGGCTTATGGAAACTTCCTGAATGGAGAGATTGACTGTGCGGGAAACTGGGTCTTGTTCTGTTGGGTGGGGCCATGCTTAGTAAATCTTTACTTCAAAATGACTAAATGGCGGAGTAGAAAGACATGTGCTTATTTCTCCCGTGAAAACTCCACAATACAACTCTGCTGAACAACTATCAACAGGAGAATGTTGGATCCCACCAAAAAAAGATACTCCACGTCCAAGGGCAAAGGAGAAGTTCCAACAAGATGGTAGGAGGAACGAAATCATGTTAAGAAGCAAAACGCATACCCGCCAGATACACTGAGCTTGGAGGGCTCAAACAAAACTTGTGCCCCCCAGGAGGCCCCACAGAGACTGACAAGACCTGCCTTTGAGTGTCTAAGCATCTCTTGTAGGGACACAGGTCATCATACCTGCCACAGGGGCAGGGGCTCTGGTTGCAGCAGTCCTGGGTGTGTCATAAGCCCTCTTGGAGTTTGCCATTAACCCCACCTTAGAGAAACTAAGCAGATAACCCACAAACTGCAGAGCAATTATACCAAAGAAACTATCACACTATTAAGAAAGTTCTCAGACCCACAACATATTTCCCAACTTGGGGATCAAGCACAGGGACTGAGAACCCCCAGGGATTTAGACTTTGGAGGCCAGTGGGATTTGATTATAGAACTTCCACAGGTCTAGGAAAACAGACTCTTTGAGGGCACAAATGAAACCTTGTGTGCACCAGGACCCAGGGGAAAGGAGCAGTGACCCCATAAGAGACTGACCCAGACTTGTTGTGAGTTTCCAAGGTTATCAAGTAGAGGCATGGATCAGTGGTGGCCTACTGCAGGGTTGGGGGCACTGGGTGTGGTAGTGCATGCATGGGACCTTTTGAAGGAGGTTGTCATTGTCTTCATTACCTTCACTATAGTTTGGTCTCTGGTAAAACAACAGGGAGGGCCACAGCCCCACCCGTCAACAGAAAGTCATGTTGACACACATTTAATATGCACAAGATCCAAGGGTTTCTAAGTAAAAAACTGATTTCCTGGAGTCTTCAAGAGGTGGTCATCAAAAAAGACTTCATAACTGGATAGACTGTCACAAAGCCAATTTTAACAGGTACCTCTAACTCACATTTAGAAAATATCACATGAAAAGATGTCAAAAGTGCTAAATACTAGGGAAGGGTGTTAGGTATCACCTCACACTAATCAGAATGGCGATTGTTAAGCACTCTGCTGCTGCTGCTGCTGCTAAGTTGCTTCAGTCATGTCCGACTCTGTGAGACCCCATAGATGGCAGCCCACCAGGCTCCCCATCCCTGGGATTCTTCAGGCAACAACAGTGGAGTGGGTTGTCATTTCCTTCTCAAGCACTCTACAAAGGTTAAATCCACCGGAGTCCATGAAGAAAAGGAAACCCTCCACCTCCGTTGCTATAAATGAAAATAGGTGAAAGCCACTATGGATGACCGCATGACCATGCATCAATAATGAAAATGAGAATAAAATTAGAATATCCCTCAAACTATACACAAATATAACCTTCAAAGAAGATAAAGATCTAAATGTCGGACAGGTACTGTGCAGCTTTGAGGACCATATGGGGTAGCATGTTGTAACATCAATTCCAAGTGTGCCTAGAATAACACAAAATGAACCAAAACTGAGAAAACAGGACTGAATTAATCTTAAAAGCATTTGCACAGCAAAGGAACTCTACATGAAAGAGAAAGAGAGTCCTCAAAATGGGTGAATATATATGTATATATATACAAAGACGTCCACAAGGAATAAAGAAGATGGGGTACGTAGACGACGAACCATCACTCAGCCATAACAAGCAGGAAAGAATGCCATGGGTGGCCTCAGGGAATAAAGTAGAGATGATTATAGCAAGTGAGGTGAGGAAGACAGGGAGGGATATTAGCATAAGATATCACTTGTAGCTGGGATCTAAAAATGGATACAGATGAACTTCTTTACCAAAAAGAAACAGACTCAGACAAAAATCAATGGTCCCAGAATGAAAGAAAGAAAGAAAGGGAAAAAAAAAGTGGGACATGGAAAAATAAATTGATTCAATCTAACATAGGGAGGCTAATCCACCAGGAACCACTGTGTAAACAGGAATCCTATTCAACACTGTAACATCCTGTATTGGAAAGCAACCTGGAAGAGAAGATATACACATTTACGTACAAGTGAATCAAGTTGCTGTTAATCCGAAAAAAAAAAAAAAAAAAAAAACCAAGGAAGCAAAAACACCCACAACCTTGTCATTCAACTACATAAACCAATTCAAATTCGGGAAGCAAAGTATAAAAAATGAATCAGAAAGTCTGACTCTGCTGTCCTAAGGAGATGGTGACCCAGATGGTATCACATCCCTGGAGCCTGAGCTGGTTTTACCTCCATGACTGGAGAGCCTCAGTGCAGATGGAGCTGGGAGCGTTTGTCAGGAAACGTGACCTCACAATGGACCTGGGGTGTCTCCTTCCGTCTGCATGAGCACCCAATCTCCAGATGCTGGTGGAACCTCCTGTAGAGAAACGAAGCCAACATCAACCAAAAATTGGTGGAGCCTCCAGGCTGGGACAGGTTTTCAAGCTCCCCTGGCCACTCTATGACCCCTAGGCTGGGATTCCTACCTCCAGCTTCCGCTCTTAGGGTCACACGACCTGCAGATGACAGCACCCTCCACAGAGTGGTGTCCACAAACTGGGATGTGTCCTGGGAACCCTGGGTAAGGGGAAATGAGAAATTAGACTCAAGCCTTGACACATTCCACTCTAGATGAAAATCCATGAACAGAGTTTTCCATGCGACTCAATGCCTGCTGACCAGATTATGACTGAGGACCACAGTAGGGCAGGAAGCAATGCTGTTTCCTTAGAACCATCTTCCAGAAAAACAACTTTAAACCTAGTGCTGCTTGGCTCTTCATATTCACAAGGCCTGTGGGACTGTAAATGACCCCTCCCTTCCAGTCACCTCCTGGGGTAGATCATCAGACAGGAATTCAAACAGGGTCACCTTTCAATAAAACAATATCAAGAGGTAAACTGTAGTCAATCTGTACAGTATCAAAAAGGACCTGGAAAGTTTGTCCAGCTCACTATGTATTCAGTTAAGTTGCTCAGTTGTGTCCTACTCTTTGCAATCCCATGGACTGCAGCAAGCCACTATGTGTTCAATTCAGTTTAGTTCAGTCACTCAGTAGTGTCTGACTCTTTGTGACCCCATGAATCACAGCACGCCAGGCCTCCCTGTCCATCACCAACTCCCGGAGTTCACCCAGACTCACGTCCATCGAGTCAGTGATGCCATCTAGCCATCTCATCCTCTGTCATACCCTTCTCCTCCTGCCTCCCACCCCTCCCAGCATCAGAGTCTTTTTCAATGAAAGAACTCTTTGCATGAGGTGGCCAAAGTACTGGAGTTTCAGCTTTAGCATCATTCCTTCCAAAGAAATCCCAGAGCTGATCTCCTTCAGAATGGACTGGTTGGATCTCCTTGCAGTCCCACACAAATCAAAACTCCCATGAAAAATCCCCTCCCACAGGTCAGAATGGCCACTGTCTAAAAATCTACAGAGAATACGGGCTGAGAGGATGGAGGCAAAAGGGAATTCTCCTACACTCTCAGTTGGGGTGTAAATGGGTGCAGGAACTATCAAAACCAGCAAGGAGGTTCTTTTTCAACTAAACATCCAGAAACCACATGGCCCAATAATCCCATGTCTGGGCTCAAACCCAGAGAAAATCAGAATTTACAGTGACACATGCACCCTTGCTTTCAGGGCAGCTCAATTGTCAATGGCCAAGAACTAGAATGGTTCCTGGCCAAAATCTTGGCTTTTTCTGCCCAGTGAAGCCAAATAAAAAAATACAGAGACAGAGTTTGAAGGAGATATGAAGGTGGCTTTTATTCTCAAGCCGGCAGAGAGGGGGAACACAATAGGGTCATGCCTCAAGAACTGTGTACCCTCCTACCCTCTGCCCATGAAGAGTCTAGGGGCTTACATAAGGCAAAGGCTCACAGTCAGGGGTCAGTGAAGAGAAACAAAGGGGATAGGATCCATATTTTTCCCTGTTGTATTTTTTAAAATGCATGGACTGAAGTCAATAATGCAGTAACTGACTCTGGCAGTTGGGGTGGCTCTGTGGCCTTCTTTCTGATATGTAAGTACAAGGGGAAGGGTGTTGTAAGGGTAAACACCAGATAGGGGATGTATTTAATAGAGTCTAGGGAAGAAAACGTGACTCAGCTCCTGCAGAGTTAGGGGGTAGAAAATCAAACTTTGTCAGAGACATTCAGAGTTATGAGCAGTTAAAGGAAAAAAAAAAAAAAACACAAAAAACTAGGAATGTTCAGGCCTGATCACTGTTTTCTTTACCTCCTTTGTTCTCAAAAAAGAGAAAGAATGAAAAAAAAACACAACTAATTCCTTTTTTTTTTTCAATTGCATGTATTCTCAGTCATTTCAGTCATGTCCAACACTTTGTGACCCAATGGAGTGTAGCCTGCCAGGCTCCTCTGTCCATGGTATTCTCCAGGCAAGAATACTGGAGTGGGTTGCCATGCCCTTCTCCAGGGGATCTTCCCCACTCAGGGACTGAACCCACGTCTCCTGCATTGGCAGGTGGATTATCTACTGCCTGGGTCACAAGGGAAATCCTCCCTGCAACAAATTCAATGAAGTTATTCATTGACAGGAAAATGAAGTCAGAGTGGTGCACTTCTGCACTGGAATGCTACCCAGCCCTGAATCAGAATGGAATAATGCCAGTGGCAACAGCATGGATGGATAGAGTGAAAACCGTATTAAGGAAAGCATATAGAGAAAGACAAATATCAGAAGGTATAACTGACAGTCGTCTTCTTGAAATCAATGCAAATGTAGGCTATTACACAGTATAAACAGACTCACAAACTTAGAAAACCAGCTTATGATTATTAAAAACCAAAGTTAGGGATGTGAGATAAATGAAGAGTTTGCAAGGAACAAACAGGCGTTAATATATATCAAACAGATAATCAGGAAAAACATTGTTGAATAGTAAAGGGCAGCCTACTGGAGACACTGAAATCCTCTCTCTGGGGAAAATCAACCCAAAAAGAATTGATAAACATCTGTGTATTGCTGAACCCAGCTCCTGTACATCTAAAACAAACACAGTATCAACCCTACTTCAAAATAAAACAACAATGAATTCACATAGAAAGAAATTTACAGCAGGACCCTTTATGACCCCCCCCCCCAACCAGAGTCATGGAAATAGAAGCAAAAATAAACAAATGGGTCCTAATTAAACTTAAAAGCTTTTGCACAGCGAAGGAAACTATAAGCAAGGTGAAAAGACAGCCTTCAGAATGGGAGAAAATAAAAGCAAATGAAGCAACTGACAAAGAATTAATCTCAAAAATATGCAAGTGGCTCCTACAGCTCAATTCCAGTAAAATAAACAACCCAATAGAAAATTGGGCCAAAGATCTAGACAGACATTTCTCCAAAGAAGACACACAGATGGCTAACAAACACATGAAAAGATGCTCAACATCACTCATTATCAGAGAAATGCAAATCAAAACCACAATGAGGTACCATTTCACACCAGTCAGAATGGCTGCAATCCAAAAGTCTACAAGCAATAAATGCTGGAGAGGGTGTGGAGAAAATGGAACCCTCTTACACTGTTGGTGGGAATGCAAACTAGTACAACCACTATGGAGAACAGTGTGGAGATTCCTTAAAAAACTGGAAATAGAACTGCCTTATGATCCAGCAATCCCACTGCTGGGCATACACACTGAAGAAACCAGAAGGGAAAGAGATACGTGTACCCCAATGTTCATCGCAGCACTGTTTATAATAGCCAGGACATGGAAGCAACCTAGATGTCCATCAGCAGATGAATGGATAAGAAAGCAATGGTACATATACACAATGGAGTATTACTCAGCCATTAAAAAGAATACATTTGAATCAGTTCTAAAGAGGTGGATGAAACTGGAGCCTATTATACAGAGCGAAGTAAGCCAGAAGGAAAAACACCAATACAGTATACTAATGCATATATATGGAATTTAGAAAGATGATAACAATAACCCTGTGTACGAGACAGCAAAAGTGACGCTGATGTATGGAACAGTCTTATGGACTCTGTGGGAGAGGGAGAGGGTGGGAAGATTTGGGAGAATGGCATTGAAACATGTAAAATATCATGTATGAAACGAGATGCCAGTCCAGGTTCAATGCACGATACTGGATGCTTGGGGCTGGTGCACTGGGACGACCTGGAGGGATGGTATGGGGAGGGAGGAGGGAGGAGGGTTCAGGAGGGGGAGCACATGTATACCTGTGATGGATTCATTTTGATGTTTGGCAAAACTAATACAATTATGTAAAGTTTAAAAATAAAATAAAATTAAAAAAAAAACCCCGCAATGAGGTACCATCTCACACCAGTCAGGATGGCTGCTATCAAAAAGTTTACAAGCAATAAATGCTGGACAGGGTGTGGAGAAAAGGGAACCCTCTTATACTGTTGGTGAGTATGCAAACTAGTACAGCCACTATGGAGAAAAGGGTAGATTCCGTAAAAAAACTGGAAATAGAGCTGTCATATGACCCAGAAATCCCACTGCTGGGTATACACACTGAATAAACCAGAATTGAAAGAGACATGTGTACCCCAATGTTCATCGCAGTACTGCTTACAATTGCCAGGACATGGAAGCAACCTAGATTTCCATCAGCAGACGAATGAATGGATAAGAAAACTCTGGTATGTATACACAATAGAATATTACTCAGCTATTAAAATGAATGCATTTGAATCAGTTCTAATGAGGTGGATGAAACTGGAGCCTATTATACAGAGTGAAGTAAGTCAGAGAGAAAAACACCAATACAGCATACTAATGCATATATATGGAATTTGACAGCAAAAGAGACACAGATGTAAAGAACAGACTTTTGGATTCTGTGGGAGGAGGGGAGGGTGGGGTGATGTGAGAGAATAGAATTGAAACATGTAATTTACCATATGTGAAATAGATCTCCAGTCCAGGTTTGATGCATGAGCAGGGTGCTCAGGGCTGGTATACTGATACTGAGGGATGGGATAGTGAGGGAGGTGGGAGGGGCACTCACGATGGGGAACACATGTGCACCCATGGTTGATTCATGTCAATGTATGGCAAAAACCACTACAATACTGTAAAGTAATCATCCTCCAATTAAAATAAATTAATTTAAAAAAAAGAAATTTACAAGTGGAGTGTGAAACGAAAGCAATGCTGCCTCCTTGTGGCCATTTTCTGTAACAACAATTCTAAAATCTGTGTTCAGTTCAGTTCAGTCACTCAGTTGTGTGTGACTCTTCACGACTACATGAACTGCAGCACTCCAGGCCTCCCTGTTCGTCACTGCCTCCTACAGTTTACTCAAACTCATGTCCATTGATTCAGTGATGCAATCCAACCATCTCATCCTCTGTCAAGCCCCCCTTGTCCTCCTGACGTCAATCTTTCCCAGCATCGTATATGTATTTGTGTGTGTATTTGTGCACAGGAGGGGTTGGAGGGCCAGGACCACCTGGAGGAAGGGAGGCGACCACCTGGCATCTCCACGTGTAAGTTGAGTCCCTCTGGGTCAGAGCACGGAGCCCAAGGGAGCCCCTGGACTGCAGGTCGTGGGGCACAGTGACAAGCCCCTCAGGAGTTCTGAGGTGGTGCTGACCCTGTGCTGGCCAGTGCCACTGGGGGAGGACACCTGATGACTCAGGTCTTGTGTCCTGCCCTTACATTGAGGGGATAGGGCCATGGGCTGGTTGGAGTGGATGGACACTTTGGGAGCCCAGGAAGTGCTTGGGAGAATCCAGTAAGTGTTTCAGGGGGCTGGTGATGGCACCCCACTCCACTACTCTTTGCCTGACAAATCCCATGGATGGAGGATCCTGGTGGGCTGCAATCCATGGGGTCTCAAAGCGTTGGGCACAACTGAGAGACTTTCCTTCACTTTTCACTTTCATGCATTGGAGAAGGAAATGGCAAACCACTTCAGTGTTCTTGCATGGAGAATCCCAGGGATGGGGGAGCCTGGTTGGCTGCCGTCTACCGGGTCACAAAGAGTCAGACACGACTGAAGCGACTTAGCACCAGAAGTAGCAGTGAACCTTTCAGGGGGCTGGAGAGTCTGAGGGACCCAGTGAGCATTTCAGGGGGCTGGTGAGTTTGGGGGCCTGAGAAAAGGTCTAGGAGCCTGGTGTTTGTGAAGTGGTCCTGCATTGCTCCATTCATTCGTTCACCTGAGAACTATTTCCTGAGCACCTCTGTGCCCATCCTCACCCACAGATGTGCAAGAAGTCACATGGAGCCTCCTCCAGTGTCTCACTGTGGACCCAAAGGGGCAGAACCTGACCTCACTGGTACATGCCCCACCTGCTCACCTGAGTGGACTGAGAACACAGAGGGAACCATAGGCCCACAGGAGGAAGTGCCCATGGAGCAGAAGCTATCGGGGTGTGCAGGTGCATCTGGCTTGCTCCCTGGAGTTCTGTCTGAGGCCCCAAGCCTGGGTGGCACTACTGCTGAGCACTCCTGAATCTGCACTTGGAAACAAGGCAGCTGGTGTTCACAGACCAGTAAAAGAGGGTAGGTGATGCACACCTATGTACCTGGGAGATGGGACAATGTCTTGTAAGTGCAGGATTGGTGTCCACAGGTGATGGGACATTATTCCTCCCATCACAGTGAACCCACCACCATCTCAGGCTCGCACAAAGTGGAGGATGAACGGCTTGTGACACACTGACCTGGATTCTGATGGAACAGAGGTCCAGGGATGTGGAGACAAAGAGGGCTCAGGAGTCAGCAGGTGACCTGTGTTATGGGGAGGTCTCCCCTATGAGGGGAAGACAGACACACACCCACAGGTGTCCCCAGGATGGTGATGCAGATGCACCTATGGAGCCCTATGTGATGGGCCACACACATCCACAGGTTCTCCCCATGGTGCCAAGCTCTGGGTTGTGACATACTGTTTTGCTGTGTGTCCTACTTGCATCTTGTTGAATATTCAGATTAGAAAATATACATTTATTCTGAAGATTATTGTGAAGAGAAAATGGGACTATTACAGGAGGATAAGAGTCCTTCAGGGAGAAGAACTATTACTCTAGAGAGGGGATGATTACATAGAGGTAGGACTTTATTTGTACAAGGGGAAATATTACTGTAGAGAGGTGACTAATATGATAAAGGGGCGATACAACAATCAATGGGGCTATGACCATTTAGGAAGGATGTTACTGCGGAGATAGTGAAAGTCACCCAGTCACATCTGACCCTATACAGGCCATGGAATTCTCCAGGCCAGAATACTGGAGTGGGTAGCCTTTCCCTTCTCCAGGGGATCTTCCAAACCCAGGGAGTGAACCCAGGTCTCCTGCAGTACAGGCAGATTCTTTACCAGCTGAGCCACCAGGGAAGCCCTACTGTGGAGAGGGGACTCATAATAAAGGAGGACCCTTACTGTAGTGGGAGACTCTTACTGTGGAGGGGGAAATTTTATACTAGGGGGACTCTGATACTGTGGGGGCTGTTATGTAAAGGAGGGGCTTTGACAATACAGAGAACTATTATAATAAAGAAAACTATTACAATAGAGGGGGACCATTCTGTAGAGGGGAACTATTACAGAAGTTCAGTTCAGTTGCTCAGTCATGTCCGACTCTTTGTGACCCTATGAAATGCAGCACACAAGGCCTCCCTGTCCATCACCAACTCCCAGAGTCCACCCAAATCCATTTTAATTGAGTGGGTGATGCCATCCAACCATTGCATCCTCGGTCATCCCCTTCTCCTCCTGCCCTCAATCTTTCCCTACATCAGAGTCTTTTCAAATGAATCAGCTCTTTGGATCAGGTGGCCAAAATATTGGAGTTTCATCTTCCATATCAGTCCTCACAATGAACAACCAGGACTGATCTCCTTTAGGATGGACTGGTTGGATCTCCTTGCAGTCCATGCGACTCTCAAGAGTCTTCTCCAACACCACAGTTCAAAAGCATCAATTCTTTGGCACTCAGCTTTCTTTATAGTTCAACTCTCACATCCACACATGACCAATGGAAAAACAATAGCCTTGACTAGACAGACTTTTGTTGACAAAGTAATGTCTCTGCTTTGTTGTATTACAGAAGAGGCAGAACTATTTATGGAGGGAGGACTCTTACCATACTGGGAGGCTATTACAATAGAGGAGGACTCTCACTGTTGAGAGAGGACTATTATAGCATATGTCAGACTATTATAGTAGAGGGTGGTTTATAATTGTAGAGGGGGACTATTACTGAACAGAGGGGACTATGACAAAGAGAGAGGGACTATTATAGTAGAAGAGGACTATTACCTTAAGGGCGACTATTATAATGAATGGGAGTCTATTAGAGCAGGCAGGGACTATTAAAATAGAAAGGGGCTACTGAAACTGAGGAAGACTATTCCTATACAGTGGGGACTGCTATGACCGAGAAGGGACTATTAATATAGTGTAGGGACAGCAGAAGTGAACTATTAGTGTAGGGAGGAAACTATGACAATAGAGGCAGGACTGTTATAGTAGAAGGGAGGCTTTGACTGTGGGAGGGGAATACTGACAACAGTGGGAGATTATTAGATGAGAAACTATTACCACAGAGACAGAGTTATTACAATAGGGAGTGGACTATGACAGTAGAGGGGCATGTTTACTGTAGAGGGAGATTATAGCAATGGAGGACTTTTACTCTAGAAGGGGGATATTAGAGGCAGATTATAAGTTAAGGGGACTACTACAATCAAGGAGGACTATTATTGCAGAGAGGGGATTATGACAGTACTGCTGTAGAAGGGGAACTTTGACAATAGAGGGGGACTATCACTATATAGTATGACTATGACATTGTGTGTGGGGGGGTTATTTCAGTAGAGGAGAGTCTTTTAATGCAGAGGGGGACTATTACAATAGAAAGTGAAGTATGGCAATAGAGGCAGGACTATTAGTGTATGCTTGGGGTGGGGGGGTGGGGGGGAGGCTATGACAATAAAGGAGAACTACTACTCTATTTTGCCTTCCCTGGTGGCTCAGATGGTAAAAGTGTCTCCCTACAATGTGGGAGACCTGGGTTCAATCCCTGGGTCAGAAATATCCCCTGGTGAAGGAAATGGCAACCCACTCCAGTACTCTTGCCTGGAGAATCCCATGGATGGAAGAGCCTGGTAGGTTAAAATCTATGGGGTCACAAAAAATTGGACATGAATGAGCAACTTCACTTTCACTTTAATTACTCTATTTGTTCTTTAACAGAGAAATGTTACCCTATAGGTGAAACTGTTACTATGACAATAGAGAGGAGCTAATACTGTAGAAGAGGAAATGCTACTTTCGGGGTGGGGGGAGGGGCGGGCTATAACAATAGAAGGGGAGTAGTAAAATTAAGGAGGACTATTGGGTTGGACACGACTGAGAAACTTCACTTTCACTTTTCACTTTTCCAGTGTTCTTGCCTGGAGAATCCCAGTGATGGGGGAGCCTGGTGGGCTGCCATCTGTGGAGTCACACAGAGTTGGAATGACTGAAGTGACTTAGCAGTAGCAGCAGCATTATTACAGAGGTGGCCTAAAACAGTAGAGGAGCAGTTACTGTAGAAGTGGAATTTTGAGAATAGAGGGCTATTACTCTAAATACTATGACATTAGTGTTGGTTGTTCAGTTGTGACCTACTCTTTGCGACTCCTTGGACTGACCCCCAAGGAGCCCGCCAAGCTCTTCTGCCGATGCGATTCTCCAGAAAACAATACTGTAGTGGGTTGCCATGCCTTTCTCCAAATATGATATAAGAGGGGGATATTACTATAGAAGGGGAATCATTACTGTAGAGTCAGGACCAGGACAACAGAAGGATACTATTACTGCAGAGGGGAGACTATGACAACAGAAAGCAACTATTACTAAAGAGAGGGGACTTTAAGAATACAGACAATCCCTGTCCATGGACAGCAGGAAACACAAAAATAAAGGCCCAGGCATGTATTTGCCATGAAAGGAGTCCAGAGGATATGTGGACCAAAGGCCTTGATTCAGGAGAAGCTGTGAGGGAAGGCTTCTGCCCAAGCAGGGACAATGGCTGCATTTGGGGCTGGGCAGGTAGAACCAGTGGGTCACAGGCCCATGCTCTGACTGGTCCTGGGAATGACCGGGTCAGCCCTGACTGATGATCCTGGCGAGGAACTGGTCTGTGTGGCCAGGTCAGGGAAGTCAGGATCTGAGTCTCTATAGGGAGGGGTCTTTGCAGAAACTGTTTCCAGGACATGGTGAGTGAGGGAGGGTGTTCCTGGACTCTCAGATCACCTTCAACACCATGATCAGGGCTTTGTGCCCTCTCCAGCATGGAAAGACAAGGCACAAAGAAGCTCGGGAGTGAGATCAGGGTCTGGGTGGGTGGACGAAAGTCTGCAGTCACCACTCAGAAGTCACGGTTCATGTCTCCACGTGATTGTGTTTTAAATCATCTTCTTGCATGATGGGATGGCCACACTTGCCCACACATTGGTAAAAACTCTATATTGATTTTACTCCTCTATCCCCACTCCACCAGGACACCCACCCATAACAGAAGAGACGGGACACTCAGACCCTGACCGGAGGCATTCCCAGCTTCTTAGCTGCTCAGGTGGGTGCTTCATCCTGGGAGCCTGTCCAGTCACTTTTACTGCAGCAACACCCACTAGATGGAGACAGTGCCTGTGGGGAGTGAAGGGGGTGTGACCTTGTTCCTGGGCTCCATCACTCCTCAGATGGAAACCCCCATACTGGAAGACCCCAGAGGCTCAACTGGGCCCCTCTCAGCCCCAGGAGGAGGGGGCTGGTGCACAGCATGAGGGAGGGGGACCCTCTGGAGTGGGACGCCAGCTCCAGCCTCAGGAAGAACAGACTTGAGCTGCTGGGGTCTGTCTGTTGGTCCCTGTCTCCCCCTTCACTTGCTCCCCTCAAACCCTCACTTCACCTCCTGGGTCTCTCTTCCCCTTGCTCTCTTTCTGTCTTTCTCTCTTCAAGTCTCTGTGCATTTCTCTCTGTGTCTCAGTCTCTCTGTCTCTAGAGCTCTTCTTCCCTCTCTACCATCCCATCCTCCTTTCTCTTGGAGAGCAGTCTGCAGTTTCCCATTTCTCAGAGTGATGCCTCCATGCCACCAACACCAGGTCTTCTGTATGTCCTGTTTTAATTATCAGATCAGATAAGATCAGATCAGTCACTCAGTCGTGTCTGACTCTTTGCGACCCCATGAATCACAGCACGCCAGACCTCCCTGTCCATTACCAACTCCTAGAGTTCACTCAGACTCATGTCCATCTGGTCAGTGATGCCATCCAGCCATCTCATCCTCTGTCATCCCCTTCTCTTCTTGCCCCAATCCCTCCCAGCAGAGTCTTTTCCAATGAGTCAACTCTTCGCATGAGGTGGCCAAAGTACTGGAGTTTCAGCTTTAGCATCATTCCTTCCAAAGAAATCCCAGAGCTGATCTCCTTCAAAATGGACAGTTTGGATCTCCTTGCAGTCCAAGGGACTCTCAAGAATCTTCTCCAACACGACAGTTCAAAAGCATCAGTCCTTTGGCGCTCAGCCTTCTTCACGGTCCAACTCTCACATCCATACATGACCACAGGAAAAACCATAACCTTGACTAGATGAATCTTTGTTGTCAAAGTGATGTCTCTGCTTTTGAATATGCTATCTAGGTTGGTCATAACTTTCCTTCCAAGGAGTAAGCATCTTTTAATTTCATGGCTGCAATCACCATCTGCAGTGATTTTGGAGCCCAGAAAAATCAAGTCTGACACTATTTCCACTGTTTCCCCATCTATTTCCCATGAAGTGATGGGACTGGATTCCATGATCTTCGTTTTCTGAATGTTGAGCTTTAAGCCAACTTTTTCACTGTCCACTTTCACCTTCATGAAAAGGCTTTTTAGTTCCTCTTCACTTTCTGCCATAAGGGTGGTGTCGTCTGCATATTTCTCCTGGCAATCTTGATTCCAGCTTGTGTTTCTTCCAGTCCAGCATTTCTCATGATGTACTCTGCATATAAGTTAAATAAACAGGGTGACAATATACAGCCTTGACATACTCCTTTTCCTATTTGGAACTAGTCTGTTGTCCCATGTCCAGTTCTAACTGTTGCTTCCTGACCTGCATACAAATTTCTCAAGAGGCAGATCAGGTGGTCTGGTATTCCCATGTCTTTCAGAATTTTCCACAGTTTATTGTCATTCACACAGTCAAAGGCTTTGGCATAGTCAATAAAGCAGAAATAGATGTTTTTCTGGAACTCTGTTGCTTTTTCCATGATCCAGTGGATGTTGGCAATTTGATCTCTGGTTCCTCTGCCTTTTCTAAAACCAGCTTGAACCTCCCTCGATCTCCCAGCCTCCAATGGGCTGACAGGTGAACTCACCCATCTCCTTCCTGTGACTCCAAGGTGAATGCGGACTGGATGTCAGTGCTGGGCTTTCGCCTCCGGGACTTGCCCCTGCACCACCTCTGCATCCCAGGTGAGGCCCCACAGGTTTGGCTCAGCGGGGATGTGGCTGTCAGATGGGTCCAAGTGTGGGAAGCCTCAGTTCCAAACATGCACACATGCAGGCATACACAGGCACACTGAACACACACACATACATGCACACTGAACACATACATGGGTACACACACACCCCAAACTCATCTACACATACTACACACACATACACACACACACCAGCACTTTCCCTTCTCTGTCCACTTTATCCCATTCAACCTGGAAGTTAAGTGAACTCCTGAGAGCCTGCCTTCAGGACACATGCTAACCATCCTGGTGGTGGTGGTGCAGGGAGCGGGGGGACACAGTTGTGTTTTCTCAGCCACTCTGTCCTACTCCTGGGGATCCCTCACCTTTCCACCCATGTTTACCAGCAGAGCTTGTACAGCACCTTCTCCACTTGAGCCTGGAGGGCCCAAAGTTTAAAGCCCCAAACAACTCAATAAGTGGTACCAGAACTATCTAATTAAAATGAAGAAGCTCTGACTCCAGCCAGATTGGTTGAAAAAAGTGTTGCAAAGCTCAGCCATGGGCAGGCGTCTTGACTTGGGAATGCCCTGTGGTGATCAGCCAGCCAGGCACTTCCAGGGTGACACCGCTGTGCTCAGGCCATCAGAGGGGTGGCCACCAGACATGGTGGTCTGGAAAGGGAGGATTCCTACCAGACAAACCCTGCTCACCTCCTCAAGGTGCAAATGCACCCCATTCTCCACCAGCACTCTTCTGGCCATGTGGACACTGGGCTCTGCCCTGGTTCTGTGACCCTGGGCACTGCCCACTGGCAGCACACATGGACAGTTGGACAAACAGGAAGTGCTATTTTCTATGGAAGGCAGCTTTAGATTCTTTCTCACACTCTGGACAGCTGTGGGGTTCTATGCTGGCCACCCCACTCCCTGGGAAGAGGGGTCCCCACAGGGCCCTTCCCTTGAGGGTGTGGAGCAGACAGGGAACCACGAACCCATTCTCTTAGCCTTTCTGGGTGCTTCCCCATGGGGAAGGCTGTGGGGACCCCACAAGGTGGAGGCTTCTGAGTTTTCAGGCCTCCTTCATCCACACAGGGGTCCTTGGCTGCTATCTTTCTGTACTGCTTACATAATAACTCATGATGCCTCTCCCCGAAGCCCAGGCACCACTCATATGCTTCTGTCGTTGTAAAATTTCCTGTTCTGGACGTCTCTTATAAATGGACACGTAAAATGTGTCCTTCTCTGTCTGCTTCTCTCACTGACCATCATGTGTTCAAGGTCCATCCATGATATAGCTTGTGTCAAAACTTCACTCCTTTTCATGGTGAGTCATACACTGCTGTATGCATGAACCATATGCTGCTGTCCACCCATCCATCCGTCCACCCACACACCCACCCATCTAATCATCTATCTGTCCATCCACTGACTCACCTATCCATCCACCCATCCACCCACCCATCCACCCATAAATCCAGCCATCCATCATCCATCCATCCATCCACTGACCAGTCCATCATCCACCCATCCACTGATCAATCCATCCATCCACCCACCATCCACTCATCCATCCATCCACTCTTCCATAAAATCATCACATCAAATTATATTATGAACTTGTAAATTCTTCTTCCCTTCCCTTGACCTTGAGAATAAATAAGAAAAAAAAAAAAGAGAGAGAGAGAAAGAAAACAAAGCTAGTCCAAACCTATGTTCAGAGATAGAAGGGAAGGATTTTCGGTTTGTCCCCAGGTGACTGCTAAAGTGTGAACCTCTCAACAGTGTCTCTGAAACAGATCACACAGATTTAAAAGGAAAAAGAATAAATGAAACCACACATAAATGATCAGAAATAAATGACCACAACACAGGCATCACAAAAAACCTGAAAATACTATGAATAACATCAAAATACTTGTAACTAGAGAGGGTCTTTCTGTGCTCAGTAGTGTCTTTGCAACCCTATGGACTATACCCACCAGGTTCCTCGGTCCATGGGACTCTCCAGGCAAGAATAATGGAGTGGGTTGTCATTCACTTCCCAGGGCATCTTCCAAAATCAGGGATCACCCCTGCATCTTTTATGCTCCTGCTTTGGCAAGCGGTCTCTTTGCCATGAGCACCACCTGGTAAACAACGAACCATAAAATCAAAAGCCATCTTAAGCCTTTCCTGTCCAAAAATGGAGTTCCTTAAATAAATTGACTTTCACTTTATCACATTTGCAGAGAGCCCATTTTGAGACAAGATTCAGTCCCCAGGACTAGGTGGATATGACTTTCGGGACTCCCCCATGCCCCATGGCGCTATAGCTATAGCTACATAGTGCATCCTTAGGGCGGCTTTGGGGCACAGAGGACAGGCTCAGGAGGTGACGTGTCCACTGCCTGGTTTGCCTGCAGGGATCCACAGCACAATGACATACTGCCTGAACAAGAAGTCACCCATCTCTCACAAGGAGTCGAGGCTGCTGTAGCTTCTGGGCAAAGTGCTGCCATGTGCCACCCTGCCTATGATGGTCAAGTGGTCCACCACCCAGGTGAGGGTCTGTGGGTATGCCTGGGCCCTGGACCCAGCTCCAGCCAGTAGTGCCACCCACACAGGGCAGTGCCCTTATCCCTGATAGGGAAACAGGATTGAGAGCAAATCTCCTGTAAAGCAGAATTGTTGTTTAGTCACTCAGTCATGTCTGACTCATTGCAACCCCAGGGAATGTAGTCCGCCAGGCTTCTCTGTACATGGGATTCTGCAGGCAAGAATACTGGGGTGTGTTGCCATACCCTCCTCCAGGAAATCTTCCCAATCCAGAGAGTGTCCCAGAAATGTAGGAAAGGACACAACTTTACTGTGGAACCAGGTTGAAGCCAGAATGGTGACCCATGGACTATCAGCATTATCTTCTTAAGTCACAGAGGGTGGGGGAGCTGGGAGGGGCAGGGGGAGCCTGGGTCCCTGCCCTTTGTGCAGCTGTGCTGACACCAGAGCTCCTTCCTGGTCCCAGATAAGCAATGGCTGAGTTCCCATGTCCTCTGTGATGGGTTTGCATTTGTACCCCGGAACCCCCTTCAGGGAGACTTTCTTGGTGGCTCAGATGGTAAAGAATCAGCCCGCAATGCAGGGGACCCAGGTTTGATCCCTGGACTGGGAAGATCCCATGGAGGAGAAAATGGCACCCCACTGTAGTATTCTCACCTGGGAAATACCATGGACAGAAGAGCCTGGCAGGGTCACAGAGAGTCGAGACAACTGAAGCAGCTGAAGAACTCACGCATGTACTCACACCCCTCCCCTGTAGTGCTTCTCCAGGGTGGATGGGGGTTTTATGGGGGGCAGAGAAGCCAGGGTGGGAGGCAGTCATTGTGGAGGATTGAGAAGAGTCAATGGCAGGGGCCCTGTCTGTGGGGAGGGGAAAGCCAATTGACAGTGGTCCTGTCACTGGCACACACATTAGCCAGGGGGTGGATGCAGGATGGGGTAGAAAACCCACCTGGGCCCAGGTGCCCACAGGAGCAGAGGCCCACCTGGAGGGGACAGATAGCCCTGCCTTCCTCTACTTGCACTTGAGGGGCTCTCATATTCCTGGTTTTTCTGCTCCCAGGCTGATCCTTTCAAGAGGACAAGAGGTTGTCAAGCACAGCTCTTGCATTGAGTAACTGCTTCCTCCTGGGACATTCCTGGTTGGTGGAATCCTCCTCAGTGGATCTGATTGGCAGAGAGCTAGGGCTGGAATGTGGACAAACCATATTCCTACTTATAAGGTGCCTGCAGCTTGGCCTTAAGAGCTCACACCCAGAGGAGAGAACTACCAGGAGGGGGTCCACCAGAGCCCAGGAGTCCTGCAGGACTGAGGTCTCTCTGCTCTAAGGGTCCCTTTGTGCTGGGTCCCTCCATTCTGTGTCCCTCCAGGGCAGGGTCCCTGCATCCTGGGGGACCTCAGTGCCATGGTCTCAAGTAGTATGGCTGCCAAAGAGACCTGGGTGTGTGCGGGGTTGGGGGCACAGGTGGTTGTCTTTTAGGGGGTGTTGAAGATCAGTGGCTGCAGCAGCATTTCATTTACTCCTTGTAGAGGTGGATGGCAAGTGCCTGTGTGTAGCTGACAATATTCATACACGTCTTTGCTTTTTCTTTTAAATTGGATTGAAGCGGTAGGGGCGGGAGGGCTGTGACATCCTTTCCCATTTTTTATCCTTACACATATTTTATTTTTCCATTATGATTCTGTGTAGACAACACAGTACCATTTTCTGCTACTAGGTTATGTTAATATTAGTTTTTGCTTTTTCTTTTATTTTGGATAGAGAGAATCTATTATTTTCTTTCCCATTTTTTTATCTTTATATATATATTTTTTCTTTTTCCATTATGACTCCTTGTAAAGGACACAGTACATTTTCTGCTATGAATTTATATTAGGGATTCCCTGGTGGCTCAGTTGGTAAATACTATGCTTACAATGAGGGTGATGTGGGTTCAATACTGGGTTGGGAAGATCTGGAGAAAGGAAAGGCAATCCACTCCAGTAATCGTGCCTGGATAATTCCATTGACAGATGAGTATGGTGGGTCACAGTCCATCAGATTGAAAAGAGTTGGAAACAACTGAACAACTTTCACTTTTCAATTTATGTTAAAGTTATTATTATTATTTATTTATTTATTTATTTTGATTTTCCTGTCTTGTTTGTGTGGTGGACAGATGTTTCTTCTTTTTGTTCTCTCCCCTTGATTCCTTCTTGCCTTTCCTAATGCTGTTTGTTGGTGTGTGTGTGTGTGGGGGGGGGGGGTGGCGGGCAGTGTGGGCAGGCACAGACTTCTGTAGGTCTTGTGTGTCCTCATGTCCAAGGGTCCAGTTTGGGTATCGTGGATTTTGAACTGTTGAACCTATAGGGAGCTTCCAACAAGGTACTGCCTGAGAGAAGGGTGAGGCTGGACTCTGCAGGAACACCCCCCAACCAAGACCACAGTCTGGACCCGGGCTCTGTGCTCCATATGACCCTGGAGACCCTGTTTCCAGAAGCAGGGCCTCAACCTGGACAGCACCAACACTGTTAATTTCACAGTGGATGATGTGGCCCTCATTTGGGCAACCTCAGTGCATGTCCAGCCCCTGAGTGGGGGAGCTGCCCTCTGTGCCCAGCACAGGTTGACCAACTGTGTGCAGGTGCTGAACATCATGAAGCAGCTGGATGCTGGTGTGAGGACTTGCAGATGGAGCACATGGAGGAGGGCACTGAGAAGAACCTGCACTCTGGCCACATGGTGTACATGACAGTCTTCATGGAGGTTGGGGTGGGGGTAGGAGGCACGTACAGGATTGGGGGTCCTCCAGCCAGGGACATGAACATCTGGCCCAGGTAGGAGGGGTAGGACCTCTGAGGGAATGAGCATATGTCCATTCAGATAGACATATGGTCAACTCCAGGCAGGAAAGGCTGATCTCTATGGGGACAACACAGGTCCACTCCAGTTAGAAGATGCTAACTTCTAAGAGGATGGGCACACATCCACTCAGACAGACACACAGTCACTCCAGGCAGGAGAGGCTGACCTTTAAGGGGATCAACACAGGTCTACTCCCATTAGAAGACACTGACCTCTAAGGGGACAGACACATGTCCACTCTAGTCAGGAAAGGGCTGACCTCTGGCATCAGTCACTCAGAATTTCTGACCAACGTGCATTTCTGAACTCACACCTGTAGCCCTGGCCTCTGGGGTGTCTCCCAGAATTTGGCTATACCAGGTCCCTGACATGTCTTTCCTGTGTCCAGTTTTGGGGTGTCCAGTCCATTCTCTTGGCTGCTGGCCAAGTCACTTAATGTTTCACTCTGGCCTCGGGCCCCGGTGCCCCTACCACAGAACCTAATGAACCTTGGGGTCTGGAGGTTCTGTCCTGGGCCTCAGTGTGCATGTACCCTCCTGGTATCACATGCTCCCTGGAGTACAGACTTCAAACAATATGATAAGCACTGAACTCTGCTGCTGTGCATTCACATACACATGCATATCCATGCACACATAGACCTTGAACACATGCACACCTGTGTGTGCACCTTACCTACTGAAGTGTGTACACACACACACACATACACACACAGACCAGCACACCAGAGCAATGCCATGGTTCCCCACTGCCATTCAGGAGAGGCTGGGTCCATTGGGAACAGGTACCATGCTTTATGTCTCTGTGTGTCAGGACCCTGCCCCCAACCCATCTGTAGAGTGGCTGTGCTGGGGAAAGTCCCCACCCACACCCCTCTGTCTCTCACTACAAGGCCCTTCTCCTTCACCGCCACCAAGAATGCCTTCATGGAGACCTCGAAGTGGCTGGAGAACCACTCCCAGGAGGTGGTTATCCTGGTGTGCAGGGACTTCGAGGGCATGACAGAGGACCTGCACGAGTACCTGATAGGCTGCATCAAGAACATCTTTGGGGACATGCTGTGTCCCCATGGGGTAAGCAGGGGCCACAGGGTCCTCAGGTTTTTGGCAGAGGCCTCACTGTAATCAGACTATCCTCTAGCTGCCTGAGGCTGA
Source organism: Bos taurus (assembly GCF_002263795.3). NCBI lineage: Eukaryota > Metazoa > Chordata > Mammalia > Artiodactyla > Bovidae > Bos > Bos taurus. Next base: position 59,017,085 of record NC_082638.1, on the reverse strand, counting down.
TTCAGGCACCAGGTGACGCCACTCACAGAACCCCAGTAATCCACCTACCACTGTCTCCACTCAAATACCCCAATAACCAGCCCATCACTGTTCACGGGCACCCCCAATAATCCACCCTGCCTGGTCTCTATTCAGACACCCCCAAAATGCATCAATCATGCCTCAAGATGCCCCAGTAATCCACCTGCCATTTCCTATCAGAAACCTGAATAATCCACCCACTTCTCTTCCCACTCAGGCACCCCAATAATCTACCCATCACTGCTCAAGACACCAAGTAATCTACCCACCACTGTCTCCACTCAAACACCCCAAAACTCTACCAATCACTGCTAAAGACACCCCAATAACCCATCCATCACCGTCTCCACTCAGACACCCCAGCAATCTACCCACTAGTGTCTCTACTCAGATATGCCAATAATCCATGCATGACTGTCTCTACTTACAGAGAACCCAATAACCAGCCCATCACTGCTCATAGACACCCTAATAATCCACACATCAGTGTAGTTTCTCGGACTCCCCCAATAACTGACACATTGTGGCTCGAGGCACCCCAAAAACCCCTGTGCACATGTCTCATGGGCACCCGGATGATTCTCAGCCCACCCAAGGTGCTGACTCTGCACCAGCTGTGGTTCCTTTGCCAGCAGGTCATCCTATTTTACAAGGATGAGGCATCCATGAGTCAGCATGTGGAACTGTGTCCCAGTATCCCCTACTGGTGGGGGAACCAGGTGAAGGCCCAAGACCTCGTCCACTACCTGGAGCTCATGAATAGCTTCAGCCACCCAGGTGAGTGCTGCCTTCACACCAGGACACCTGGTCACATGCATGTCCTAGCTCATGGGGCTGGCTTTGGGTTCAAGTGGAGAAATGGAACAGGACATATTAGGGGACGTTATTCTATTCACCACATGAGGAGCAGGGTGTGAACATCCTTGGGGACATTACTGTCTCCACCACAGTGTGTCAGGATGTAGACAGGAGGTGAATATCTGTTCAGACATTATTGTATCCACAACATGGGGCCAGGACGTGGATATCCTTGGGGTCATCTTTGCCCTCTGTAACAGGAGAAATTCATGAGTCAACACCTCTGTGAGCCCCTGATGTCTGAACTTTGGTCTCTGTTGGACATCTGAGTCTCTGAACACTATGAAGCCCAGTCTGGTTGGGAGATGGCACAGCACAGTTGGGAGAATGCGTGGCCAGGTGACCCCATGGGTTAGGGGTCGCATGGGCTGGAAGCTGTGTGGGTTGGTGACCGTGGGGCTGGGTGACCCTGTGGGTGGGTGACTGGTTTGTGTTGCTGACTGCAGGGTGGGTTACCATGTGAGTTGCTGACCCGGTGACTGAGTGACCGTCTGGGTGAGTGATGGTGACAGGTGGACTTCATGACCTCGCAGGTTAGTGACCCCATGGGTGGGTGATCATGTGGGTTGGTGGCCACGTGGAGGGATCACTGCATGGGGTAGTGACCCCGTGGGTGGGTGACCATGTGAGTTGGTGACCACATAGTTTGTTTGGCCACATAACTCATTGGTTAGTGACTGCACACATGGGTGCTGACCCCACAGCGGGCAGCATGAACAACAGCCCCTCTCTTGTCCCAGGCAGGCTGTTCTTGGCCGACATCAACCTCAGAGAACCTGGAGTTTGTGGGGGTCTACCCAGCCTGGTCCCTGGAGAAGTTGACCTAGTGGGGGCTCCTGTACCTTTTCCCCTTGGTGCAGGGCCAGTGCCTGGGGTTGGCTGCTGGCTGTACCAACACCATCGCAGGCGACTTCATCTGGGCCGACAGGTTTGTTGGTGATGTCATTGGGTTGAACCGGAAGCTGCCTCGGAGCTGACGGACCGTGAGTGTGTGGAGTTGGGCGTTGTGGAGGCTGCGTATCAGTCACGTCCTGTGACGTCACTGACCTGAACCAGAAGCTGCCTAGGGCCTGCCCGAGGGTGCATTGAGGAGCTGGACATTGTGGAGGCTATTCTCAGCCCTGTCCTCCGGGGCTGGTCATCTGTCCGCCCATCCACTGAGTGTCCGTGACTGCCGAGGTGAAGCCAGGTGGCAGGGACCATGGTCTCCTCGGTACTCTGTGTGTCTCTCAGCAAATGTAGGGTGTGAGGTGATGATTAAAGATGAGTGCATGATCTATACAATCACATCCTCAGGGAGACACACCTCGTTCTCGAGTCTGTCGCTTCCCCATGGGAGAGGCTGGGGTGTCCCCTCCTCCTGGGCGCTGAGAGTAGCAGACGGTGACCCCCAGCTGGGGAGGGGAGGAGGCACTATGACATAGTGTGTATCGCATAGCGCATAGGGGACTCAGCACATAGCAATCACATTGAGAAATACCTTTTATTAGATAAGGAGCTTCCCTGGTGGCTCATTTAAGAAGGCTTTCTTATCTCCTCTTGCTGTTCTTTGGAACTCTGCATTCAGGTGGCTATATCTTTCTGTATCTTCTTTTCGTTTCTTTTCTCTTCTCATCTATTTGTAAGGCCTCCTCAGACAACCACTTTGGCTTTTTTGCATTTCTGTTTCTTTTGGATGATTTTGATCACCACCTCCTGTACAATGTTAGGAACCTCCATCCATAGGTCTTCTGGTACACTGTATGCCAGATCTAACCCTTGAATCTATTTGTCACTTCCAGTGTATAGTCCCCACTCCAGTACTCTTGCCTGGAGAATCCCATGGACGGAGGGGCCTAGTGGGCTGTAATCCATGGGGTCCCTGAGGGTCGGACACGACTGAGCAACTTCACTTTCACATTTCACTTTCATGCATTGGAAAAGGAAATGGCAACTCACTCTAGTGATCTTGCCTGGAGAATCCCAGGGATGGTGGAGCCTGGTGGGCTGCCGTCTATGGGGTCACACAGAGTCGGACACGACTGAAGTAACTTAGCAGCAGCAGCAATGTATAGTCACAAGGGATTTGTAAAGCAAAGAAACAGAGGGAAACAATAGAATGGGAAAGACTAGAGATCTTTTCAAGAAAATGAGAAATGCCAAGGGAACATATCATGCAGAGACAGGCACAATAAAGGACATAAACGTCGTGGGCCTAACTAAAGCAGAAGAGATTAAGAAGAGGTAGTAAGAATACACATAAGAACTGTTAAAAAAAATCTTAATAACCTGGATAACCATGATGGTGTGATCACTCACCTAGAGCCAGACATCCTGGAGTTCAGAGTCAAGTGGGCCTTAGAAAGCAGCAGTACAAACAAAACTAGTGGAGGTGATTAAATTCCTGCTGAGCTATTTCAAATCCTAAAAGAAGGTACTGTTAAAGTGTTGCACTCAATATGCCACCAGTTTGGAAAATTTGGCAGTGGCAACATGACTGGAAAAAGTCAGTTTTCATTTCAGTTCCAAAGAAGGCAATGCCAAACAATGTTCAAACTACCACACAACCACACTCATTTCACATGCTAGCAAGTTAATGCTCAAAATTCTTCACGCTAGTCTTCAACAGCATGTGACCCAAGAACTTCACAGTCCACGCATTCAAACAGTTGATTCTAAATGCACACTGATGCCACAAAGATGGTCAAGGCAAAGACACACAATGTGATTTTGTTTATGTCTAAATCAGTGAAACAAAATATTCACTGCAAGGTACAAATTATTTTAGCATTAAAAATCTTATATTTGAGTATGAAATATCCTGCTGAAATTGCAAAATATGTTTTCAAGTGAAATTCTTTCTTGTCAATTATTTTGAGACTATGGAAAAAAGAAAATAAAATTACATTCATTGGGGCTGCTTCAGTTCAGTTCAGTTACTCAGTCGTGTCCACCTCTTTTCATTGGGGGCTGCTTAAAGTTTCACAGATCATTTTTTTTTTCTTAAAAATTCCCTTACAGTTTTACAGTCTTGATTAGATATAAAATAAACAGTAGATTTTATACTATGTTTTATTTCTGGACATTTTGATTTCTTTTAATTTATGAATGTAACTAGAATGCTTTTCTATTGCATGAGTATTAAAAATTACTCCACTCTCTTTTGTAGAACACACTGTTTACAGTACTCTTGGAAGACATTTTTTTTATTAAAATATTTTATAATTCAGCCCTACAATCTAGGTTTTTTATTTGTTTGTTTTGCTTTGATTAGGCTGAGAATTTTCTCATCAATTTTTAGTATCTTCAGAATTTCTGTTAGGAATATGTGTCTGCAGTTGTTTACTTGCACAGTTGTGCCCAATTCTTTGTAACCCCACGAACAATAAGCCCACCAGTCTCTTCTGTTCACAGGGATTCTCCAGGCAAGAATACTGGAGTGGGTTGCTATGCTCTCCTGCATGGGATCTTCATGACCCAGAAATGGAATTCGCATCTGCTATGGTTCCTGCACTGCAGGAGAATTCTTTACCACTGAGTGAAAATAGATCTTGTATACATGAAACCCACTTTAATTATGAAGATTCATAATTGGTGAAAAGTAAAGACGGAGAAGCCCAAACAAGCATTTATCTTTTATTCGTTAATAATAAGAAAAAACAAAAACAAAAACATTCATTTCCATTTGCCTTTATTTTTTTCAATTAACTTTTCATTGAAGGATATTGTTTTCCAGAATTTTGTTGTTTTCTGTCAAACTTCAACATAATAGTATTTCTTAACCACAGTTTCTCTTCAATATCATCTTATTCTGTGTAAATAACTTCTTTTAACATTTCTTACAGACAAGGTATCTGCTGAGAATGAATTCCCCATTTTTTTGTTCATATAAGAATATCTCCTTCTCCTTTGTTTTTGGAGAATAATATTCCTGGACGTAGAAGTTAATTTCAGTAGTTAAAAAAAAAAAAGCATTTGATACAATTTCAGTTTTGTTAATTTTACTGAGGTTTGATTTGGGACCCAAGATGCAGTCTATCCCGGAGAATGTTCCATGTTCACTTGAGAAAGTGTATTCTTCTCCATTTGGATGGCATGTCCTGAAGATATCAATGAGATTCATCTCATCTCATGTATTATTTAAGAGATGTGATTCTGTATTAATTTTCTCTTTTGATGATCTGTCCATTGATGTGAGTGGGGTGTTAAAGTTGACTAAGATTGTTTTACTGTCAATTTCTCTTTTAATGTCTGTTAATGTTTGTCTTATGTATTGACGTGCTCCTGTGTTGGAGGCATAGATGGTTACAATTGCTATGTCTTCACCTTGTATTGATCCCTTCATCACTGTGTAGTGTCCTTCCTTATCTATTATAATTGTCTTTAGTTTAAGGTATGATATGAGGATTACTCTATTAGTCTTTGCCTTGCTTCATTCTGTATTCCAAGGCTAAATTTTGCTGTTACTCCAGGTGTTTCTTGACTTCTTACATTTGCATTCCAGTCCTCTTTAATGAAAAGGACATCTTTTTTGGGTATTAGTTCTAAAGGTCTTGTAGGTCTTCATAGAACCATTCAATTTCAGCTTCTTCAGCGTTACTGGTTGGGACATAGACTTGGATTACTGTGATGTTGAAAGGTCTGCCTTGGAAATGAACAGAGATCATGCTGTCATTTTTGAGATTGGATTCAAGTTTTTCATTTCAGACTCTTTTGTTGATCATGATGGCTACTCCATTTCTTCTAAGGGATTCCTGCCTGCAGAAGTAGATATAATGATCATATGAGTTAAATTCACTCATTCCGGTCCATTTTAGCTCACTGATTCCTAGAATGTCAACGTTCACTCTCGACATCTCCTGTTGGACCACTTCCAATTTGCCTTGATTCATGCCCAGTTCCTATGCAATATTTCTCTTTACAGCATCAGGCCTTGCTTCTATCACCAGTCACATCCACAACTGGGTATTGTTTTTGCTTTGGCTCCATCCCTTCATTCTTTCTGGAGTTATTATTCCACTGATCTCCAGTAGCATATCAGGCACCTACTGACCTGGGGAGTTTCTCTTTCAACATCCTATCATTTTGCCTTTTAATACTGTTCATGGGGTCTCAAGGCAAGAGTACTGAAGTGGTTTGCCATTCCCTTCTCCAGTGGACCACATTGTGTCAGATCTCTCTACCATGTCTGCCTGTTTTGGGTGGCCCCACAGGGCATGACTTAGTTTCATTGAGTTAGACCAGGCTGTGGTCCTAGTGTGATTAGACTGACTAGTTTCTGTGATCATAGTTTAAGTGTGTCTGCCCTCTAATGCCCTCTTGCAACACCTACTGTCTTACTTAGGTTTCTCTTACCTTGGACGTATAGTCTGTATATATTTCACATAAGCAGAATGATGATATGCAGTCTTGTCACTCACCTTTCCCAGGTTTAAACTGGTCAATTGTTTCATGTCTTGTTTCAACTCTTTCATCTTGACCTGCATACACATTTCTCGGGTGACAGGTAAGAAGGTATGTGACTTCTGTCTCTTTCAAACTGTTCACACTTTACTGTGATACACACAGTCAATGTCTTTAGTGGAGTCACTGAAGCAGAAGTAAATGCTTTTCTGAAATTCTCTTGTTTCCTCTAGGATCCAATGAATGTTTCCAAATTGTTCTCTGGTTCATCTATTGTTTCCAAGTCTAGCTTTCACATCCTGAAGTTCTTGGTTTAGGTACTGCTGAAGAATTTTGTTTTACTCAGGTAGGATGTGGAAGGAGCAAAAGTGCATGATTGTTTGAAAATTCTTTGGCATTACCCTCCTTTAGTGTTAATGAAAACTGACCTTTTCCAATCTCATGCCACTGATGAGTTTTCCAAATCGGATGACATATGAATTCAGTGTCCCAGTGTAACAGCACCATTAAAAGTTTAGCAGTTTCATGTTAATTACCGCACAAAAGTTTTGCTTAAACCATTTGATTTTTCCTTCATATCTGAATGAGATCCTTGTTGCTCTTAGGTTTGGCTCATTCATAATTTTGAAAATGTTCTACCATACTCTACTGACCTAAAGAGTTTCTATTGAAAGATCAGCTGCTATCTTCATGGAGATCCAACAGTATGATATTTATGTCTTTCTTCTTGCTGCATGTAATGTTCATTTCTCATGTTTAAATTTTCAGTGTTTGATTAAAATATTTTTTGGGGGTGTCTCACTTTGGTTTCATCCTGTTTGGAACATTCTGGTTGTGTTGTGACTCAGGGAGCTGTTTCTTCCCCATTTAATGGAAGTTGTCCACTTTTACCTCTTCAAGAATTTGCTCATGCTGCCACTTTCTTTCTTTGTTTTTTATCTTGGTCTTTTCCATGTGGATATTCTCATGGTAGGGCATTTGATATTATCCCAGAATTCTCAGAGCTTTCCATATTTTTCTTTCTCTCTCTCTCTTTTTTTTTTCTTATTTACACACCCCGCTGTGTTTCATCTATTTCCTCCTTTCTACCTCCACCTAATTAGTTATTTCTCTGTCTCAGTTATTTTAATGTTGGTTCCTTCCAGGGTGTTTGCTAATCTCAGTTATTGCATTGATTGTTAATGCTTGATTTTTTTTTTAAATTTTATTTCTTCTAGATAAATGGTAAACATGCTTCTTTCTTCTCAGTCCGGGCCTCCAGTGTATTTACGGCAACTTCACTTAGCTTTCCAGATTTGGGTCATCTTTACTCTCATTATTTTGATTATTTTTTTTTTTTCAGGAAAACTTCCTATCTCCTCTCCTTTTGTTTGTTTTGGTGTTTTTATCATGTACCTTCACCAGCTAAATATTTATATCCATTTTCATTTTGTTTAGATTGCTGTGGTTTGGGTCCCCTTTCTGCAGGCTGCAGGGTTTGGGATCCAATCTGCTGTGGAACCTGATCTTTGTGGTTGGAATTGGACTGGTAAGTCTTCAAGGTTTAATGTTTGGGATATATTGTGCCTGTGGTCTGTCAGATGGAGCTGGATCACTTTTCTATGCAGTGCAATGAATTGTCCTATAATGTGCTTTGTGATGTTTGTGGGTTTAGTATGGCTTTAGGCAGCGCATTTTATAATATTCATTATTGTGTTTCTGCTTTGCTGGAGAATAGGTGTTGGTTGTCTTGCATTGAAATTGCTGGCTTCAGCTTGGGGCTCTATTTCCATGTAGGCATGGAAACTTTTGAATGTGCTTCTCTTTAAATGTTCCTTGGTGTCAGGAGTTCAACAATGATCTAAACATCTAAAATGATCTCATGACCTCTGGGTTTTGGTCCCTGAGTTACGGTAGCATCAAGAAATCTGCATCCTCAGAACAGAAGATAAAACCCAAGGTTGATGGTGAAGCAATTCTCCATAGCCAAAAACAGTCAAAGCGGTTCACAGAGTTAAACAGAGTAGGGCAAAGTGGGGAGGGAAATAGAGGTTTCTAAGAAGAGAAAAGGGAGAGTAAAAAGATACAAGTGCTATCAACTCAAGAATTAAATCTGTAAGTGAAAATAGATTCTAAAGATATAATTCCTAAAGGTATGAACATTGATTAATAACAAGTTTCAAAAAGCAAAGATTAAGAACCTAGAATACAATTTAAACTACTATAAATACTGGAAAAAAGATAGAAGACAAAATAATTCTCAAACATATAATGTAGTATATAGAAATGAAAGTAAAGGGAATAATAAGGAACAAAAATATTTAATTAAAAATTGAAACATGAAAACAATAAAGAATAATCTAACGATTTCTCTAGAGTTGCTGTGAGCTTAGTGGTGTTAGATCAGTGTCAGATTGTCTCTTTTTCCTGCTTCTACTTGTTGCCAAAGGCTATTGCTGTCCCTCAATTGCAAAGTTTCTGCATTAACTTCAGCGTTTCAATTTGTTGCACCTGTCATTTCTGGGCTAGTTCACCCTCTTTGCTTATTTTTACTTTCTAAGTTTGCAATTCTCTTTTGTGACAAGTTTACACATAATTAGTTTGCACCATAACACAGAGGACAGCAGGCCTTTATTTGACCTCACTTGCTCAGTGGTGCAATGGTGAGGGGGAGGACACTGAAAACAAATACCGGTGGGATATGCAGATGTGGCTGCTTAAGGTGGATGCACGGCAGTGGGCTTGCCACTGCCATAGGTGACAGGTACTTTCTTGGTCCACCCTGCTCAGGTTCCTGGGTGATCCACGTGGGCACTGCCTAAATTAGGCCCTGTGTTTCATGAACTTCTCAAGTCTAAGCCACTCAGGCTCTTAGGTACTCTGCAAGGGCACTGAACACAACTGGCTATGTGCTCTGTTTCCTTCCCAAATCCAAACTCCTCAGGCAACAGGTTGGCAGTCAAGGCACTGTTCAAGGTAGGCCTTTCATCTTATGTAACTGTCAGGTCCTAGCCACTCGGTTTGTTAGTAGAATAAGGGAGTTAGGACAAGCAAGGTTCAGAAAAAATAATGAGACCAGCACTTTACAGGAACAGATCACCTTTAATGAGGTGAGAAAGGGCAGCAGTCACATTAATGAGCTGCTGCACTAACCCAAGACAAGAGTAATTATATATATAGAGAGGCATACATGTGGAAAACCACTGTCTTAAGGGGGCCTGTTCTTCTCCAAGGTTGTTTGGAGTAGTTGTCTCTTAAACGGCTGGGGCAAGGAATTTTGGAGATCAGCCCGAGGCTGGACCTGCTGGGAGCTGTGAGTAATCCGCCTTAACTCCCATTTTTTTTTTTTTTCAGGTGAGAGTTCTTTGTTTTGCATAGAATTGTGGGAAGGACCTGGAGGGGAGTTTTAACTCCAGGCTCTCTGAGCCATATAAATTTTATTCATTGTTGGCTTTGCCAGAAGGGCAATTTGCAAGAATTCCGTGTGTCCCTGGAGGGATGCTGAACTTATGTTTTGACCCTCCTGGCCTATGTGAACTGTGCATTAACCCAGGAAGACATGGTTAGCAACTAGCAGCCTGCTCAGCGCTTGGTGGGAAATGTGGGCTCTGGGGTTGATAAAACAGCTGCCTCTTAACTTCGGCATATGTTGGATGCAAACATTCCTCTCCACCTCTGTGGAGGAAAGGGTCATAAATGGCAGCTAGCTTGCACACCTTTAATATTTTGTAATGATCAATCTTTTGTTCTGTGAATGTGTCAGTTTTCACTATGTGGCCATAGAGACTCCTCTCAAGAAAGGTCCTTTTTTGGATTTTTGTCTCTGATGTTTCCATGTGTTAGGTGTTACATCACCTTAGCTCTGTCAGATCGTCCTCAGAAGATTAAAGCTGAGTCCTTACCATAGGGCAGAAGATACAGCCCAGGCATCCTTCCCTCCAAGCTCCACCTCAATGATGGTGGACAGGAGAATCTGATTTTTTTTTTCTCTCTGCTGTAATTACAGTTATAGATATGTGTTTTTGTTTTTCTTTCCCTTGGTTATGTTGCTCTATACGATCTGAGAGTTCTCCACTGTCACTGATCTGAGAGGGTTTGCTATTGTCTGCAAGCTTCTCCTCATTTACAACTTCTTCTCCAAAACTGGCCTCAGCCCCTAAATACTTTATCTCACTTTATGTCTGTTTTATTTTGTCCTACCTCATTGTGAAAGGACATATTTAACTTTCTGGTTATCTTGGACCAGTCAACAGTATTCACAGTTTGTTTTCTGGAAGTTCTTCCATGTGCAGTCGATGCTAAGATGAATTTGTTGAGGAGAGAGTGGTCTTTTCCTCCTATTCCTCTTGTATTTTGGGACCAACCATCAACCTCCAAGCCCCATTGTATTAATGGTAATGTTGTTGTGCTTCAGCCACTAAGCCATGTTTGACTCTTTGTGCCCCCTTGGACTAGCACATCAGGCTTCTCTGTCCCTCACCGTCTCCTATAGTCTTCCAGAGATCATGATCTTGGAATTGCTGGTGCTATCCAAATGTCTCATTCTCTCTCATTTTCTGCTCCTCCTGCTTTCAACATTTTCTAAAGATCAGGGTATTTTCTAATGAGTTGGCTCTTTACCTCAGATGGACAAAGCATTGGAGCTTTATTTTCAGCATCAGTCCTTCCAATGATTCTTCAATGTTGATTTCCTTTATGATTCATTTTTTATGATATTCCTGCAGTCCAAGGGACTCTCACAAGTCCTCCCCAGCAGAACAGTTCAAAGTCAATAATTCCTTGGTGTTCTCACATCTATACATGTTTTTGAAAGGCCATAGATGTGACTCTATGGGCTTCTATTGGCTAAGTCACATCTTAGTTTCTAGAATCACTTTACTAACACTAAACACTTTCTAGAATCACTTTAGTAACATGTGAGATGCTACAAATGTGCTGTAGTTTGAGCATCCTTTGGCATTGCTTTTCTTAGTGATTGGAATGAAAACTGAACTTTTCCAGCCCTATAGCCACTGCTGAGTTTTCCAGATTTGCTGACATATAGTGCAGCACTTTTACAGCATCGTTTCCAGGATTTGAAATAGCTTTACTGGAATTCCATGCTTTCCACTAGCTATGTTCATAGCGATGCTTTCTAAGGCCCACTTGACTTCACATTCCAGGATGTCTGACTCTAGGTAAGTGATCACACCATTGTGATTATTTGGGTCATGCAGATCTTTTTGGTACAGTTCTTTTGTCTATTTTTGCCACCTCGTCTTAATATCTTCTGCTTCTATTTGGTCCCTACCATTTTCATCCTTTATTGAGACTATATTTGCAAAAAACATCCCTTTGGTATCTCTATTCTGACGAGATTTCTAGTATTTCCCATTCTATTGTTTTCCTCTATTTCTTTGCATTGATTACTGAGGGAGGCTTTCTTATTCTCCTTGTTATTCTTTGGAACTTTACATTCAAATGGGTATATCTTTCCTTTTATCTTATGGTTTTCACTTTCCTTCTTTTCACAGGTATTTGTAAGGCCTCCTTAGACAGCTATTTTTTTTTTTTTTTTTTTAGCATTTCTTTTTCTGGGGGATGGTCTTGATTCCTGCCTTCTGTACAATGTCACAAACCTCCATCAATATTTCTTCAGGGGCACTCACTGTCAGATCTAGTCTCTAAATCTATTTCTCATTTCCACTGTATAGTCGTAAGGGATTTGATTTATGTCATACCTGAATGGTATCGTAGTTTTCTCCACTTTCTTTAATTTCAGCCTGGATTTTGCAATAAGGACTTTATGATCTTAGCCACAGTAAGCTCCGGATCTCATTTTTGCTAACTGTATAGACCTTCTTCATTTTTGGCTGCAAAGAATATAATCAATCTGATTTCAGTGTTGACCATCTTGTGATGTCCTCTTTTAGGAGCATCATTTTTTTGGCCAGATTAATAAAGATGCCATACATTATATTTTGACAAAAAAAAAGAAAAGAAAAAAATTGGAAAAAGATACAAATCCTGAAACCATTTAAATGGTATTTACTGTAGGTTGATAACATATTTTATTTGAGAAGCATAATTTCTACTACTATGTAAGTTTTTAAAACTACTGTTGGAGGAAGATTATTTGATGCTATTAACTTTTTATGATTAAAAGAATGAGTTTTTCCTTTTTTTATGATTTACCTTAGTTGAAAAAGTTATCAATTTTGTTTTCCTTTGGTTCTGGTTGCAGTTCTATCATAACCATATTTTGAATGAAATTATCCCAGAATTTAGTTAGAATCAAAAGAAGATTTGGGAAGAAAAATGTCTCTACAGAATCTTCATTAGTCTGAGATTATAAGAAGCATGTTAAAACAAAGGGTAGTGTGGATGAATTTCTTCCGACTTTCTTCCTAAAACTAGACAAGAGAATGTATTTTCAGCTTGCACAACTTTAAGTGTGCCATTTATACAAAAGCGTTCTACCATCCATATAGTTGCTGATACAAGTACCCCAACTTGAAATTATTTCTCTTCTATATCATCAATGTCAGTTAGACCACAGGAGCATATTTAGATACATGAACCTGCTTTTTTTTTTTTTTAATCGAAGGATTATTTTTTTTTTTTAAATTTTGCTGTATTCTGTCAGATCGCAAAATAAATCAGTTTTAGATATACCTATATTGTCTCACTTTTGGAACACCATCCCATCTCCCTCCCTATCCCAAACTCTAGGTTGAGCATTTTTCATGGGGTTTCACCTAACAGCTGTACTAAATCAAATGGTTCCAATGAATATTTTGCAGCTATGTCTACTTCTATTTCTCAGCACCACATCATATCTCCATTACACAGAATTTATTTTGAACTGACGGTGAAATCTTCTACCTTTCCAGGTTTGTACAGTAAGATGTCAGCTCAACACGATCATTTTCCTAAACTATAACAGGCAGGCAATTCATGTTTCCCAGTGCCAAAGATCCCTGATATATTGCTGCCTCTCTTTCTAGGTCAACCCATCAATCATCTTCATTATTTGAAAATCATCCTAATACAACTGGTATAACAAATAGGTGTTAGATTATGCAGGATCAGTACAGTTCATTTCAATTCAGTCGCTCTGTCGTGTCTGACTCTTTGTGACCCCATGGATTGCAGCACGCCAGTCCTCCCTGTCAATCACCAGCTCCTGGAATTTACCCAAACTCATGTCCATTGAATCGGTGATGTCACCCAGCCGTCTCATCCTCTGTCATTCCCTTCTCCTGCCCTCAATCCCTCCCAGCATCAGAGTCTTTTCCAATGAGTCAACTCTTCGCATGAGCTGGCCAAAATATTGGAGTTTCAGCTTTAGCATCAGTCCTTCCAAAGAACATACAGGACTGATCTCCATTAGAATGGACTGGTTGGATCTTCTTGCAGTCCAAGGGACTCTCAAGTGTTTTCTCCAACACCACAGTTCAAAATCATCAATTCTTCGGCCTTCAGCTTTTGTCACAATCTAACTTTCCCATCCTTACATGACCACTGGAAAAACCATAGCCTTGACTAGATGGACCTTTGTTGGCAAAGTAATGTCTCTGCTTTTGAATATGTTTTCTGGGTTGGTCATAACTTTCCTTCCAAGGATACAGAAGATTAAAATTAATGTTGGGAGATGTCAACAAATTCCTATAATTCTCTTATTTGAAGAATACATTTACATGTTCATCTTCATAGTGTCAATTTCTATTTTGAAATAATTAAGAATAAAAGGAGTATATCGGTTCCTGGATATTTTACTCTGCTTTAATATAAACTCTTCTGTTCAAAGAAACATTCAATATGCATCCTAGGTAAATTACACCTAATGAATTATTTTAAAAAATTGAAAATGCAAACAAAGTTAAAAGGTGAAATATAAATAAATTTTATTCTGAAATCATCCAGGCTGAACTGACTGGGTGTCTAAATTAGGATGGTATTGGAGAAAGAAAAGATACCAATCAAATTTAGAAAATGTAAATGAACAGTATATACTTTAGTGCTTTCTCAGTTTTATTATATCATGTCCTTTATTGGGAAGAAAGCTAAGAGGTTAGACAGCAGGTTGTCTTCATTAAAAATACATATGAACATATGTTTCATACTTTAAAATGTAGATGTAGCCTACTCAGTATTCATGATCACTATCGTGATCACTTTGACATAGTCAAAGATAGCACCACACTCAGCAAAAGATACACATTTTTAAAGTGGTATTATAAAATACCTGCTCCACTCTTCTTATGTCATGGCATTATTTCCTCCCACCAAGACACAACTCTATATTTCCTAATGGATATTTTGATGTTGTTTTCTTGTTCCTGCAAAGACAGACTTAACTCATTGTGGTGAATGCAGCATCTCAGCACGATAATCAGTTCTTGGAAGACATGAGATCTGTTTCCCTTTGTAGCTTCATTATCTAGAACTTCTAGAGCTACAGTCAGGAAAATATTTTCAGTCATAATAAGCTACATTTCACAACTTTTCCTAAACCCTTGCTTCGGATTGTAAAGAACCTGTCTTCCTTCCTACCAAGTTGACCACAGATAGCCAATTCTTCTATGTGTTCATGTCTACCCAAGTTTCTTTATGTAACTTGCACATGAGCTAAGACTTCAGTTCAGTCCATTTCAGTTACTCAGTTGTGTCCGACTCTTTGTGACCCCATGAATCGTAGCACACCAGGCCTCCCTGTCCATCATCAGCTCCCGGAGTTCACTCAAACTCATGTCCATCAAGTTGGTGATGCCATCCAGCCATCTCATCCTCTGTTGTCCCCTTCTCCTCCTGCCCCCAATCTCTCCCAGCATCAGAGTCTTTTCTAATGAGTCAAATATTCTCATGATGTGGCCAAAGTATTGGAGTTTCAGCTTTAGCATCATTCCTTCCAAAGAACATCCAGGGCTGATCTCCTTTAGAATGGACTGGTTGGATCTCCTTGCAGTCCAAGGGACTCTCAAGAGTCTTCTCCAACACCACAGTTCAAAAGCATCAGTTCTTTGGCAATCAACTTTCTTCACAGTCCAACTCTCACATGTGTACATGACCACTGGAAAAACCATAGCCTTGACTAAATGGACCTTTGTTGGCAAAGTAATGTCTATGCTTTTCAATATGCTATCTAGGTTGGCCATAACTTTTCTTCCAAGGAGTAAGCGTCTTTTAATTTCATGGCTGGAGTCATCAAGCAGAAGATATTAAGAAGAGGTGGCAAGAATACACAGAAGAACTGTACAAAAAAGATCTTCATGACCCAGACAATCACGATGGTGTGATCACTCACCTAGAGCCAGACATCCTGGAATGTGAAGTCAAGTGGGCCTTAGAAAGCATCACTAAGAACACAGCTAGTGGAGGTGATGGAATTCCAGTTAAGCTATTTTGACTCCTGAAAGATGATACTGTTAAAGTGCTGCACCCAGTATGCCAGCAAATTTGGAAAACTCAGCAGTGGCCACAGTACTGGAAAAGGTCAGTTTTCATTCCAAAGAATTTCATTTCATGCCAAAGAATGCTCAAACTACTGTACAACTGCACTCATCTCACATGCTAGTAAAGTAATGCTCAAAATTCTCCAAGCCATGATTCAACAATACGTGAATCTTGAGTTTCCAGATGTTCAAGCTGGTTTCACAAAAAGGAGAGGAAACAGCTAAGACATAGTGCCTGCCAAATGATGTATTTTAAGTACTTACTGGACTAGCAATAAAGAGATGCTAAATAAATTAGCAATCAAAGCTATATACGTAACTCAACAACATCCCATAGCCTCCACTGTTCCCATAATTGACCTTTCTTATTTACTGAGACTTTAGTAAGGTGGTGTGTCTTCTTTACAATGCAAAGTCTAGGTTTATCATAGCTTTTACACCCAAAAGCAAATGACATTTGATTTGCAGTCACCATTCTTAGTAATTTTGGAGCCAAGGAAAAATAAGTTTATCACTGTTTCCACACATTTACCCCTTCTATTTGAGAGGACTGATGGGACAAGATGCCCTTATTTTTGTCTTTATGAAAGTTGAGTTTGCAGCATGGTTTTTCATTCTCACATACCCTCATGAAAAGGCTCTTATTTCCTCTTGACTTTCTATTTGTTTCTGTGTTACCATATATATATATCTGAGGTTTTTGATGTTTCTCCCAACAACCTTGACTGCAGCTTGTGATTCATTCACCTGGTATTTTAATAGTATATTCTGCATAAGATTCACGTAAGCAATTGAGAATATAGAACTTCATAAGTCTCTTTTCCCAGTTTTGATTTGGGTAGTTGTTCCAAGTCTGGTCACAATTCTCATGTCTTAAAACATTTAAGGGTGGTTGCAACTTTTACTTCCTCAAGAATTTTCCATGTACCACACACCTTTTTGTTTTGGTCTTCTTCATCTCTACAGCTATGTTTCTCATCATGGGATATTTATCATTTCCCCAATCAGACCTTTTCCTGTTTTCTTTTTTTTGTTGTTGTTGTTTGTTTGTTTTCTTTGCACACCAAATTGTTTTTCATTTATTTCCTCCTTTCTCAGATCAGTTCTGTTCAGTTCAGTGTCTCATTCGTGTCTGAGTATTTGCGACCCCATGAATCACAGCATGACAGGCCACCCTGCCCATCACCAACACCCAGAATTCACTCAAACTCATGTTCATTGATTCGGTGATGCCATCAAGCCATCCCATTCTCTGTTGTTCCCTTTTCATCCTGATCCCAATCCCTCCAGTATCACGGTCTTTTCTAAAGAGTCAGCACTTTGCATGAGGTGACCAAAATATTGGAGTTTCAGCTTTAGCATTAGTCCTTCCAATGAACATCCAGGACTGATCTCTTTTAGGATGGACAGGTTGGACCTCCTTGAAGTCCAAGGGACTCTCAAGAGTCTTCTCCAACACCACAGTTAAAAACCATCAAATATTCAGCACTTAGCTGTCTTCACAGTCCAACTCTCACATTCATACATGACCACTGGCGAAACCATGCCTTCACAAGATGGACCTTTTTTTGGCAGAGTATTTATGCTGCTTTTGAATATGCTATCTAGATTGGGCATAACTTTCCTTCAAGGAGTGTCTTTTAATTTCATGGCTGAAACCACAATATGCAGTGGCTTTGGAGTGCAAAATAAATAAAGTCTGACACTGTTTCCACTGTTTCCCCATCTATTTCCCATGAAGTGATGGGACCAAATGCCCTGATCTTCGTTTATAGAATGTTGATCTTTAAGCCAAATTTTTCACTCTTATCTTTCCCTTTCATCAATAGTCTTTATAGTTTCTCTTCAATTTTTTCCATAAGGATGGTGTCATCTGCATATCTGAGGTTATTGATATTTCTCCCAGCAATCTTGATTCCATTTTGAGTTTCTTCCAGCCAAATGTTTCTCATGATATACTCTGCATACAATTTAAATAAGTAGGGTGACAATATACAGCCTGATGTCCTCCTTTTCCTATTTGGAACAAGTCCATTGTTCTATGTTCAGTTCTAATTGTTGCTTTCTGACCTGCATATATATTTCTCAAGAGGAAGGTAAGGTGGTCTGGTATTCCCATCTCTTTCAGAATGTTCCATAGTTTATTGTTATCCACAGAGTCAAAGGCTTTGTCATAGTCAATGAACCAGAAATACATGTTTTTCTGGAACTCTCTTGCTTTTTCGATGATCCAGCAGATGTTGGCAATTTGATCTCTGGTTCCTCTGCCTTTTCTAAAACCAGCTTGAACATCTGGAAGTTCACAGTTCACATATTGCTGAAGCCTGACATGGAGGATCTTGAGCATTACTTTACTAGCGTGTGAGATGAGTGCAATTGTGCAGTAGTTCGAGCACTCTTTGGCATTGAATTTCTTGGGTTTTTGAATGAATATTTGTGGAAATAAAGAGAATTTCATAGGTCAAGCGATTTCCCTCTATGATACAGAAAATTCTATACCTACTGTATAAAAATTGATGCCTGTTTTACAAATGTTAAACACACAGTATTCCATATTTCTTGAAGGAATGTCAGCACAGAGATTTTCAAACTTTCAAAATTTTTTAGAAGTAAAAAAATTCCAGTACTCATATTGAAAATCAGTGGCTGTCGTTTGATATGTGAAAGAAAGATTGTCATATTCTCTACATATATATCTCCATTCAGAATTTTGTAACTGTAATATAATGAATGGAATATTTCATTCAGAAAAATCTTCATATGTGATACATCAAGAATTCTGTATTTCATGTTGGAAAACGTGTCCTTGATTTTCAAATGTGAATTGTAGAGAACTTCATATTTCATGTCCTAAAATCTGCACCTAGATTTTCATATGTGAAACTGAGAATTTCATCTCTCCAGAAGAATATCTGGTGTCACTTCAACACAAGTAACAGAAAATTCAACAGTGTAATTTTAATCTTTTGTGAAATATTTCCTGTAAGAACATATATACCTTGATTTTCACATTTGAAATGTACAATATTCCATATTACATATAAACATATTTGTATTAAAATGTGGTGCCTGAGTAATTTAATTTCTCACAGTTTAAGAAATAAAATATGCACAGACTTTCATAAATGAAATGGAAGGATGTCCATAATTCATAGAGAAACATCTAATTTTCCTCTGGGGATATACAGAATTCCATATTTCAGGTTGGAAAATCTCCTGATTGACATATGTGAAACAGAGTTGTTGCTGTTTTTCAGTTGATCAGCAGGTTCCAACTTTTCAACACCGTGGACAGCAGCACTCCAGTCTTCCCTGCCCTTCCCTGTCTCCCACACTGCTCAGACTCATCTTTGTTTAATCAAGAGATCCCAGCATGTCTAACCAACTCAACTTGTGTTGCTCTCTTCTTCTCCTGCACTCAGTCTTTCCCATATCAGAGCCAATAAAGTTTCATGGCAAGGTAGAGTGTCAGTCTTTTTCCATGAGTCCTTTAGCCAAAGTATTGGAGCTTGAGTTTCAGCATCAGTCCATCCAAAGAATATTTACGGCTAGTTTCTTTTAGGATTGACTGGGTTGATCTCCTTGCTGTCCAAGGGACTCTCAAGAGTCACCTTCAGAAAGAAAGGTTCAAAGCCTCAAGTCTTTGGCACTCAGCCTTCTTTATAGTCGAACTCTCACATCCATGCATCAGCTCAGTTCAATTCGGTTCATTCTCTCACTCGTATCTAACTCTTTGTGACCACATGGACCACAGGAGTCCAGGCCTCTCTGTCCATCACCAACTACTGGAGTCTAACCAAACTCATGCCTATTGACTCTGTGATGCAATCCAACCATCTCATTCTCTGTCGTCCCCTTTTCCACCTGCCCTCAATCTTTCCTAGCATAAGGGTCTTTTCCAAGGAGTCAGCTCTTCTCATCAGGTGGCCAAAATATTGTAGTTTCAGCTTCAACATCAGTTTTTCAAATGAACACCCAGGACTGATTGCCTCAAGAAGGATTGGCTGGATCTCCTGCAGTTCAAGGGTTTCTCAAGAGTCTACTCCAGCACCACAGTTCAAAATCATCAATTCTTCTGTGTTGAGCTCTCTGTACAGTCCAATTCTCACATCCATATACGACTACTGGAAAAACCATAGCCTTGAGTAGACAGACCTTTGTTGGCAAAGTAATGTCTCTGCTTTTTAATATGCTGTGTATGTTGGTCATAACTCTCCTTTCTAAAGGAAATATCTTTTAATTTCATGGCTACAGTCACCATATGTATTGATTTGGACCAACTCTCCACCAAAAAAGTAAAGTCTAAACCTGTTTCCCTAATATTTGTCATGAAGTGATAGGAATAGCTACCATGATCTTAATTTTCTGAATGTTGAACCTTAAGCCACCCCCCCACCTCTTTTTTGTTCCACTCTCTTCTTTCTCATTCATCAAGAGGCTTTTTTAGATCTACATCATTTTCTGCCATAAGGGTGGCGTCATCTGCATATTTGCAGTTATTGATATTTCTCTGTGCGATCTTGATTCCAGCTTGTACTTCTACAACCTAGTGTTTCTCATGATGTATTCTGCATATAAGTTAAATAAGCAGGGTGACAATACACCCTTGACCTACTCCATTTCCTATTTGGAACCAGTCTGTTATTCCATGCCTTGTTCTAACCGGTACTCTCTGACTTGCTTCCAGATTTCTCAAGAGACAGGTCAAGTGGTCTGGCATTCCAATATTTTGAATAGTTTTCCACAGTTTATTGTGATCCATCCTGTCAAAGTCTTTGACATAGTCAATAAAGCAGAAATAGATGTTTCTCTGGAACTGTCTTGCTTTCAGAGATCCAGCAGATGTTTTCAGTTTGATTTCTGGTTCCTCTGCATTTTCCAAAACCAGCTTAAACATCTGGAAGTTCACGGTTCAAATATTGTTGAAGCCTGCCTTGGAGAATTGTGAGTATTATTTTATTGGTATATGAGATGAAGGGAATTGTATAATATTTTGAGTATTTTTTGACATTGCCTCTCTTTGGGATTGGAATGACAACTGATATTTTCCATTCCTGTGGCCATTGCTGAGTTTTCCAAATTCGCTGGAGCAATGAGCTGTGGCTCTGTGGCACTGGAACATCCAGCTATCGAGAGGAGATATCCCACATCCAACTTAAGGAGCAGTGGCTGTGCTTTGCTGTAGCAGCAGTGAAAAGATACTCCACGTCCAAAGTAAAATAAATCCCAGTAAGATGTTAGGTGCTGAGAAAGAGCATTAGAGGTCAGAAACACTGAAACCACAATCACAGAAACCTAAATCATCGATCACATGGACCACCACCTTGTCTAACTCAGTTAACATAAGCCATATATAGGGTCACACAAGATGGACATCCAAACATATCCTGGGGGCAGGGGGAGGGAAATGCTAGCTTTGCCTACCCGGACCTTTTGTAACTAAATCATGTCTCTTCTTAGTATATTGTGTCTGTCACAATGTATTAAGCTATGACAAAGGTTTGTCATAGCTTTTCTTCCTGGGAGTGAGAGGCTTTTATTTTCATGGCAGTAGTCACTGTTACCAGTGATTTTGGACCCCAAGAACACTGTCTGTCTCTATTTCCATTTTTTCCTTAATTTGAAAATGAAACCTTTATTATAATTTTTTTCGTAAATTAAGAAACATTCATATCCTGAAAATTTGGTTTTCTTTAATCATATAAGAAAATGTCATAATTGGGCTTTACATTTTTAAAAAAAATCCGACTTTATTATTTTTTTTAATTTAATTTTATTTTTAAACTTTACATAATTGTATTAGTTTTGCCAAACATCAAAATGAATCCACCATAGGTATATATGTGTTCCCCATCCTGAACCCTCCTCCCTCCTGCATCCCCATACCATACCTCTGGGTTGTCCCAGTGCACTAGCCCCAAGCATCCAGTATCATGCATCGAACCTGGAGTGGCATCTCGTTCCATACATGATATTTTACATGTTTCAATACCATTCTCCCAAATCTTCCCACCCTCTCCCTCTCCTACAGAGTCCATAAGACTGTTCTATACATCAGTGTCTCTTTTGCTGTCTCGTACACAGGGTTATTGTTACCAAATTTCTAAATTCCATATATATGCGTTAGTATGCTGTATTGGTGTTTTTCCTTCTGACTTACTTCACTCTGTATAATAGGCTCCAGTTTCATCCACCTCATTAGAACTGATTCAAATGTATTCTTTTTAATGGCTGAGTAATACTCCATTGTGTATATGTACCATTGCTTTCTTATCCATTCATCTGCTGATGGACATCTAGGTTGCTTCCATGTCCTGGCTATTATAAACAGTGCTGTGATGAACATTGGGGTACACGTGTCTCTTTCCCTTCTGGTTTCCTCAGCGTGTATGCCCAGCAGTGGGATTGCTGGATCATAAGGCAGTTCTATTTCCAGTTTTTTAAGGAATCTCCACACTGTTCTCCATAGTGGCTGTACTAGTTTGCATTCCCACCAACAGTGTAAGAGGGTTCCCTTTTCTCCACACCCTCTCCAGCATATATTATTTGTAGACTTTGGATTGCAGCCATTCTGACTGGTGTGAAATGGTACCTCATAGTGGTTTTGATTTGCATTTCTCTGATAATGAGTGATGTTGAGCATCTTTTCATGTGTTTGTTAGCCATCTGTAGATCTTCTTTGGAGAAATGTCTATTTAGTTCTTTGGTCCATTTTTTGATTGGGTCATTTATTTTTCTGGAATTGAGCTGTAGGAGTTGCTTGCATATTTTTGAGATTAGTTGTTTGTCAGTTGCTTCATTTGCTATTATTTTCTCCCATTCTGAAGGCTGTCTTTTCACCTTGCTAATAGTTTCCTTTGATGTGCAGAAGCTTTTAAGGTTAATTAGGTCCCATTTGTTTATTTTGCTTTTATTTCCAATATTCTGGGAGGTGGGTCATAGAGGATCCTGCTGTGATGTATGTTGGAGAGTGTTTTGCCTATGTTCTCCTCTAGGAGTTTTATAGTTTCTGGTCTTACGTTTAGATCTTTAATACATTTTGAGTTTATTTTTGTGTATGGTGTTAGAAGGTGTTCTAGTTTCATTCTTTTACAAGTAGTTGACCAGATTTTCCAGCACCACTTGTTAAAGAGATTGTCTTTAATCCATTGTATATTCTTGCCTACTTTGTCAAATATAAGGTGTCCAAAGATAAGGTGACACCATAAGGTGTCAAAGATAAGGTGTCAAAGATAAGGTGTGTGGACTTATCTCTGGGCTTTCTATTTTGTTCCATTGATCTATATTTCTGTCTTTGTGCCAGTACCATACTGTCTTGATAACTGTGGCTTTGTAGTAGAGCCTGAAGTCAGGTAGGTTGATTACTCCAATTCCATTCTTCTTTCTCAAGATCACTTTGGCTATTCGAGGTTTTTTGTATTTCCATACAAATTGTGAAATTATTTGTTCTAGCTCTGTGAAGAATACCGTTGGTAGCTTGATAGGGATTGCATTGAATCTATAAATTGCTTTGGGTAGTATACTCATTTTCACTATATTGATTCTTCCAATCCATGAACATGGTATATTTCTCCATCTATTAGTGTCCTCTTTGATTTCTTTCACCAGTGTTTTATAGTTTTCTATATATAGGTCTTTAGTTTCTTTTGGTAGATATAGTCCTATGTATTTTATTCTTTCCGTTGCAATGGTGAATGGAATTGTTTCCTTAATTTCTCTTTCTGTTTTCTCATTATTAGTGTATAGGAATGCAAGGGATTTCTGTGTGTTGATTTTATATCCTGCAACTTTACTTTAGTCATTGATTAGTTCTAGTAATTTTCTGGTGGAGTCTTTAGGGTTTTCTATGTAGAGGATCATGTCATCTGCAAATAGTGAGAGTTTTACTTCTTCTTTTCCAATTTGGATTCCTTTTATTTCTTTTTCTGCTCTGATTTCTGTGGCCAAAACTTCCAAAACTATGTTGAATAGTAATGGTGAAAATGGGCACCCTTGTCTTGTTCCTGACTTTAGAGGAAATGCTTTCAATTTTTCACCATTGAGGATAATGTTTGCTGTGGGGTTGTCATATATAGCTTTTATTATGCTGAGGTATGTTCCTTCTATTCCTGCTTTCTGGAGAGTTTTTATCATAAATGCATGTTGAATTTTGTCAAAGGCTTTCTCTGCATCTATTGAGATAATCATATGGTTTTTATTTTTCAATTTGTTAATGTGGTGTATTACATTGATTGATTTGCGGATATTGAAGAATCCTTGCATCCCTGGGATAAAGCTCACTTGGTCATGGTGTATGATATTTTTAATGTGTTGTTTGATTCTGATTGCTAGAATTTTGTTAAGGATTTAATCAAAATTTGCATAGAAATTAATGAAAATGAAAACACAACAACCCAAAACCTGTGGGACACAGTAAAAGCAGTCCTAAGAGGAAAGTTCATAGCAATATAGGCACACCTCAAGAAACAAGAAAAAAGTCAAATAAATAACCTAACTTTACACCTAAAGCAACTAGAAAAGGAAGAAATGAAGAACCCCAGGGTTAGTAGAAGGAAAGAAATCTTAAAAATTAGAGCAGAAATAAATGCAAAAGAAACAAAACAGATCATAGCAAAAATCAACAAAACCAAAAGCTGGTTCTTTGAAAGGATAAATAAAATTGACAAACCATTAGCCAGACTCATCAAGAAACAAAGGGAGAAAAATCAAATCAATAAAATTAAAAATGAAAATGGAGAGATCACGACAGACAACACAGAAATACAAAGGATCATAAGAGACTACTATCAACAATTATATGCCAATAAAATGGACAACGTGGAAAAAATGGACAAATTCTTAGAAAACTACAACTTTCCAAAACTGGACCAGGAAGAGATAGAAAATCTTAACAGACCCATCAAAAGCACATAAATTGAAACTGTAATCAAAAGTCTTCCAGCAAACAAAAGCCCAGGTCCAGACGGCTTCACAGCTGAATTCTACCAAAAATTTAGAGAAGAGCTAACACCTATCCTGCTCAAACTCTTCCAGAAAATTGCAGAGGAAAGTAAACTTCCAAACTCATTCTATGAGGCCACCATCACCCTATTACCAAAACCTGACAAAGATCCCACAAAAAAAGAAAACTACAGGCCAACATCATTGATGAGCATAGATGCTATTTCCATTTTAAACCTTTGTATTTGCAAAACTCTGCCTTTAGCCTTTGTTCTGAATCATTTTGTAACCCATGTCCAATCTAACCTTTTACTCCACGTATCTCTTGACTTCCTCTTTTACATCACAGTCAGCTATGATGAAAATGACATAAATATTGAGTATTATTTTTAGAATATCTTGGAGGTTTTCCTAAAACGATTAAAGTTCCCTGCAGTTTCAATGGTAAAGAATTGAAATACAGAAATTTCCATTGTTCATCTATGAAAATCTACAGCCAGATTTTCATACAAAATCAGGGAATACCACATTTGCAGTAGGAAGCATAACCATCCTGAATTTCAAATGTGAATTATAGAGAAGTAGAACTTTCAAATAGATTTGGTGCCTAGATTTTCCTATGTGAAATTTAGGGAATCACATAGGAAAATCTACATGAAGATACTTATATGTGAAATATAGAGAATTTGTATTTCTTTTAGGAAGGGTGCCCTTGAGTTTTATATTTGAAATATAGGAATTAAATATTTCCTGTAGTAATTGCAACATCTGGATATTCAATGAAATATAAGAACTTCATATTATATGGAAGCAATTTACATATCTAGAGTTTATTTATAATTTTTAGAATTTATTTATTTATTAATGGCTTCAATGAGTCTTCATTGCTGTGCACAAATTTTCTCAAGTTTCAGTAAGTGGGAACTACTCTTCATTGCAGTGAGCTGGCTTCTCATGGCAGTGCCTTCTCTTGCAAAGCAGAAGCTCTGGTGCACTCAGGATAGTAGTTGAGGTAAACAGGGTTATCTTCTTTGGTAGCATTGTGATATCCTCAGACAAAGAATCAAACCCATGTCCCCTGAATTGACAGGCAAATTGCTTTACAATATTGTAGTGGGTTTTGCATACACTGACATGAATCAGCCATGGGTTTACATGTGTTCTTGATGCTGAACATTCCTTCTGCCTCCTTTTCCATCCCATCACTCAGGGTCATCCCAGTACACCATCCTTGAGCACCTTGTCTCATCTATTGAACCTGAAGTGGTGATCTGTTTCACATATGATAATATACATTTTTCAATGCTATTCTCTCAAATCATTCCACCCTCACCTTCTCCCACAGAATTCAAAAGACTGTTTTGTACATTTGTGTCTATATTGCTCTCTCACATATAGGCTCATTGCTACCACCTTTCTAAATTTCATATATATGGATTAGTGTACTGTATTGTGTTTTTCATTCTGACTTACTTCAGTCTATATAATAGGCTGCACTTTAATCCACCTCATCAGAACTGATTCAAACAAATTATTTTTAATGGCTGAGTAATATTCCATTGTGTATATGTACCAAAGATTTCTTATCCATTCGTCTGCCAATGGACATCTAGGTTGCTTCCATGTCCTGGCTATTATAAACAGTGCTGTGATGAACACTGGGGGTACACATGTTTCTTTCAATGCTGGTATGCCCAGCAGTGAGATTGCTATGTCATATGGAAGTTCTGTTTCCAGATTTTTAACTAATCTGCACACTGTTCTCCATAGTGCCTGTCCTAGTTTGCAGTCCCACCAACAGTGTAAGAATGTTCTCTTTTCTCCACACCCTCTCCAGAATTTATTGTTTGTAGACTTTTTGATAATATCCATTCTGACAGGCATGAGATGGTACCTCATTGTTAGTTTCATTCTTTTACATGGGGTTGACCAGCTTTCCCAGCATCATGTGTTAAAGAGATTTTCTTTTTTTCCATTGTATATATTTGTCTCCCTTGTCAAAAGAGATTGTTCATAGGTTCATGGCTTCATCTATGGGCTTTCTATTTTGTACTATTGATCTATATTTCTGTCTTTGTGTCATTACAATACTGTGTTGGTGATTACAGCTTTGCATTATAGCCTGAAGTCAAGCAGGTTGATTCCTCCAGGTCCATTGTTCTTTCTCAAGATTTCTTTAGTTATTCGAGGTTTTTGTTATTTCCATACAAACTGTGAAATTACTGTTATAGTTCTGTGAAAAATACTGTTGGTAGCTTGATAGGGATTACATTGACTCTATAGATTGCTTTAGACATGATATTCATTTTCACTATATTGATACTTCCAATCCATGAATATGGTATATTTCTCCATCAATTTATGTCCTTTTTGATTTCTTTCAACAGTGTTTTATCATTTTCTACACATAGGTCTTTTATTTCTTTAGGTAGATTTATTCCTAAGTATGTTATTCTTTTCATTGCAATGGTGAATAGGAATGTTTCCTTATTGTCTTTCTGATTTCTAATTGTTAGTGTATAAGTATTCAAGGGACTTCTGAGTTTTAATTTTATATCCTGAAACATTAATATATTAATTGCTTAGCTCTTGTAATTGTCTGGTGGAGTCATTAGGGTTACCTATGTAGAGGTTCATGATATCGGCAAAAAGTGAGAGTTTTAATTCTTCTTTTCCAATCTGGATTCCTTTTATTTACTTTTCTTCTCTGATTGCTATGGCTAAAACTGCCAAAACTATGTTGAATAGTAGTGGGTGCTATTGTCTTGTTCTTGACTTTAGGGGGAATGCTTTAAATTTTTCATCATTGAGGATCATCTTTGCTGTGGGTTTGTCATATATAGCTTTTATTATGTTGAGGTATGTTTCTTCTATTTCTTCTTTCTGGAGAGTTTTTTTTATCATAAACTGATGTTGCATTTTGTCAAAGGCCATCTCTGCATCTATTGATATAATGTGGTTTTCATCCTTCAATTTGTTAATGTGATGTATTACATTAATTGACATTAATATTAAAGAATATTTGGATCCCTTTATATATTTATAATTTAATTATAAACTATAATTATAAATTATATTATAAATTATAAAGGATTATAATTTATAATCCTTTAATATATTTATTAAAGATAAAGCCCACTTGGTCATGGTGTATGATCTTCTTAATATGGTGTTGGATTCTCTTTGCTAGGATTTCGTTAAGGATTTTCTCACCTTTGTTCATCAGTGTTACTGGGCTCTAGTTTTCTTTTTTTGTGGCATCTTTGTCAGGTTTTGGTGTTAGGTTGATGGTGGCCTCATAAAATGAATTTGGAAGTTTACCTTCCTCTGCATTTTTCTGGAAGCATTTGAGTAAAATAGATGTTAGCTCTTCTCAAAATTTTTGGTAGAATTCAGCTATGAAGCCGTCTGGCCCTGGGCTACTGCTTGGTGGAAGATATCTGATTAGAGTTTCGATTCCCATGCATGTGACGGGTCTGTTAAGATTTTCTATTTACTCCTATTTCTGTTTTGGAAAGTTATACAATTCCAAGAGTTTTTCCATTGCTTCCTAGTTGTCCATTTTGTTGTCATATAGGTACTGATAATAGTCTCTTATGATCCTTTGTATTTCTGTATTGTGTGATGGGATTTCTCCATTTTCATTTCTAATTTTGTTGAGTTGATTCTTCTCCCTTTGTTTCTTGATGATTTTGGCTAATGTTTTTTCAATTCTATTTATCTTCTCAAAGACAAGATTTTAGCTTTGTTGATTTTTGCTATGGTCTCTTTTGTTTCTTTTGAATTTATTTCTGTTCTAATTTATATAATTAATTTCCTTCTTCACGCCCAGGCATTCTTCATTTCTTCCTTTGTGAGTTTCTTTAGGTGTAGAGGTAGGTGATTTATTTGACTTATTTCTTGTTTCTTGAGGTAAGCCTGTATTGCTGTGAACCTTCCACTTAGCACTGCTTTTACAGTGTCCCATAGGTTGTGGGTTATTGTGTTTTCATTTTCGTTCATTTCTTTGCACATACTGATTAATTTTTAAAATTATTCTCTTTTTTGTTGGTTATAAATAAGTGTATTTTTTAGCCTACACGTATTAGAATTTTTAGAGTTTTTTTTTTTCCCCCTTGTAATTGATATCTAATCTTACCACACTGTGGTCAGAAAAGACTCTTGGAATGATTTCAATTTTTCTGAATTTACCAAGGCTAGATTTATCTTCCAAGATGTGATCTATCCTGGAGTGCCTAGAGTTTAAAAGACCAAAGATAGGGAAATCCATATTTTATGTAGCAAAATCTGGGCTGAGATTTTCACTTTTTACATATAAAGAAGTGACTATTTCATGTAGTAAAATCATGACCCACATTTTCCTGATGATATATAGAAAACTCATTATTTTATGGGTTAAATATCTGCCTAGATTTTCATGCGTGAAATATAAAGTATTCCATATTTAAAAGAGGAAAATAATTGCCCCAATTTACATATGTGAAAAAAAATCAAAATTCCATCTTTTGTGTGCTAAAATCAATAGCCAGATGTGCATAAAGGAAACATGCAAAATCCCACATTTCATGGAGAAAAGATAGCACCTAATTTTTCACATGTATAAAACATAAAATTACTAATTTCAAGTGGGAAAACATGCACACATATTTTCATATAAAATAAAGAGAATTCCAGTTTTGTTTTGGAAAGTTTGTGCTGTCATTTCCCTAGGTGAAATATGGTGAATTTTTTATTTCAGAGAGGAAAATTGCATGCATGTATTCATATGTGAACTATTGAGTTCTATGCTTCATGTAGAAAAATTTGCCCACATTTCAGTATGTGACATTCAGAGAATTCCATATTTAGAAATGGAATTTTCTCTATAGAGAGAAATTTACAAATGAAGCACCACTACATATGGAGATATGAAGGGACAGCATCGTGCTGAGGGCCATATTTCATCAGTTTCACAAGAATTGAAGTCTGCCATTTACTAACAGAGTACCTTTCAAAGTAGTTCTGTTTCCTTCCAGCCTCCAGATGAGGACACATCCCAGCCTATCCTGTCAGTCTAACAGTGTTGGGCCAAGAGCAGCGAGAGGATCAACCAAAGCCATCCTCTGCAGAGTCCTGATACCCAAGACAAGATTTAAGGGACTGGATTTGATAGACAGAGTGCCTGGTGACCTATGCATGGAGGTTTGTGACATTGTAGAGCAGACTAGAATCAAGACCACCTCTAAGAAAAAGAAATGCAAAAAACACAAATGCCTGTCTGGGGGGTGTTTAATCCATTTTAAGTTTAGTTTTGCACATGGTATTAGGAAAGGTTGTGGTTTCATTCTCTTACAGCTGGTTTATCGTTTTTTCCCAGCACCACTTGTTAAAGAGACTTGCTTTCCTCCATTGTGTATTCTTGCCTCCTTTGTCAAAATTAAAATATCCATAGTTGTGTGGACTTATCTCTAGGCTTTCTATTTTGTTCCATTGATCTAGATTTCTGTCTTTGTGCTACTGTCTTGATGACTATAGTTTTGTAGTATATTCTGAATCAGGCAGGTTGATACCAATATTTCCATTCTTCTTTCTCAAGATTGCTTTTGCTATTAGAGGTTTCCTTATGTTTCTATACTTACTGTGAAAGTATACATAATGTGAAAGTGTTTGTCCTAGTTTGTGAAGAATACCATTGGTAACTGGATAAGTGTTGTATTGAACCTGTAAATTGCTTCAGTTTGTATATTCATTTTCTCTATATTGTTTCTTCAAGTCCATCAACCTGGTATAATTCTCCATCTTCTTGTCTCATCTTTCATTTCTGTCATCATTGTTTTTTAGTTTTCTATATATACATATAAGTCTTTTTGTTTCTTTATGTAAATTTACCCCTAAGTATGCTATTCTTTTCACTGCAATGGTGAGCAGGATTATTTCCTTAATTTATCTTTCTGTTTTCTTGTATAACAATGCAAGGGGCTTCTGTGTAATAATTTTTAACCCACAACATTATCATATTCATCACATTTTCTCTTGGTGTCTTTAGAGCTTTTTTCTGTAGAGGATCATTTTATCTGCAAGCCGTGGGGATTTCCTTTTTTTTTTTTTTTTTAACCAACATGGATTCCTTTTTTTTTTTTCTTTTTCTCTGACTGTTGTGGATAGAACTTCCAAATCCATGTTGAATCATTGTGGTGAGAATGGGCACCCTTGTCTTATTTCTGATTTTAGAGGAAATGCTTTCAATTTTTCGCCATTGAAGATACTGTTTGCTCTGGTTTTCTCATTTATGGCTTTAGTTTGTTGAGATATGTTCCTTTTATACTTGCTTTCTGGAGAATTATCATTAGTAGATGTTGAATTTGTCAAAGACTTTCTTTGCATCCATTGAGATAATCATATGGTTTTAACCTTGCAGTGTAATATGGCATATCATATTGATTGAATGATTTGTAAATATTAAATAATCCTTGCTTCCCTGGGATGAAGCCAACGTGCTTATAAGGTAATGAGTTACGACATTTTCAATATGTTGTTGAATTCTGCTTGCTAGAAGTTGCAGGAAATTTTCTGCATCTATTTTTACCAATATTTTTAGTTATGTTGGCCTGTAGCTTTCTTTCTTTGTTGCATCCTTATCTGGTTTCAGTATTAGGGTGGCCAGTGGTGGCCTGATAGAATTAATTGAGGAACTTACCACCCTCTGAAATTTTCTGGAAGAGTTTGTGTTGGTTAAATGTTTGTTCTTCTATAAACCTTCCCTTGGTAAATTCTAAAAAAAAAAAAAAAAAAGTAGGATTCATCTGTGACACCATCCGGACCTGTTTTTTTTTTTTGATTGTTTTAAGATTTTTTATTAGAGTTTTAATTTCCACAATTCTGATGCATCTGTTAAGATTTTCTACTTAACAGAAAACTACAACAACAATTGTGATTGATTGCATGTTGGAAGTCAAAGTAGTACCAGTTACATGTGTAGGTATACAACCTCCCATCAAACAGATTAATTCATATCAACTAATGTTTCATGTTTTGCTGCCAAGGAAAAAAGAATAATACAGCTTGACAGGAAAACCTGAGAGGTTCCAAGAACCTGGAAATGTAGGAGGATGGGAAATGTAACTGTCTCAATGAATGGATCACAAATAATACTTCTACATGCCAATAGTTCTCCCAGAGGATCACATAAATACTAGCAGAAGACCCTGGTCACCAGAGTGTTCCATGTGGGTGTCAGACATACCTGGGTGGAAAGGAAGTAAGATGGGAGAAGGAGGATAGGAGGAAGCAAGCCAAAACCTGTACCTTGGTGT
Source organism: Bos taurus (assembly GCF_002263795.3). NCBI lineage: Eukaryota > Metazoa > Chordata > Mammalia > Artiodactyla > Bovidae > Bos > Bos taurus. Next base: position 58,985,179 of record NC_082638.1, on the reverse strand, counting down.
GGGAGATGGAGAAGCAGGGAAGAGATTTCCAGAATGAGGTAAGCCCCTTCACTAAAGAGTAAATTACTTTGGACTGAAAGGAAGCAAGGTAAAACAGCTGATGAAATATAATTTGTGTAGAGCGAGAGTCACACAGACAATGTATGTTGTGGATCTATATGGCCCAAAGTGCAATACTGCTCAACCAGTATGCATGGGGTCTGGAAGCTGGAACACGGGATTTAGAAAACCATCCTGGGAAAGGACTGCTGTTGACTATGTGGAGATGGCCTGATGGAGCAAGTACAGTAGTAGTTGTGTAGTATGTAATGCCTTTTGATAATTCCCAAACTGCCAAAGAGGCAGTACCTTATTGCTGTGTCACACTCAGGAGGTAGAGACACCTTTGTAGCCCCTCCTCTTCCCCGCTGTTAACACCTACTACAAGGCAATAGAGAAAGACCAACCGGAAGTACCACTCATGCTTCTGTAAACACAGGATAGAAAAGGATCCCATTAAGGCCAAATCTCTTCTGCCCATGGCAGCTAGCTCCTATTCATAATTGGCACCACTAGGGTTCCAGCATTCCTAGCAGCTGTACCACTTCCTGTGCCCATCAAGGAATACCCTAGTGCTCCACAAATGTCTCAGGGCAGACTCCTTTGGTGACCACATGTTAGGAAGAATGAAAATTACATCTGAGATCCAGGGACAGAGCCACTAAGGAAAAGGTTGGGAATCTTCCAATCAGTTGTGCATGCTGCAGATTAAATACACAAAATTAATGACACAGACCCTGTATAATTGGAATACATCAAAAGATGAGGTCAAACGAAAAAAATGCCCAGGCTCAGACAGCTGTAAGAACACACAGGAATTTTAGCAGTTTTGAGTCTGAGCTGTCCTTAGAGAGATCCAAACTCCACTTCTCTCCATCTGTGGAGAGCTTCTCAAAGAGGTGTAGTTGTCCTCTGGTTCATATTGGGGACTAGGACATTGACAGATGAGACACTAGGAAATATGCATTATTGTTTTGATGCATTGAATTCTTGGGTTTTTGGGTACTATTTTTCTCAGATGTAGGCTTCTTTGTTAGTACACATTGATTTGGTCTTTTAAGATTATTTCAAGCATATTCTTATTTTTTGTGTATAGTTATTTCTACTTTTACTTTGGTTTCCTATTTTCTGTGCCTTTTGATTCTGTTGCATCTCTTCATTTTTCTTTTTAAACAGGTATGCATTTCGATATTAATTGTGATTTTCTGTTATTCTGTGGGGGCTGTATCTGATCTTCTTGTCAGATTTGCTTTCTTTATTTTTCAGTTTTATATATGTATATATATATTCTTTCTTTCTTTCTTAAGCAGCAGGAGGAAACAAACTAGTGATTTTTTTTTCATTCTCTATACAAATTTAAAAGGAATTTTCTCTTAAAATGCTGTGTTGCCATAATGATACCTGGTTTCATCTGAAGTTAACTATTCTTAAACCTAGAGATAACTAATGCATTTTTCTTATGGAAATGTTTGTCTTAAGCTATACTAATGTACTATGCATTTACTCCAAACTCTGTCCTCAAGTCGGTTCTGCCTAATAGCTCAGAACCTACTTGACAAATCAGTATGTTATACTCAGATATTGTTTCCCTAATCTATGTAAAGGAAACTATTTGTATGATAATCTATCCTTATTTAAGATTCAGGTTCATCATTTTATGGCCCTGGATGGATTGTCTGGTGCCAAGATGATCCCAAAATTCAACTTATGAGTGAGTCGCCTGGTGCCATTCTGAGTTTTAATACATTTGTCTCTTTCATTAAAAGACTGCTAGTTATTATATAACATTCAGCTGAAGACTAGCAGAGGAGTACTCTGTCTGCCCCCTTCTGATTCCTATGTCAGAAGCTTCCTCTATCTCCTCTATACTTTAATAAAACTTTATTACACAAAGCCTTATCTGGCCCCAGATTGTATTCTCCTCCAGAGGCCAACAATTTAGGCGCCTTTTCATTCAGCAACAATATTTCATCTTGGGGACTCATCTGGGATCCTTCAGGACAAGGTAAGGATGCTTGGAGCTCTAGTTCTTTGTTCTCCTAGTGAACACGTTTTCTGCTGTACATTACTAATTTTACAGTGTGCTTGTGTGAATGAATGAAATGCCCTGCACCAAGCAAGTGAGGAGCCTTTCTCTGTGGTTCCCGAATGATCTCATATAGCTTATTGCAGACACTGTCCTGGGTTTATACCGCCCTGCCAATGCCAAGAGGCACCCAATATCTCCTTTGAGAACTGACCAGAAATGAGCATAGTGCATGGACCGAATTCTCGTTGCTCGGTCAAACTTTTTGGTCTCTTTGACCATTTCATAACTCCTTGGGAATTAGAAGTACTAACCTAGTCTATCGGATCCAAGAATTTCAAGGGACTTGTGATCTATACTGTTACTGTGTACTGTGGCTTAAGTCCCAAACTTTGATTGGTAGTCAGGAAAGTGCCTAGCCTCACCAGGAATCAAAATTTCATAAGCTAGATGGAGCTCTAGCTCCAAAAGCATCTCTAAGGTTAAAGGTTACTCAGATTGGGATTGCAATGTGTTTTTTTTTTCCTTTGGAAACGCTGGCTCTTGGTGGACCAGAGGATACTCTTATACTGGTATGGTGATGCTTGGGAGGAACATCTCAGTTTTATATTCATATAGGTATATTGTGGTCAGGAATATACAGGGTCACACACAGGCACTAAGATGACAAATGTTTCCCTCAGCAGTCTTCGCTTGGGAGGCATTCTGGAAGGTTAATCAGATTGCACACCAGGTGGAATCAGAGGCAAGCAAGTTTTCATTGATGAAGAACTGAATGTCAGGTAGGGATGCAATCAGGTCTACCCCAGGTACATCCCCACCCCGTCCCGGTAGTAGAACTGGGAGGGACGAGTACAGCACCTGTGTTGGTAAGGGACAGATTAAGTCCAACCAGGAAATAAAACCTTTGCTGTAAAATCTGTCTACACCCCCATCTAGAGCAGGGAGGGACGCCTCCAATAGAAAGATGACACTGGGCACTTTTTTTTTCTGTCTTACAGATGAGAGCTAACAATTCCAGACTCACTCCTTTGAATTGTATGCTGAAAAACTGGGATATTTTTGATCCTCAGGGATTAAAGAAGACACACCTAGTCTTCCTATGTGATACTTCAGGGCCTCAGTAACCATCGGTGGACAATGAATGGTGACCAGTTGGAGGGTCTCTTAAGTATAATACTGTTTTACAATTAGACTGTTTCTGTAAGGAACAAGGGAAAAGTGACCTAAAAGGGTAGATTTCTCACTCAGTCATCTCCAGATACATGGCATAATCTATTAAATCGGGCATATGAACGAAATCAGTCTTTAGATACTCTGTTACAACATATCCTGTAGGGGATATGAGGAAAAGAAATAAAGGCAGAAAAAGAGAAGGGAAAAGACAGAAGTCTTTACAATGGCTATGAAAAACATTCTTAAGCAGCCTGAGAAAAATGCCCAGAGGGACCCAGGTGAAAAGGGATGGGCTTGCTATAACTGTGCAAAGGCAGGGGGTGGGGGAGAGGGGGGGCACACCTCAAGCGGGATTGCCCTCAGGAATCTAAGCCATCCCCAGCTCTATGTCCAGTCAGCAAAGGACTATGCTGGAAGAGATACTGCCCCCAGAGACTTAAGTCTCCAGGGTCAGACTCTCAAGGCAATCAGGACTGAAGGTGCCCAGGGGTCCCCACACAAGCTGCTGTCCTAATTACACCTGAGGACGCCAGGTATTATTAATTGTGTTTGTGTGTGTGTGTGGGGGGGGGGGGCAATTAGTCAAATTCTTTTAAGATAATGGGGCAACTTACTGTGTTTACTGAAGCCCCTTGCCCACGGTCTTCCCAATCCGCTTCCATAGTGGGACTGTATGGATGAGCCAAAAGGTATTATTTCAATTATTGTAACTGGGACTCTGTGCTATTTTCACACGAGTTTCTAATTGTGACAGAATGTCCCTCACCCCTTTTGGGGAGGGATATACTGAGCAAGGTCCATGCCTCTGTTTTCATGAATATGGAACCCTCCCTTTCTCTCCCTTTAGTTGAACAAAATGTAAATCCTAGGGTATGGGCTGATTGAAAATCTGTGGGTCAAGCACAAAACGCTATTCCTGTTGTTGTCAAGCTCAAAGACCCTCACTTATTTCCAAATAAGGAGCAGTATCCACTGAAACCTCAGGTTAAGAATGAGTTAAATCCCATCATCAAAAATTTAAAGGAGTAGGGACTATTAATTCCCTCAAACAGTCTTTGCAACACTCCTATTTTGGGTATAAAGAAATCAAATGATAAATGGAGACTAGTTCAAGATTTATGAATAATAAATGAGGCTGTAGTTCCTTTACACCCTGTGGTGCCTAATCCTTATACTCTGTTGTCTGAAATTCCTGAACCAGCCAAATATTTCTCAGTAATTTATATAAAAGATGCCTTCTATTCTGTGCCTTCTGTCATAGGAAAATCAATTTCTATTTGCCTTTGAAGATCCTACGCAGCCAGCTTCTCAGTTAACCTGGATAGTTTTGCCCCAGGGATTTTGTGACAGACCTCATCTTCACTTATTCAGACAAAGTTTGTTGCGGGATCTACAAAACTTTAACAGCTCTGAAGTGGTGGTGTTACAATATGAAGATGATAGTTTGCTCTGTGCTGAGACAGAGGAAGCTTGTTCACGAGCTTCAGAAGATTTCTTAAACTTTCTGGCAGGCTGTGGTTACAAGGCATCAGTAGAAAAGTCTCAGCTTTGTCAACAAACAGTTAGATACCTGGGCCTAATAATATCAGAAGGGACTAGGGCCATAGGCCCTGAGAGAATTAAATCTATACTAAATCATCTGCTACCTAAGACCTTAAGACAATGGAGAGGATTTTAGGGAATCACAGGTTACTGTCACATTTGGATTCTGGGTTATCAGGAATTTACTTGGCCTTTATATAAACTTATAGCTGAAACTCAGCAGGCCCAAATCAACAAACTGGTTTGGTCTTCATATATTCAAAAGGCTTTTAAGGTTCTTCAGACTGCTTTCCTGCAAGGTCCAGCTCTGAGCTTGTCCACAGGGTCAGAATTTAATTTGTTTGTCATTGAAATAAAAGGTGTGGCCTTGGGAGTTTTGACACAACCAGGGACTCAACAGCAACCTAGTGCTTATCTAAGCAGATAATTAGATGTAATTTCATGTGGGTGGCCCCACTGCCTAAGAGTAATTGGGGAAGCAGTTTATTAGCACCTGAGGTTTTAAAAATAATTAATGGATGAAACCTTAAAGTATTGACTTCTCAAGATGTGAATGGAATCTTAAATTCTGAGATTAATATTTGGATGATAGATAGTACACTTCTTGAGTATCAGTCATTGTTGTTAGAAGGACCAATAATTAAACTTAAAGTTTGTGGAAATTTAAATCCTGCCATTTTCCTTCCTGAGGAGGAAAATGAAACACCTGATCAAGATTGCTCACAATTCCTATCTTTAAACTATGTAGCTCGGGAGGATTTAAAGGATATCCCATTAGACAATCCTGACATGGAAATATTTACAGGTGGCAGTTCATTTGTTTGGGATGGAAAGTGTAAAGGTTATACCGTGATGACTGCTGAACAGGTTTTGGAAACAAAATCTCTTCCCCAGGGAACTAGTGCTCAGTTAGTGGAGCTTGTGGCTTTGACCATAGCTCTAGAGTTAAGCAAGGGGCACCAAGTGAATATCTACATTGATTCTAAGTATGCTTATTTGACTTTACATGCTCATGCTGCAACATGGAAAGAAAGAGTTTAAACAGCAAGAGGAAAAGCTATTAAACATTTCAGAGAGGTCGAGAGAGTTTTAACTGCTGTCAGATCAGATCAGTCACTCAGTCGTGTCCGACTCTTTGCGACCCCATGAATCGCAGCACGCCAGACCTCCCTGTCCATCACCAACTCCCGGAGTTCATTGAGACTCACGTCAATCGAGTCAGTGGTGACATCCAACCATCTCATCCTCTGTCGTCCCCTTCTCCTCTTGCCCCCAATCCCGCCCAGCAGAGTCTTTTCCAATGAGTCAACTCTTCATATGAGGTGGCCAAAGTACTGGAGTTTCAGCTTTAGCATCATTCCTTCCAAAGAAATCCCAGGGCTGATCTCCTTCAGAATGCACTGGTTGGATCTCCTTGCAGTCCAAGGGACTCTCAAGAGTCTTCTACAACACCACAGTTAAAAAGCATCAATTCTTCGATGCCCAGCTTTCTTCAAAGTCCAACTCTCACATCCATACATGACCACAGGAAAAACCATAGCCTTGACTAGACGAACTTTTGTTGGCAAAGTAATGTCTCTGCTTTTGAATATGCTATTCAAAATAGGTTGGTCATAACTTTCCTTCCAAGAAGTAAGCATCTTTTAATTCCATGGCTGCAGTCACCATCTATAGTGATTTTTGAGCCCAGAAAAATAAAGTCTGTTTTCCCATCTATTTCCCATGAAGTGATGGGACTGAATGCCATGATCTTCGTTTTCTAAATGTTGAGCTTTAGGCCAACTTTTTCATTCTCCACTTTCACTTTCATCAAGAGGTTTTATAGTTCCTCTTCACTTTCTGCCATAAGGGTGGTGTCATCTGCATATCTGAGGTTATTGATATTTCTCCCAGCAATCTTGATTCTAGCTTGTGTTTCTTCCAGCCCAGCGTTTCTCATGATGTACTCTGCATATACGTTAAATAAACAGGGTGACAATATATAGCCTTGCCGTACTCCTTTTCCTATTTAGAACCAGTCTGTGGTTCCATGTCCAGTTCTAACTGTTGCTTCCTGACTTGCATACAAATTTCTCAAGAGGCAGATCAGGTGGTCTGGTATTCCCATCTCTTTCAGGATTTTCCACAGTTTACTGTAATCCCTACAGTCAAAGGCTTTGACATAGTCAATAAAGCAGAAATAGATGTTTTTCTGGAACTCTCTTGCTTTTTCCATGATCCAGCAGATGTTGGCAGTTTGATCTATGGTTCCCCTGTCTTTTCTAAAACCAGCTTGAACATCAGCAAATTCACTGTACACATACTGCTGAAGCCTGGCTTGGAGAATTTTGAGCATTACTTTACTAGCGTGTGAGATGAGTGCAATTGTGTGGTAGTTTGAACATTCTGTGGCATTGCCTTTCTTTGGGATTGGAATGAAAATGGACCTTTTCCAGTCCTGTGGCCACTGCTGAGTTTTCCAAATTTGCTGGCATATTGAGTGCAGCACTTTCACAACATCATCTTTCAGGATTTGGAATAGCTCAACTGGAATTCCGTCACCTCCACTAGCTTTGTTTGTAGTGATGCTTTCTAAGGCCTACTTAACTTCACATTCCAGGATGTCTGGCTCTAGGTCAGTGATCACACCATTGTGATTATCTGGGTCGTGAAGATCTTTTTTGTACAGTTCTTCTGTGTATTCTTGCCATCTCTTCTTAATATCTTCTGCTTCTTTTAGGTCCATACCATTTCTGTCCTTTATCGAGCCCATTTTTGCATGAAATATTCCTTTGGTATCTCTGATTTTCTTGAAGAGATCCCTAGTTTTTCCCATTCTGTTGTTTTCCTCTATTTCTTTGCATTGATCCCTGAAGGCTTTCTTATGTCTTCTTGCTATTCTTTGGAACTCTGCATTCAGATGTTTGTATCTTTCCTTTTCTCCTTTGCTTTTCACTTCTCTTCTTTTCACAGCTATTTGTAAGGCGTCCCCAGGCAGCCATTTTGCTTTTTTGCATTTCTTTTCCATGGGGATGGTCTTAATCCCTGTCTCCTGTACAATGTCACGAAACTCATTCCATAATTCGTCATTGTACTAAAGAAGTAGCTGTTATGCATTGCAAGGGGCACAGCAGGGATGAGAGTAAAGTAGACCAAGGTATTCAGTTGGCTGACTATCAAGCCAGAAATGCAGCACTTTAGGAAACCCCTTCACCAATGACACCTTTGATCTGGACAGGTCCTATGAAACAGGAATAATCACAATATACTGAGGAAAAATTAGAAAGATATGAAAAAAGAGGAGCAAAGTTTACCTATAAAGAGTGGTTACAGTCTGAGGATGAATGATTAATAATTCCTGAAAATGCTCAGTGAAAAATTCTTAAGGATTTACATCAGAGTTTTCATTTAGGTACAGACAGTACTTACAAAATGACTTCTCGTTTGTTTGAAGGAAAAAATGTAAAGAAAACTTTAAAGAATATTATCAAAAGTTGTGAGGTTTATCAGAAAAGTAACCCAAAGACGGAAAAGCTGGCAATATCGGGATGACAACGAAGTGGGAAGTATCCTGGAGAGGCCTGGGAAATTTATTTTACTTATATGCCAAAAGCTAATGGATATTCTTGCTTACAAGTTTGGGTAGATACTTTTACTGGATGGATTCAGTCTTTTCCCTGTTGTAGTGTACAATAAGGATGTTATAAAGATTTTAATCCATGAAATTATCCCCAGGTTTGGGGTGCCATGGAGCCTTCAGAGTGACAATGGCTCCGCCTTTAATACTGCTGTAACTCAGGGAATATCTAAAGCTCTAGGAATAGAATATCATTTACACAGTTCCTGGAGACTCCAATCCTCAAGAAAGGTTGAAAAGCTAATGACATTATCAAAAGACATCTGTGCAAATTAACTCAAGAGACACAGGACAATTGGATTTAAGTCCTACCCATAGCTTTAATGAGGGCTCGAACTGCCCCCCAAAAGGAGGTACTCTCTCCCTTTGAATGTACTTATGGAAGGTCTTTCTTATGCACAGAAATTTTAATAGACCCTGAAGACATGGAGTTAAGTAGTTATGTACTTCAGCTCTCAGTTTTTCCACAGGCATTAACAGAACTCCAGGAGATGACTCCTGACCTGGCCTCAGAGTCAAGCACACCTCTATATGAGCCAGGAATGGAGGTCCTCATAAAAACATTGGGATCTGGGGCCCATCCCTCGAGCCCCTCTGGGAAGGCCTTTATTCTTTCTTCTCCCACAGCTGTCAAAGTGCCAGGGTACCCAGCTGCCTGGGTACATCACACTCAAGTTAAGACATGGCACCCTGACCAGAACAAAGTGATTTCATTTTATGTCTTTACTTTCTATGCCCTGGCTTTGTACTTTTCAGATGCGTCTGATAATCTACATGAGCCTACTTCTGCTGATTCCAAAAATCCTGAGTCTGCTGTTTGATCCTCAAGACAATGCCTTCCTCTCCTGGGCTCAATGCTACACTGCATTCCACAATCGGTCTAACTGCTGGGTCTGTGGAGCACTCCCCTCTTAATCAGTGGAAGTCTTCCTGTGGTGGACATCTCCATTTCAATGAAAAGACTTTCTCCACTTCTGCAAGTACTTTTGAGAACAACCATATGTGATGCCTCTTCTTCTTCTAATGACATCTAACCAGGCTAAAATGGACTGGTGCAACATGTTGCACTTTAACTATAGACATAAAGTGACTCTTAATTTTGATTTTAACTTGTTTGAATGACTATTTTGCCCTGCATCTGTAACTGTGCAACTGGATTTGTTTCTAGTAGCATGAAAGCTTTTAAGTTACAAATGATTGCTCAAACTCCTACTATTTCTGCAGCTTCTTCCAATTACTGTTTGGGGCCCCTGCAGCAGATACCCTCAATATGAGGATTAGGAGAATATGCTGCCTCACCAATTTAGGGACAACACCCCCTTGTCAGCTCGGAAGCAGTTATAGAACTAGAACAATGCCTCTTTCCCCCAGGCAACATAACTGTCCTAAAAGAAGAGGGAAGAATGAGAGGGTAACAGGCAGGAAGACCAGGGGTCTCCAAATGGAGGAAATAGCCTGCAAGTGTCAGACATTTTTATCTCTTAAGCGGCAGGCAGAAACATGTTAGCAATATTTTGTTTCCTTTTCTACACAAATTTAAAAGGACATTTAAAACCAATACAGTATTGTAAAGTTAAAAAATTAAATTAAAAAATAAAAATAAATGAATTTATATTTAAAAAATAAAATAAAAAGACGATTTTCTTAAAATACTGTGTTGCCATAATGACATCTGGTTTCACCTAAAGTTAACTATTCTCAAACCTTGAGATAACCAATGTATTTTTCTTTTGGAAATGTTTGTCTTAAGTTATGCTAATGTACTATGCATTTAGCCCAAACCTGTCCTCAAGTCAGTTCCGCCTAATGGCTCAGAACCTACTTGACAAATCAGTATGTTATACTCATATTGTTTCCCTAATCTATGTAAATGAATTATTTTTATGGTAATCTGTCATTCTACAAGATTCAAGTTATCATTTTATGTCCTGGAATAAATCATCCGGTGCCAAGATTATTCCAAAATGCATCTTATGGGTGAGGAGCCTGGTGCCATTCTGAGGCATTTTAAGACATTCCTTTCTTTCATTAAACGACTGCTAGTGACTATATGACATCCAGCTAAGACTAGCAGGGGGTACTCTTTCTGCACCCTTCTGATGCCTATGTCAGAAGCTTTCTCTATCTCAATTAAACTTTAATAAAACTTTATTACACAAAGCTCTGAGAGATCTAGCCTTGTCTCTGGCCCTGGACTGAATCTCTCTCTTCTGGAGGCCAAAAATCCCAGAGATTTTTATTCATCAAAACGTTTCACAGTGAGACCAGGACCATGGGACACCAGAGAATTCCTGTCTACAGTGAATATTACCTGGTGGTAGTCTCCATAAAGTCCTCCTTCTTAATCTAAGATGCACTTCACCCAACTTCCTGCACAACCCAGGGTTGATGCCTCACACCACACAACAAGCAAGGCAGAAGCACAAACCAAATCATCAGCAGATCATAGACTGCCTAATGACAAACTAATCCCATAGACACCTAAAAATAACACAAACAGACATAGTCCCACCATTAGAGAGGGAAGACGCAGCTGCGGACTCAAGAACATAGTTGTCAGTTTCTTCCTCTCCAAAGTCCACAGTAGCCACTCAACTAACTGTATTGACTTGGAGTGAAGACTAGGAGCAATGACTATAACCCTGCAGTCTAGGAAAAAATGACCATTAACACAATAGATAGGGAAATGTGAAGACAGAGAAATATATTGTGGGCAAAGGAATGTATTAAAAACTCAAAACATAATGAAAGAAAAAATAGACTGGCTCCCTGAAAAAGATTTGGAAGCTTATGGTAGTAAAACTGATAAAGCCTTCGAGAAATGATATGGAGAAAAGACGAGAAACATTTCTGAAGGAAATGAATAAGTAACAAAACAACAATGCACATTCATCAACTATAGGCTAACACAACATTGGAAATAAATTATCCTCCATTATAAAATTGAATACCAAAACTGACACAAAAATGGATCGAAGACTTAAAAACAAGACCTCAAACTATAAACTCTAGGGGGTTAATATCCAAAATCTATTAAAAAAAAATTTCTTCTTAACATTCCTTTGATGCTTTTAAGATTTTACTAATTTTTTTTTTGGGGGGGGGCAGATTTTACTAATACTTTATCTAGTATTTTCAGTTGAAGGATTGTTCCAGTTATTTAGCCCTCCTTAACACTAGAAATGGAACTCCTGATAAGAATTCAACAAGTTCAAAAAAAAAAAAAATAAATAAAAAATAAAAAGAAACACAAGCATCCCAAGGAACAAGAGACCTGACAAAGTTAATTGATACTTGTAGGACCTTTCACCCAAACACAGCAGAATATATATTTGTCTAAAGTGAAAGTGAAATATTTTCAGGATAAATCACAAATGGGATCTCAAATCAAGCCTTGGTAAATTTAAGATAATTGTAATTGTATCAGTCTCTCTCTCTCTCTCTTTTTTTTTTTAACCACAATGCTATGATTTACATACCAGATTTTGAGGGCAGGGACTGTGAAAAACACGAATCAATTTAGGCTAATAAATACACGTCTACAAGGCCAAGAGATCACTGATGAAATCAGAGAAAATATAAAAGAAAACATTTTAGAAGCAAATAGTATTAAAAACACGATTATCCAAAAGTTATGGAGCATGGTAAAGCAGTAAAAGAGTGAAGTTGATAAATACTACAAATCACAAGTAATCTACATAACCTTATATCTAAAGCATTTAGAGAAAGAAGAAAAAAACACACAATTCCCCAAAGTGAATAGAAGGGGAGAAAATGATATAAATCAGAGCAGACATTAAAGAAAATAAATGATGAAAAAATTAGACAAAATCACTATCACTAAAAGGTCTCTGTTGGAGAGAAAAAATGAAATAGTCAAATCATGGTCCAGACTTATCAAGAAAAAAAGGACAAACTCTTAAATCAATCAAATTTGACATGACAAAGGATGACATTGTTACTTGTACCACAGAAGTAACAAGGAATCATAAGAGATATAGCAAACAACTATGTCAATAAAATTTAGAATCTGAAATCCATGGACAAATGCTTAGAAATTCAAGTAAGAGAAACAGAAATATGAACAGAGCAATTAAAACATTAATATTTAAACTGAGATGAAAATTTTCCAGTTCACAAAATTAAAGCCAGATGGCTTCACATGGAAATTTTATGAACCAGTCAGAGAACTGCTAACACATGAACTTCTGAAACTCTTCCAAAATTCTACACAAACTCATCCTACAAGGGCACTATCACCCTGATACCAAGACCAATATACCACAGAAAAGGAAAGTTAGAGACCAATATCACAGAGATGAACAGAGGCAAAAATCCTTAGCAAAACATGAGCAAAAAAATTCACCAATACCTTAAAGGGATTGAACACCATTATTAAATGGGGTGTTTATGCCAGATATGGAAACATTCTTCAGTAGCTGCATATCAATATATAGTGAAGGATTAAAACCATATGATCACCTCAGTGCATGTTGAAAAACTTTGATATAATTCAACAAGTGTTTGTGATAGAATTTTCCAAAAACTGAACATAGCAAAAACTACCTCAACTTTACAAAGGCACACAAATCAAGACTACAATGACATATAACTTCGCACCATTCCAAATGGCCATTATTTAAAAAAAACAACAACAATAAAAAACTACAACAGGGGTCTGCCTTGCTGGTCCAGTGGCTAAGACACCATGATCCCAATGCAGGGGTCCCAGGTTTGACCCCTGGTCATGGAATTAGATTCCACATGCAGTGATTGAGGCTTTTGGCAACCAAATAATAAAGTAAATATGCATGTGTATATAAATATATTTATATGATTACATAATAATATATGAAGGAGATGCTGTGGATAAAAGAGTATCCTCCTGCCCTCCTGCACTATTGTTAGGAATATACATGATACTGCCATGATGCCAAACAGTATGGAAGTTCCCTAGATAACCAGGAATAAAATACCATTTAACCCAACAATCCCACTATTTGGCATATACTCAAAGGAAAGCTTAATGAAAAATAGATATGTGTGCCAGGAACCACTGCACCACCATTTAGAGGAGCCAATAAAGGGAAGCACCCTCAATATCCATTGAACAAAGAATGGATAAAGAAGTTATGGTACATATATAGGATGGAAAATTACTTACCCATAAAAAGAGACAAAGTGGGATAAATTTGTAGAGGTGCAGATGATTCTAGAGAGTATTACACAGTGAAGTAATCAAAAACCAGAAATAACAATATTGAGTATTAATGCATATAAGTAGAATCTAGAAACAAGGTACTGAAGAACCCATTTGGAGGGTAGGAAGAGAAAATGTGGAAACAGTGTGGGAAGGAGGGAATGAAATGAATTGAACAAATTGCACTGACATATGTAAAATGCTAAGTATGTAGTACATAGCTAGTGCTATGGAGTGTTCCAGTGGAGTGGGTTGTGGGATAGGAGAGGAAGCCCAAGCGGGGGATGGGTGGACTGCTCTAAAGGGAGGCTCAGCAATATTTACTAATAACTGATTTATTTTGCTGGACAGCCGAAACTAACACAACTTTGTAAGTTAATTGTACTCCAAATTTTAATGATTTTGTTTCAAGTGAAGAAAGAAAATCAGTCCTTGTCTTAGTTATACAAGTGACAAATAAAGCATCACAGTGCATGTCAAGTAAAATGTGTGTCCAGGATTGCTTTAGTGTGTATAGACAAAGAAGAAAAAAAAAAACTTAAATGAAGACCTAAGTTAGCCAGAATAATTTCAGACTCTACACTTGTGTCCCTTCATTTCACTAATTTGTCCTTGTTTCTAAAAGTAAAAAGGGACCTTTTTAAATTAAAGTAAACATATATGGTTATCAGTTTAGTCTCTCAGTTGTGTCAGACTCTTTGTGACCCCATGAATCACAGCACATGAGGCCTCCCTGTCCATCACCAACTCTTTGGCACTCAGACTTCTTCACAGTCCAACTCTCACATCCATATATGATCAATGGAAAAATCATAGCCTTGACTAGATGGACCTTTGTTGGCAAAGTAATGCCTCTGCTTTTCAATATGCTATCTAGGTTGGTCATAACTTTTCTTTCAAGGAGTAAGCATCTTTTAATTTCATGGCTGCAGTCACCATCTGCAGTGATTTTGGAGCCCCCCAAAATAAAGTTTGATGCTGTTTCCACTGTTTCCCCATCTATTTCCCATGAAGTGATGGGACCAGATGCTTTTACTATTTCCTCTTCACTTTCTGCCATAGGGGTGGTGTAATCTGCATATCTGAGGTTATTGATATTTCTCCCAGCAATCTTGACTCAAGCTTGTGCTTCTTACAGTCCAGCATTTCTTATGATATACTCTGCATGAAGTGATGGGGCCAGATGATGGGACCATGATCTTTGTTTTCTGAATGTTGAGCTTGAAGCCAGCTTTTTCACTTTCCTCTTTGACCTTCATCAAGAGGCTTTTTAGCTCCTCTTTCTTTTCTGCCATAAGGGTTGTGTCATCTGCGTATCTGAGGTTATTGATATTTCTCCCAGCAATCTTGATTCCAGCTTGTGTTTCTTCCAGTCCAGCGTTTCTCATGATGTACTCTGCATGTAAGTTAAATGAGCAGGGTGACAATATACAGCCTTGACATACTCCTTTTCCTATACATAACCAGCCTGTTGTTCCATGTCCAGTTCTAACTGTTGCTTCCTGACCTGCATATAGGTTTCTCAAGAGGCAGATCAGGTGGTCTGCTATTCCCATCTTTTTCAGAATGTTCCACAGTTTATTGCTATCCATACACTCAAAGGCTTTGGCATAGTCAATAAAGCAGAAATAGATGTTTTTCTGGAACTCTCTTGCCTTTTCAATGATCCAGCAGATGTTGGCAATTTGATCTCTGGTTCTTCTGCCTTTTATAAAACCAGCTTGAGCATATGTAATTTCATGGTTCACGTATTGCTGAAGCCTGGCTTAGAGAATTTTGAGCATTAATTTACTAGCTTGTATAGATTTACATAAATTGATGTCACCAGCTTATGAACCATAAATCCCCTCGTTTTGATAAATAATAGCAGACATTTGACTTTCAGAATTATGCTAAGTAGGAATTAGTAAACATAGGTTAAAACTGGTATGCTGCAAAATAATCTCTGATATTGCAATTCTAGAATGTGTGCTACTGACTGTGAAGAATGCATAGCCCAGCAGTGGAGAATTATGTTTTCTTCCTCAGGCCTTTCATCCTAAGAAGGATTTAATCATGAAGAGCAACTTCTCAAGTATTGCAAAAAGACTGCTCTGACGAAGGATAGGAGGATCCAGGTTTTACAGTTCTGGTACAATGATCAGGTATGGAGAATGCCCAAATATTACGGTTAATGAAAGAAAAACTGGACACCTCAAATGAATAGATTCAGATATTTTCTACCTGTGAGAAGATGCAAGAATCTGGGATCCTTGAAATAATTGCTTGGATAATCACCTTAACTAGGGCTAGTATATATTCTTTCTGTTTCAAGTCAGTTCTTCAGCCAACACTAGTGGCAGGTGCAGTAACTAGGGACTTGACAGTGGGCAACCTGATTTCATCAAGAGTTCACCCATGTTTCACATTTATGGATGGAGGCAATGACTTATGACTTGATGACTGCAGTTTACTGATATGGCTGGCAAATTTCTTGGTTCACAGTGTGCTCTATTCTTTGCAACCTCAGAAAGAGTTACTATCTGTAGAAAGATTCTTTTACTCTCAAAGAAGGTTGATGTGGGCTTCTACTGCAACAGGCTATACAGAGGACCTAAAGTAATGTGAAAATACCTAATACAGTTTTAGTACAAATCCCAAAGAAACAGGAGACTGAAAGCAAAATATAAATTTGAAGAACATGACCTGAAACACTGTGAGATCTAGGAAGGGTGAAATATATGTATATATGTATATGCATATTTACAATTATGTACCTACACTGATATGTTCAAATAGGCATATATGCATATACTGTGTATATATTTATCTCTATGCATATATATACACACATATACACATGTATTTCCATATGTATCTGAAATTTCTCTGGAATATTCTCAAAAATAGGCTTGTATTAAGGCATAACACAAGTCTTAGTATTTTAAATCGTAGCAAGTATGTTCTCTGAAAACCACGAAGTGGAGCAAAAAGTTAAAAATGGGATGCTGCTGAGTCACTTCATTTGTGTCTGATTCTGTGCGAATCCATGGATGGCAGCCCACCAGGATGCCCCGCCCCTGGGATTCTCCAGGCAAGAATACTGGAGTGGGTTGCCATTTCCTTCTCCAATGCATGAAAGTGAAGAATGAAAATGAAGTCGCTCAGCCATGTCTGACCCTCAGCGACCCCATGGACTGCAGACTTTCAGGGTCCTCTATCCATGAGATTTTCCAGCCAAGAGTACTGGAGTGAGGTGCCATTGCCTTCTCTGAAAAATGGTATACTTGTTTACAAATTTTTCAATGCGTAAAAAATTAAAGAAAACATTTCGAAAGAACCAATATTTCAAAGTGTAAGTAACAAGGGAAATTAGAAAATTATCTGAGGTGAATGTAAGTGAAAGCACCTTTAGCAAATCATCAGATCCTGCAAAAATACATACCTGCAGTTATATAACTCCTACAAAAGGTATACTGCTACCTATAGACAGCAAAATTATATACCTAAACTTTCAACATATACATATGAATGTATCAGTTCAGTTCAGTTCAGTCACTCAGTCGTGTCTACTCTCTGCGACCCCATGAATCGGAACACACCAGGCATCCCTGTCCATCACCAACTCCCGGAATTCACTCAGACTCAAGTCCATTGAGTCAGTGATGCCATCCAGCCATCTCACCATCTGTTGTCCCCTTCTCCTCCTGCCCCTAATCCCGCCCAGGATCAAAGAATTTTCCAATGAGTCAACTCTTCGCATGAGATGGCCAAAGTACTGGAGTTTCAGCTTTAGAATCTTTCCTTCCAAAGAAATCTCAAGGCTGATCTCCTTCAGAATGGACTGGTTGGATCTCCTTGCAGTCCAAGGGACTCTCAAGAGTCTTCTCCAACACCACAGTTCAAAAGCATCAATTCTTCAGCACTCAGCTTTCTTTACAGTCCCACTCTCACATCCACACATGACCACTGGAAAAACCATACCCTTGACTAGACGGAACTTTGTTGGTAAACTAATGTCTCTGCTTTTCAATATGCTATCTAGATTGGCCATAACTTTTCTTCCAAGGAGTAAGTGTCTTTTAATTTCATGGCTGCAGTCATCATCTACAGTGATTTTGTAACCCCCCAAAATAAAGTCTGACACTGTTTCCACTGTTTCCTCATCTATTTCCCATGAAATGATGGGACCAGATGCCATGATCTTCGTTTTCTTAATGTTAAGTTTTAAGTCAACTTTTTCACTTTCCTCTTTCAGCTTCATCAAATGGCTTTTTAGTTCCTCTTCACTTTCTGCCATAAGGATGGTGTCATCTGCATATTTGAGGTTATTGATATTTCTCCCAGCAATCTTGATTCCAGCTTGTGCTTCTTCCAGCCCAGCGTTTCTCATGATGTACTCTGCATATAAGTTAAATAAGCAGGGTGACAATATACAGCCTTGATGTATTCCTTTTCCTATTTGGAACCTGTCTGTTGTTCCATGTCTAGTTCATACTGTTGTTTCCTGACCTGCATACAAATTTCTCAAGAGGCAGGTCAGGTGGTCTGGTATTCCCAGGTCTTTCAGAATTATATGCATGCATACATGTAGCTATATATAAACTAATTGTTGCCCAGGTATTACTAGTACTAAGGAACCTGTCTTCTAATGCAGAAGTCATAAAAGATGAAGGTTCCACCCATGGGGTCTGAAGATCTTTTGGAAATAAGGATGGCAGCCCATTCCTATATCTTTGCCTTGAGAATCCCATGGATTGAGAATACACAGTGGTGACAGTCTGTGTGATACCGAGTATCAGGCAGGAGTGTAATGTAATAACACAAGAAATATCACTTGAATGGTTTCTTATACATATACATATATTACACTTGTTCCTTTCATATATTACCAATGACATGATCAGCAAAAAATCAGTTCACCCATTTCACATCAGTCTCACAGTCGTGTCCAGCTCTTTGTGACCCCATGAATCGCAGCACGCCAGGCCTCCCTGTTCATCACAAAGTCCCAGAGTTCACATAAACGTATGTCCATCAAGTCGGTGATGCCATCCAGCCATCTCATTCTCTGTCATCCCCTTCTCTTCCTGCCCCCAATCCCTCCCATTATCAGAGACATTTCCAATTAGTCAACTCTTCCCATAAGGTGGCCAAAGTATTGCAGTTTCAGCTTTAGCAAAAATCCATCCAATGAACACCCAGGACTGATCTCCTTTAAGATGGACTGGTTGGACTTCCTTGCAGTCCAAGGGACTCACAAGAGTCCTGTCCAACACCCCAGATCAAAAGCATCAATTACTTTGAGCTCAGCTTTCTTCACAATCCAATTCTTATATCCATGCATGACCAGTGTAAAAACCATAGCCTTGACTAGATGGACCTTTGCTGGCAAAGTAATGTCTCTGCTCTTTACATGCTATATAGATTGGGCATAACTTTCCCTCCAAGGAGTAGGTGTCTTATTTTTATGGCCGCAATCACCATCTGCAGTGATTTTGGACCCTTCCCCCCCCCGCCCCCCAAAAAAAAACAAAAAAGAAAAAACTGACACTGTTTCCACTGTTGCCCCATCTATTTCCCATGGA
Organism: Bos taurus; assembly: GCF_002263795.3. Classification (NCBI taxonomy): domain Eukaryota; kingdom Metazoa; phylum Chordata; class Mammalia; order Artiodactyla; family Bovidae; genus Bos; species Bos taurus. Next base: position 58,966,013 of record NC_082638.1, on the reverse strand, counting down.
GTTTTGGGACCAGGTGCCATGATCTTCCTTTCAAAATGTTGAGCTTTATGCCAACATTTTCACTCTCGTCTTTCACTTTCATCAAGAGGCGTTTTAGTTCCTTTTCACTTTCACCCGTAAGGGTGGTGTCATCTGCATATTTGAGGTTATTGATATTTCTCCTGGCAATCTTGATTCCAGCTTGTGCTTCTTCTAGCCCAGAATTACTCATGATGTACTCTGCATAAAATTTAAATAAGCAGGGTGACAGTATACAGTCTTGACGTCTTCCTCTTCCTATTTGGAACGAGTCTGTTGTTCCATGTCACGTTAAAGTTGTTCCTTCCTGAGTTGCATATAGGTTTCTCAAGAGGCAGGTCAGGTGGTCTGGTATTCCCACCTCTTTCATAATCTTTCACAGTTTATTGTGATCCACACAGTCAAAGGCTTTGGCTTAGTCAATAAAACAGAAATAGGTGTTTTTCTGGAATTCTGTTGCTTTTTCAATGATCCAGCGGATGTTGGCAATTTGATCTCTGGTTCCTCAGCCTTTTTTAAAACGAGGTTGAACATATGGAAGTTCACAGTTCATGTATTGCTGAAGCTTGGCTTGGAGAATTTTGAGCATTACTTTCTAGTGTGTGAGATGAGTGTAATTGTATGGTAGTTTGAGCATTCTTTAGCATTGCCTTTCTTTGGGATTGGAATGAAAACTGACCTTTTCCAATCCAGTGGCCACTGCAGAGTTTTCCAATTTTGCTGGCATATTGAATGCAGCACTTCCACAGCATCTTCTTTCAGGATTTGAAATAGCACAACTGGAATTCTATCACCTCCACTAGCTTTGTTTGTCGTGATGCTTTCTATGGCCCACTTGACTTCTCATTCCAGGATGTCTGGCTTTAGGTGAGTGATCATACCATCGTGACTATCTGGGTCATGAAGATATTTTTGTACAGTTCTCCTGTGTTTTCTTACCACTTCTCATAACATTTTCTGCTTCTGTTAGGTCCATATCATTATTGTCCTGTATTGAGCCTATTTTTGCATGAAATGTCCCCTTGCTATCTCTATTTCTCTTGAAGAGGTCTCTATTCTTTCCTATTTCCCCCCTCTCTCTTTGCATTGATCACTGAGGAAGGCTTTCTTTTCTATCCTTTTTATTTTTTGGAACTCTGTATTCAGATGCTTATATCTTTCCTTTACTTGTTTGCTTTTATCTTCTCTTGTTTTCCCAGCTTTTTCTAAGGCCTATTTAGACAGCCATTTTGCTTTTTTGCATTTCTTTTCCACGGGGATGGTCTTGATTCCTGTCTCCTGCACAATGTTACAAACTTCCATCCATATTTCATCAGGTGCTCTATCTATCAGATCTAGTCCCTTAAATCTATTATTCACTTCCAATGTATAATCATAAGGGATTGAATTTAGGCCATACCTCAATGGTCTAATGGTTTTACCTACTTTCTTCAATTTAAGTCTGAATTTGACAATAAGGAGTTTATGATCTGAGTCACAGTCAGCTTTCAATCTTCTTTTTGCTGACTGTATAGAGCTTCTCCACCTTTGGCTGCAAATAATATAATCAATCTGATTTAGTTGTTGACCATCTGGAGATGTCCATGTGTAGAGTATTTTCTTATGTTGTTGGAAGAGGATGTTTGCTATGACCAGTGCATTCTCTTGGCAAAACTCTATTTACCTTTGTCCTGCATCGTTTCATATTAAAGGTCAAATTTTCATGTTACTGCAGGTGTTTCTTGACTTCCTCCTTTTGCATTCCAGTCCCCTATAATGAAAGGACACCTTTTCTGGGTGTTAGTTCTAAAAGGTTTTGTAGATCTTCATAGAACCAATCAACTTTAGCTTCTTCAGCATTACTGATTGGGGCACAGGCTTGGATTACCATGATATTGAATTATTTGCCTTGGAAACGAACAGAAACCATTCTGTCATTTTTGAAATTGCATCCAAGTACTGCATTTCAGACTCTTTTGTTGACCATGATGGCTACTCCATTTCTTCCAAGGGATTCCTGCCCACAGTAGTAGATATAATGGGCATCTGAGTTAAATTCACCCATTCCAGTCCATTGTAGTTTGTTGATGCCTAGAATGCTGACCTTCACTCTTGCCATCTCTTGTTTGACCACTTCCAATTTCCCTTGATTTATTGACCTGACATTCCAGGTTCTTATTCAATATTGCTCTTTACAGCATTGGATCTTGCTTCTATATATAGTCACATCCACAACTGGTTATTATTTTTACTTTGGCTCTTCATTCTTTCTGGAGTTATTTCTCTACTGATCTGCAGTAGCATATTGGGCACCTACCGACCTGTAGACCTGTATAGTATAGTATAATAAAAATTCTGTTCTATGGGTTTATTTACAAACAATGGGATAACCAATTCAACCTCTTTTTTATGAATCTGTTAATTTTTTTTTCCAGTTTTGAAAATAGTTTTAGTCACTCTAAAACTATAGCAATTTGATTGCTTCCCATAGCCTGAGATTTTGTTGACAGAAATACCTGTCCTAAATACCTAAAATTCCTGTTTATTTAGTATATTTAATAACAATAGCATCTTTTTCATTATTATCAGTAACTAAATCTTCTCTTTTTATTTGTTTAATTTACCTAATATTCATTTTATTAATTCTATTTCTGGATCGATTTTCTCACTTGTTTACTATTTATATTATCTTATACCCATACTAATATTTGTTGATTTCCTCTTTCTCCTGGCTGTGAATTTAGATTTTTTTCTTCAGCTTCTGAAGAAAGCATTAACTTCTTGCCAAAAGTAGAGAGCTTTCTTTTTATGCAAGCTTAAATATATATGTGTACTTCTGCTGTATCTGAATACCTGCTACATGTGTTTTTAGTTTGAATCATCTCACAATACATTCTCATTTCCCCTGTGAGTTATTCTTTCCCTCATCCAGCTTTCAGCATGTGCTGTTTATTTTCCACACACTACATTTTTCACATATTCCTCCCATTGTTGATTTCAATTTACATAGTTTTGATGCCATAGATCATATTTGGTATGATTTACATTATTCATGGTTTTCCCATGGCTTAATATAAACTCAATTATCAGGAATATTTTGGAGGTTATTCCATGTACAGTTGAGACAGATGTGTACTTTTTTTTTCATTTTCGCTGGAATGTTCTGCACATCTGTGTTTGGTCCACTGGTTTGTATTGTCATTTAAGTTTTCTCTTCCCTCAGTGGTCTTATCTTTCTTGAGTTATTTGAATATTTATTGCTGGATATTTATTCATGCACTATAATTCTTGCTCATGTTTTTCAGTTTTTACACTTCATGTTAACCTAAAGGCAGAGAAACCTTTCAAATATTAGGTAACTGAAATTCTTTGATGATGTGAACTTATGTGTGTGTGTGTGACATACCCATATATCATTAATATAAAGATAATATAAAATATATAATTAATAAAATGAAAATTGGAATGACTGATACTGAAGCTTCAACTCCAATACTTGGCCACCTGATGTGAAGAACTGACTCAATTGGGAAGACTCTGTTGCTGGGAAAGTTTGAAGGCAAGAGGAGAAGGGGAAAACAGAGGATGTATGGTTGGATGGCATTACCAACTTAATGGACAGGAAAACACCTCTTTGAGAAAATACCAAAAATTGGTTTTGGACAAGAGGGCCTGGAATGCTACAGTCTGTGGGGTGGCAAGGAATCAGATATGACTCTGTGACTAAACGGAATTATTTAACGCTATTTCTTTCAAAGCATTTTTTATTTAAAGTCTGTTTTGTCTACCATTTGTATAGTAACTATGGCACTCTATTGTTTATTGCTTACATAAAATGTTCTTACAATGTAATGTTGGAAATCTATTCAGTTGTAAGATTTGTCTCTTTTACAGTCTATAGTTGCCATGTTAAAAAAAAAAAAAATGTCCCGTCTTCTAGCATACCACCTTAATTGTCATTTTTTTGTTGTTGTTGTTACTATTTCTTTTACTAAATAGATTTTAGAGTAATTTTAAGAAAAAGTTCTAGATATTTTGAATGCTGTTGTTCATTCATTCAGTCATGTCCAACTCTTTTGTGACTCTTTGGACTGTAGCACTTCAGGCCTCCCACTCTTTCACTGTCTCCCATAGTTTGCTCAAACACATGTTCATTGAATTGGTTATGCCGTCCAACCATCTCATCCGCTGTCACCCCCTTCTCCTCGTGTCCTCAATCTTTCCCAGTGTCATGGTGTTTTCCAGAGTTGGCTCTTTGCATCAGGTTGGCAAAATCCTTGAGTTTCAGCTTCAGCATTAGTGCTGAAGGGTTAGGATTTAGGGTTTAGGGTCCAATTTGCTGTGGAACCTGATCTTTGTTGGTGGGATTGAACTGGTAAATTTCCACAGTTTAATGTTTGGGATATCCTGGGCCTGTGGTCTGTCAGGTGGAGCTGGATCACTTCTCTATGAAGTGCAATGAATTGTCATGTAATGTGCTTTGTGGTGTCTGTTTAGTATAGCTTCAGGCAGCATCTTTTATAAAATTCATTTTTGTGTTTCTGCTTTGCTGGAGAATAGGTGTGGGTTGTTTTGCACTGAAATTGCTGGTTTCAGCTTGGGGCTTTATTTCCATGTAGGCTTGGAAACTTTTGAATGTGCTTCTCTTTTAATGTTCCTTGGTGTCAGAAGTTCAACAATGATCTAAAGATCTGGAATGGACCTCATGGCCTCTGGGTTTTGGTCCCTGAGTTACAGTAGCATCAAGAATTCTGCATCCTCAGAACAAATGATAAAAATCAAGGTTCATGGTTAAGTAATTTTCCATAGCCAAAAATAGTCAAAGCAATTCACAGGGTTATATGGAGGAAAACAAAGTGAGGAGGGGGATAGAGGTTTCTAGGAGGAGAATCCCAGGGACAGGGGAGCCTGGTGGGCTGCCGTCTATGGGGTCAGACACGACTGAAGCGACTTAGCAGCAACAGCAGAGGGGAAAAGGGAGAGTAAAAAGGTGAGAGTGTAATCAACTCAGGAATTATATCTGTACATGAAAACATATTCTAAAAATAGAATTCCTAAAGATATAAACATTGATTAATAACAAGTTTCAAAAAGCAAAGATTAAGAACTTAGAATGCATTTTAAACTACTATCAATACTAGAAAAAAGATAGAGGTTAAAATAATTCTCAAACTTATAATGTAGTATATAGAAATGAAAATAAAGGGGATGGTAAGGAAAAATTTTTTAATTAAAAAACAAAACATGAAAACAATAAAGAATTATCTAACAATTTCTCTAGAGTTGCTGTGAGCTTAATGGCGTCAGATAAGTGTCATTTAGAGTCTTTTTCCTGCTTCTTCTTCTGCTGCTAAGTCGCTTCAGTTGTGTCCGACTCTGTGTGACCCCATAGACAGCAGCCCACCAGGCTCCCCTGTCCCTGGGATTCTCCAGGCAAGAATATTGGAGTGGGTTGCCATTTCCTTCTCCAATGCATGAAAGTGAAAAGTGAAAGTGAAGTCGCTCAGTCGTGTCTGACTCCTAGCGACCCCATGGACTGCAGCCCACCAGGCCCCTCCGTCCATGCAATTTTCCAGGCAAGAGTACTGGAGCGGGTTGCCATTGCCTTCTACTTGTTGTCAAAGGCTATTGCTGTTGCTGAATTGCACAGTTTCTTCATTAACTTCAGAGTTTCAATTTGTTGCACCTGGCACTTCAGGGCTAGTTCACACTTCTTTGCTTATTTTTTGTTCATCAAATTGCAATTCTCTTCCATGACAAGTTTACACATGACTAGTTTGCACCATAATACGAGGTTACAGCAGGCCCTTATTTGACCTCATTTGCTCAGTGGTACAGTGGTGAGGGAGAGGACACCGAAAACAAGTATCAGTGGGATATGTGGGTGAGGATGCTTAAGGTGGATGGACCACTGTGGGCTTGCCACTGCCATAGGTGACATTACTTAGATACTCTGCAAGGGCACTGCACACAATTCGCTATGTGTTTTGTTTCCTTCCCAGGTCCAAAGTGCTCAGGCAACTGAGTGTCAGGCAAGGCACTGTCCAAGGTAGGCCATGCATCTTATATGCCTGTCAGGTCCCCGCCACTCGGTTTGATTGTAGAATAAGGGAGTTAGAGAAGGCAAGGTTCAGAAAAAAGAATGAAACCACTACTTTATAGGAACAGATAACCTTTACTGAGGTGGGAAAGGGCAGCAATCACATTAGTGAGCTGCTTCACTAACGTAAGAAAAGGCATATATGTGGAAAGCCACTGTCTTAAAGGGGCCTGTTCTTCTCCAAGGTTGTTCAAAGTAGTTAACATTAAACGGCTGGGGCAAGGAATTTTGGAGCTCAGCCAGAGGCTGGACCTGCTGGGAGCTGGGTGTAGTCAGCCTTAATGTCGATGTTTTTTTTTTTTTTCTTCTTCAGGTGAGAGAGTTCTTCTTCTTCTTCTTCTTCTTCTTTTTTTTTTTTTTTGCATACAATGGTGGCAAGGGCCTGGAGGGGAGTTTTATCTCCAGACTCTCTTGAGCCATGTAAATTTTCTTCATTGTTGGCTTTTCCAGAAGGGCATTCTGCAAGAATTCTGTGTGTCCCCAGAGGTGTGCTGAACTCATGATTTGATCCTCCTGGTGTATGTGAACTGTACATGAACCCAGGAAGTCCTGGTTTGCAACTGGCAGCCTTCTCAGAGCTTGGTGGGAGATGTGGTCTCTGGGGCTGATACAACAGCCACCTCTTGCCTTCTGCCTTTGTTTGATGCAAACATTCCTCTCTGCCTCTGTGGAGGAAAGGGTCATAAATGGCAGCTAGCTTTCACACCTTTGATATTTTGTAATGTGCAATCTTTTGTTCTGTGAATGTGTCAGTTTTCACTATGTGGCCATAGAGACTTCTCTCAAGAAAGGTCCTTTTTTGCATTTTTGTCTCTGGTGTTCCCATGGGTTAGGTTGCTACATCACCTTAGCTCTGTCAGATTGCCCTCAGAGCATTAAGCTGATTCTTACCAAAGGGCAGATGATACAGCTCAGGCAACCCTCCAAGCTCCACCTCAATGATAGTGGACAGGAGTATCTGAGCTTTTTCTCTGCTGGTAATTACAGTTAGAGAAATGTGTTTTTGTTTTTCTTTCCCTTGGTTATGTTGCTCTATGCAATCCTAGAGTTCTCCACTGTCACTGATCTGAGAGGGTTTGATATTGTCTACAAGCTTCTCCTCATTTACAACTTCCTCTCCAAGACCGGCCTCAGCCACTAAATACTGTATCATTCTTTATGTCTGTTTTATTTTGTCCTACCTCCTTGAGAAAAGACATGTTTGACTTTCTGGGTATCTTGGGCCAGTCAACAGTATTGACAATTTGTTTTCTGGAAGTTCTTCCATGTGTAGTCGATCTTTAGATGAATTTGTTGGGGAGAGAGTGGTCTTTTCCTCCTATTCCTCTGATATTTTGTGACCAACCATCAACCTCCAACAACCATTTTATTAATAGTAATGTTGTTGTTCTTCAGCCACTAAGCCATGTTTGACTCTTGTGCCCCCTTGAATTATAGCACATCAGGCCTTCTGTCCCTCACCACCTCCTATAGTCTCCTGGATATCATGTCCTTTGCATTGCTGATGCTATCCAAACATCTCATTCTCTCTAACTGTCTGCTCCTCCTCCTTTCAGCATATTCTAAAGATCAGGGTCTTTTCTAGTGAGTCAGCTCTTTACCTCAGGTGGACAAAGCTTTGGAACTTTATTTTCAGCATCAGTCCTTCCAGTGGTTCTTCAATGTTGATTTCCTTTACGATTCATTTGTCTCATATTCCTGTAGTGCAAGGAATTCTCACAGTTCTTCAATGTTGATTTCCTTTACGATTCATTTGTCTCATATTCCTGCAGTGCAAGGAATTCTCCCAAGTCCTCCCCTACAGAGCAGTTCAAAATGAGTAATTCCTTGGTGCTGTCATATCTGTACATCTCTTTTAAAATGTCATGAGAATGTATGCTCCTCGGTTTTTGTTTTGTTGCAGCAAAGATTTGGAGTGACGGACATTAAAACCCCCTTGGCATGTCACAGCTCTTGGGTTGGATAGACCATGTTAAAGTTCTTAGGTCCTGAAAGGACCGTGTTATAGCTTTTAGACCAATCAATGTTGCAGCTCAGTGTTACATCTCTATTTTATTGAGAAAATAGCAGGAAAATCCATCTTTGAGGCTTGAGGGTACATCAATCCAAAAACGCAAAGAGTACCCCACCCCGCTGGGGAAAGAGAGGGAGAAAGCCAGGTTTGGCTCCTGTCCTTGGACCTTCTTTTGTTCTATTCTCAATGGCTTTTCCCTTCCTTGTCTGTTAACCACCACCATTTTGGACTCCTTTTCCCTATTCTACCTAACTAACATTCTCCCATCAAGAGATGGGAGGTCCTATTCTTTGGGAATAGGGGTGTTGAGGTCTTTCTGGTTATTCCCCGCTGAACTGGGAAGGCAAGGGATATTGGGCCTCCCCCTATTGCTAGTCACAGGCCTAAGAGTCCTTACAGCAGTGTCCATCTAAGGGTGAGTGCTATTGTCCATGGTCAGCTGTAGTTTTATATCTTTGTTGAGCTGGCACCGTATATGTTGTAGCTTGTAGACCTGGGCAGAGACAAAACAAGTTAGACAATTGACAGTACATGGAGCAATCATAAGCATTATCAATATGGCATAACAAGGACTAGTAGGGGCATTCATTTCAGTCCCTCATTTGAGTCCGATCCTTTGTGACCCCATGAATCACAGCATGTCAGGCCTCCCTGTCCATTACCAACTCACGGAGTTCACTCAAACTTATGTCCATCAAGTCGGTCATGTCATCCAGCCATCTCATCCTCTGTCATCCACTTCTCCTCCTGCCGCCAATCCTTCCCAGCATCAGAGTCTTTTCCAACAAGAGGTGGCCAAAGTACTGGAGTTTCTGCTTTAGCATTATTCCTTCCAAAGAAATCCCAGGGCTGATCTCTTTCAGAAGGGGCTGGTTGGATTTCTTTGCAGGCCAAGGGACTCTCAAGAGTCTTCTCCAACACCCCAGTTCAAAAGCATCAATTCTTTGGCATTCAGCCTTCTTCACAGTCCAACTCTCACATCCATACATGACCACTGGAAAAACGATAGCCTTGACTAGTGGACCTTTGTTGGCAAAGTAATGTCTCTGCTTTTCAATGTGCTATCTATGTTGGTTATAACTTTCCTTCCAAGGAGTAAGCATCCTTTAATTTCATGGCTGCAGTCACCATCTGCAGTGACTTTGGAGCCCCCAAAAATAAAGTCTGACACTGTTTTCACTGAAAGTTTCCATTGTTTTACAATGAAAGTCTGAAACTGTTTCCATTGTTTTACAAATTTAGGCACCAGTTATAAAGTAAATACATAAAGGAAATAAATTTTGAATTCATGTACAAGGTTTCCCTAATTTATCACGCTATTTTCTTTATATTTTAGAGTATTAAAGGCACAAATATGTGTAAGCCATCTGAAAATTGATCACCAAGATAAAGGTTCATGTAACCATCTGATCTGCTCTTGAGAAATCTGTATGTAGTTCAGGAAGCAACAGTTAGAACTTGACATGGAACAACAGACTGGTTCCAAATAGGAAAAGGACTACGCCAAGGCTATATATTGTCATTCTACTTATTTAACTTATATGCAGAGTACATCATGAGAAACTCTGGACTGGAAGAAACACAAGCTGGAATCAATATTCCTGGGAGAAGTATCAATAACCTAAGATATGTAGATAACACCACCCTTATGGCAGAAAGTGAAGAGGAATTAAAAAGCCTCTTGATGAGAGTGAAAGTGGAAAGTGAAAAAGTTGGCTTAAAGCTCGACATTCAGAAAACGAAGATCATGGCATCCGGTCCCATCACTTCATGGGAAATGGATGTGGAAACAGTGTCAGACTTTATTTTTTAGGGCTCCAAAATCATTGCAGATTGTGACCGCAGCCATGAAATTAAAAGACACTCCTTGGAAGGAAAGTTATGATCAACCTAGATAACACATTCAAAAGCAGAGACATTACTTTGCCAACAAAGATCCGTCTAGTCAAGGCTATGGTTTTTCCGGTGATCATGTATGGATGTGAGTGTTCGACTGTGAAGAAGGCTGAGCAGCGAAGAATTGATGCTTTTGAACTGGGGTGTTGGAGAAGACTCTTGAGAGTCCCTTGGCCTGCAAGGAGATCCAACCCGTCCATTCTGAAAGAGATCAGCCCTGGGATTTCTTCGGAAGGAATGATGCTAAAGCTGAAACTCCAGTACTTTGGCCACCTCTTGTGAAGAGTTGACTTATTGGAAAAGATTCTGATGCTGGGAGGGGTTGGCGGCAGGAGAAGTGGATGACAGAGGATGAGATGGCTGGATGGCATCACTGACTCAATGGACATTGAGTCTGAGTGATCTCTGGGAGTTAGTGATGGACAGGTAAGCCTGGCATGCTGCAATTCATGGGGTCACAAAGAGTTGGACATGACTAAGTAACTGAAATGAACCAAACCAGGCTTCCTTTGGTTAAACAATTGAAGTACAGGTTAATAATATGCTTTCATGTGGGAACAAAAACAGTAGCTTTTCAACATGATATATTGAATGTCCTTATTCATGCCTTTCCAAGTTATCACAGAGAACTAAGTGAATTAATCCTGTTTTTGAATTAATCCTTTTCAAAAAGGACCTGCCACTGTAAACATCAAAAGGAGATAAAAGGAACTGAGAAGGATTAATCAGTACATGACAATGAAATGAAAGATGGAATTGTCTTTAAGGTGATTTTGCTCAAAGCATGCAAATTTGACTACATAGTAAGACACCTGAAATCTAAAACAAGGCCTTTGGACTTTGGGCTTGCAGTGATATCTAAGGACACCAATTTCAATAACTCTTACAATGGCACCAAAATGCTACTGTCTCTAAAGCATAATATTCGCACTTACATTTAACAAATCATTACAGAGAAAGAAAAAAAAAAAAGTGTTTTGTCGACCACTCCCTTAACTACACAGCTATTTGACAGATTTCAATGTCCATTAGCTGCAAGAATGAGAACATTGAACTTGGTGTTGTCCTATGGGGGTTACAGTACCAAAACAGGGACATGACTTGATGTTGTCACCACCATCTGAAGGGATGACCACAAATCTGAGATTGCCAATATTTCTAGGTAGTCTTCATGAGAGTGTAGATAGTCCAACAAGCAGGGACTCTGCTCGCAGTATTTTGAAGTGAAATATATTTAGGATCAACCATTGATTTTGATCCTTGATTACTCCACTACTTTTCTAGATTATTAAAATATATGATACATTTTCTTTTTTTTTTGGATACATGTCTCTGTAACTACTACTGAAACTTAGGGAACTATGGCCTGAAACAACATGCTTATAATGGGTTCCTGTAGACTGTAAAATTCATGAAAGCAGCAATCAGTCTATAATTTGAATTCCCACATTTAACATTCATGTAAATATAATAAATATTTATCAACTTGTAATAGTTTCTCAGTAAATAGGATAGGTGAATTATGATAATAGTGGAGGTTATAGGGTGTTGTTGAGTAATGTGTAGAACATTTGATTGGTTATTGTATTTCTTTATTGATTATTTATAAGTCCTTAAAATGTGTCATTTGCAGGCTCTAAGTTTCAACTGATGTGAAAGATACATTGAAAAAAGAGAGTAGACATAAAACACATTGAAGACCTGGTATCTGTGCTCACCTTGGTAGGAGGGCAAACAGAAATTCCTTCCAAACCCAAGAAAGAATTGAGGCAAAATTTTGAGAAGGGGCTTATCATGACTGAAAATAGCTTGTGTGATTGTAGCTCCAGAAGAGAAAGATAATGAAATTACTAAAAAAATCATATATCATGTCTTCAAAGAACTTAACCATGCTGATGTGCTGCAATCACCACCAGGAATGTATCTGTCTCTGTAGGGACAGATAAGCCACACTGGAACATGTCTTAGGAAATATAGGGGGGCTTTTGGTGTCAGGAAATAAAGGTGTGCCTTAAGGACAGCAGAGCAGAAATGACCTTATATAATATCACTTTTAAAGTACATATCTTGTGCTGACCATGGACCAGTCATGGATTATGTCATGTTATTTTTGGTACACAGTCATGCTTCCCTGGTGGCTCAGGAGTTAAAGCATCTGCCTGGAATGCAGGAGACCTGGGTTCGATCCCTGGATTGGGAAGATACCCTGGATAAGGAAATTGCAATCCACTCCAGTACTCTTGCCTGGAGAATCCCATGGAGGGTGGAGCCTGGTGAGCTGCAGTCCATGGGGTAGCAAAGAGTCGGACACGACTGAGCTATTTCACTTTCACTTTTCACTTTCCTTCATGGTATAATGGTTATCATGATTTTGGACATGGTACACTATCTATATTTCATAATCACAAGATCCTCAGACAAAGCCTGAAAAGCATATTCTTCAATGATAGATCTCAAAACCGATTCCCTGTAAGTGTATAATCATACAAAGAAGATCTAATGGAGGTTTCTGAACCAGTTGATTCATTCTTAGGAGGCCCATCTTGAATTTCTGAAGAAATATGTGCCATCTCAGAGAAAGCTTTCTTCATATACTCTTCTCATCTGTCTAATTTTACACGCTGAAACTTCAAATGTGCTTGGCTGGCCTACAGAAAGAAACTCTCTAGACCATCACAGAGGTCCTCAAAGTCAAAAAGCTGTGACATCACAAATTCTCTGGTCTCCTAGCAATTGAAGGGTAATGTTCTAACCAGTGTTTACTGCAGCATCAACTTGAAATACAGACTGCTTACAGAAATATTACAAAAACCATGAAGCATGCAAAATCTCATTTCTACAGAAAATTTACACAGAAAAATCACATTAATAAATCTACTTGGTTTCTGAAATAAAACTGATTTATCATCCTTCTATACACAGATTCTTAATATTCAGTACTTTTACCCAAACAAACTTGGTCTACTACCTTCTGTCAATAAAATCAGTCAACTGACTGTAGGTCTCAGTGAAAGCAAGTGTTTATTGTAGGACCGAGCAAGGTGTCCTTGCAGCTGGTGCTTCAAATATCCAAATCCCCGAATACTTTCAGGGGAAGGACTTTAATGACAGAGTTAGGGTGGGACATGTGATGTGTGAACAGTATCGGGACATTCTACTAATGGCTTGTTACTGAGGATATTGGGAGTCCACATCATCGATCGTCTGGTTCCAACTACTCTGTGTTCTGTGTACGTAAATTTCAGCCTGGTTGGGGCTTTAACATCTCTAAAACTGTTCACAGAATATTGTTCATAATGTTATCGATGGCCCTTGGGGAGGAACTAAATTCCCTTGAATTTGCTTAATGGCTAAATCATTACTATTCTCTATTGTTTGATTATTTTCCTTAGTGTCTGTCTTTTCTAGCTTCTCTGATTAAAATTACTTTTGAACACGAGGAGGTCTGTAATCTCTGACCTCTCTCTCTCAGTTTTCATACTTTTCAATCTTAAGAAGGGACTGCTTATAACAAGAAAGGAAATAAAGTGTTGGACTTACAGGTCAACATAAATGTGACAGAAAATCTCAGTTGCAGTTTCAATTTCTTTTTCAGGTTTCCCAGCTCTTGGAGTGTTTGAGTCAGCATCAACTTTGGCTATTTCATGTTGAGATTGGGCATGGAGTTGGAAATAATTCTGAAATCTAAGCTTGGTATTAATATTTTCTGTTATGAAAACATGTCTATTTTATATAAGATATTTGTATATCTATATACATAAATATATATATGTATATATATTTCTATATATATTTTGTCATTAAACTGGACATGTATTTGAAAATTGGTAAATATTTATTAAAAAGAGAGTGGTGAGTGATATGATATAATATATATATATATATAAATAATTTTACATGCAGCCAAGAAAACATATTTTGAAGTATTTCCACTTACATATATTCAACACCCTAGTAGACTTTTGAATCATTCTACATTTGGGTTTTAATCATTTCCATTTCTCTTATATTTAACAGGAATTAAAAGCCGTTGCACATTTTTTATACACACACTCATGCACACACAGATGTATATATGTATATGTCAAAATATAATTTTAGACAACTTAATTTAGGTGGCCAAACTCATTGCTTGCTCCAAAGATCTTAAGTGAACTGTTTGGGAAACCCTACATTACTTAATAACTTTCTGGGCGAATCATTCAGATCCTGTTGCTGAAAAGCTCTCCTTTAATCTAGCTCATCTTCCACTATTCTTTCTTTAGTAAGAGGTAGGGCTCATACTTATGAGGGCATCTTGAACCCATAAAATTGCAACTCTAATTTACTTAGAGATATTGTTCAAAGAACACTGTTGCTGTCCTCACATTGGACACAATTTTATTTTATTTATTTAAACAAATTTATTTTAATTTGAGTCTAATGGCTTTACATTATTCTTTGGTTTTGCCACACATCAACACGAAGCTGCCACTGGTGTACACGTGTTTCCCAACCTGAATGCCCCTGCCTCCTCCCTGCTCATACCATCCCTCCTGGTTATCCCAGTGCACCAGCCCCGAGCATCCTGTATTATGCATTGAAAATGGATGGTGATTCATTTGACATATGATATTATACACGTATCAATGCCATTCTCCCAAATCATCCCATCCTCACCCACTCCCACAGAGTCCAAAAGACTGTTCTATACATCTGTGTCTCTTTTGCTGTATCACATACAGGGTTATCATTACCATTTTACAAAATTCCACATATACGCAGAATTGCTGTTTTTTCTTTCTGGCTAACTTCACTCTGTATAATAGGCTTCACTTTCATTCACCTCATTAGAACTGATTCAAATATATTCTTTTTAATGGCTGAATAATACTCCATTCTGTATATGTACCACAGCATTCTTATTCATTTGTCTGCTGATGGACATCTATGTTGCTTCCATGTCTTGGCTATTATAAACAGTGCTGCAATGACCATTGGGGTACAAGTGTCTCTTTCATTTCTGGTTTCCTTGGTGTGTATGTCTGGCAGTGGAATTGCTGGGTCATATGGCAGTTCAATTTTCAGTTTTTTTTTTTTTTTAAGGAATCTCCACAGTGTTCTCCATAGTGGCTGTACTACTTTGCATTCCCACCAACAGTGTAAGAGGATTCTTTTTTCTCCACACCCTCTTCAGCATTTATTGCTTGTAGATTTTTGGAGAGCAACCATTCTGACTGGCATGGAATGGTATCTCATTGTAGTTTTGATTTGCATTCCTCTGATAATGAGTGATGTTGAGAATCTTTTCATGTGTTTGTTAGCCATCTGTATGTCTTCTTTGGAGAAATGCCTGTTTAGATCTTTGGCCATTTTTTTTCATTGGGTCATTTATTTTCTTGGAATTGAGCTTCAGGAGTTGCTTGTATATTTTTGAGATTAATTCTTTGTCAGTTGCTTCAGTTCAATTCAGTCACTCAGTCATGTACGACTCTTTGTGACCCCATGAATTGCAGTATGCCAGGCCTCACTGTCCATCACCAACTTCTGGAGTTCACACAAACTCACGTCCATTGAATCGATGATGCCATCCAACCATCTCATCTTCTGTCATCCCCTTCTCCTCCTGCCCCCCAATCCCTCCCAAAATCAGAGTCTTTTCCAATAAGTCAACTCTATGCATGAGATGGCCAAAGTACTGGAGTTTCAGCTTTTGCAGCATTCCTTCCAAAGAACACTGAGGACTGATCTCCATTAGAATGGACTGGTTGGATTTTCTTGCAGTCCAAGGGACTCTCAAGAGTCTTCTCCAAACTGCAGTTCAAAAGCATCAATTCTTTGGTGCTCAGCTTTCTTCACAGTCCAAATATCACAACCATGCATAACCACTGGGAAAACCACAGCCTTGACTAGCTGGACCTTTGTTGGCAAAGTAATGTCTTTGCTTTTCAATATGCTATCTTGTTTGGTCATAAGTTTTCTTCCAAGGAGTAAGCATCTTTTAATTTCATGTCTGCAATCACAATTTGCAGTGATTTTGGAGCCCCAGAAAAGCAAAATCTGACACTGTTTCCACTGTTTCCCTATCTATTTCCCATGAAGTGATATGACCATATGCCATGATCTTCATTTTCTGAATGTTGAACTTTAGGCCAACTTTTTCACTCTCCTCTTTCACTTTCATCAAGAGGCTTTTTAGTTCCTCTTCACTTTCTGCCATAAGGGTAGTGTCATTTTCATATCTGAGGTTATTGATATTTCTCCCAGCAATCTTGATTCCAGCTTGTGCTTCTTCCAGCCCAGCATTTCTCATGATGTATATAAGTTAAACAAGCAGGATGACAATATACAGCTTTGATGTCCTTCTTTTCCTATTTGGAACCAGTCTGTTGTTCCATGTTCAGTTCTAATTGTTGCTTCCTGACCTGCATAAAGATTTCTCATGAGACAATTGCTTCACTTGCTATTATTTTCTCCTATTCTGAAGGCTGTCTTTTCAGCTTGATTATAGTTTCCTTTGTTGTGTCATGCTGAAGTCGCTCAGTCATGTCTGACTCTTCATGACCCCATGGACTGTAGCCCACCGGGCTCCTCCATCCATGGAATTTTCTAGGCAAGAGTACTGGAGTGGGTTTCTGTTTCCTTCTCCACCTTCGTTGTGTAGAAACTTTTAATTTTAATTAAGTCCCACTTGTTTATTTTTGCTTTCATTTCCAATATTCTGTGAGGTGGATCATAGAGGATCCTCCTGTGATTTATGTCGAAGAATGTTTTGTCTATATTCTCTTCTAGGAGTTTTATAGTTTCTGGTCTTATGTTTAGATTCTTAATCCATTTGAGTTTATTTTTGTGCATTGTGTTAGAAAGTGTTCTAGTTTCATTCTTTTACAAGTGGTAAAAGTGGACCACTTTTCCCAGCACCACTTGTTAAAGAAATTGTCTTTTCTCCATTGTGTATTCTTGCCTCTTTGTGAAAGATAACGTGTCAACAGGTGCGTGTATTTATCTCTGGGCTCTCTATTTTGTTCCATTCATCTATATTTCTGTCTTTGACCATACCATACTGTCTTGAGGAGTGTGGTTTTATAATAGAGCCTGAAGTCAGGCAGGTTGATTGTCCAGTTACATTTTTCTTTCTCAAGATTGCTTTGACTATTGAAGGGTTTTTCTGTATTTCCATACAAATTGTGAAATTATTTGTTCTAACTCTGTGAAAAAATACCGTTGGTAGCTTGATAGGGCTTGCACTGAATCTATAGATTGCTTTTTGTAGTGTATGCATTTTCACTATATTGACTCTTCTTATCCATGAGCACAGTATATTTCTCCATCAGTTTCCTCTTTGATTTATTTCACCAGTGTTTTATAGTTTTCTATATATAGGTCTTTTGTTTCTTTAGGTAGATATATTCCTAAGTATTTTATTATTTTTGTTGCAATGGTTAATGGGATTTTTTCCATAATTTCTCTTTCTATTTTCTCACTATAATGTATAGGAATGCAAGGGATTTCTGTGTGTTGATTTTATATCCTGCCACTTTACTATATTCATTCATTATGTCTAGTAATTTTCTGGTGAAAATTTTAGGGTTTTCTATGTAGAGGATCATGTCATCAGCAAACAGTGGAAGTTTTACTTCTTCTTTTCCAATTTGGATTCCTTTTATTTCTTTTTCTGCTCTGATTGCTATGGCCAAAACTTGCAAAACTATGTTGAATAATAGTGATGAAAGCGGGCACCCTTGTCTTGTTCCGGTCTTTAAGGGAAATGCTTTCAATTTTTCACCATTGAGGATCATGTTTGTTGTGGGTTTGTCATATATAGCTTTAATTACGTTGAGGTATGTTCCTTCTATTCCTGCTTTCTGTAGAGTTGGTTTTTGTTTGTTTTATCATAAATGGATGTTGAATTTTGTCAAAGGCTTTCTCTGAATCTATTGAGACAATCATATAGCTTTTATTTTTCAGTTTGTTAATGTAGTGTTTTACATTGATTGGTGGATATTTAAGAATCCTTCCATCCCTGGGATAAAGTCCACTTGGTCATGATGTATGATGTTTTTTAATGTGTTGTTAGATACTGATTGCTAGAATTTTGTTAAGGATTTTTGCATATGTTCATCAGTAATATTGGCCTGTAATTTTCTTTCTTTCTTTTTTTCTTTTTTTGGCTTCCTTATCAGGTTTGGTATGAAGGTGGCCTCATAGAATGAGTTTGGAAGTTTATCTTCCTCTGAAAATTTCTGGAAGCGTTTGAATAGGAAAAGTGTTAGCTTTTCTTTAAACTTTTGGTAGAATTCAGTCGTGAAGATGTCTATACCTGGGCTTTGGTTTGCTGGAATATTTCTGATTACAGTTTTACATTCCATGCTTGTGATGGGTCTGTTAAGATTTTCTATTTCTTCCTGGCTCAGTTTTTTAAAAGTTCTACTTTTCTAAGAAGTTCTACTTAAAAAAGTTCTACTTTGTCCATTTCTTCCAAGTTGTCAATTTTATTGGCATATAATTGCTGATAGTAGTCTTTCATGATCCTTTTTATTTCTGTGTTGTCTGTTGTGATTTCTCCATTTTCATTTCTAATTTTATTGGTTTGATTTTTCTCCCTTTGTTTCTTGATGAGTCTGGCTAATGGTTTGTCAATTTTATTTATTATTTCAAAGAACCAGCTTTTGGCTTTGTTGATTTTTGCTATGGCCTTTTTTGTTTCTTTTTCATTTGTTTCTGCCCTAGTTTTTAAAATGTGTTTCCTTCTACTAATCCTGGGTTCTTCATTTCTTCCTTTTCTAGTTGCTTTAGGTGTAGAGTTAGGTTATGTATTTTACTTTTTTCTAGTTTCTTGGGATTGTCTATATTGCTATGAACCTTACCCTTAGCATTGCTTTTACAGTGTCCCACAGGTTTTGGGTTGTTGTGTTTTCATTTTCATTCATTTCTATGCATATTTTGATTTCTTCTGTTGGCTATTCAGCAGCGTGTTGTTCAGCCTCCATATGTTGGAATTTTAAATAGTTTTTTTCCTGTAATTCAAATCTAATCTTACTGCATTGTGGTCAGAAAAGATGCTTGGAATGATTTCGATTTTTTTTTTTTTTCAATTTACCAAGGCTAGATTTATGGCCCAGGATGTGATCTATCCTAAGGAAAGTTCCGTGTGCACTTGAGAAAAAGGTGAAATTCAGTTTTGGGGTGAAATGTCCTATATATATCAATTAGGTCTAACTGGTCTATTGCATCATTAAAGTTTGTTTCCTTGTAAACTTTCTGTTTAGTTGATCTATCCATAGATGGGAGTAGGGTATTAAAGTATCCCACTATTTTTGTGTTATTGTTAATTTCCCCTTTCATACTTGTTAACATTTGTCTTACATATTGTGGTGCTCCTATGATAGGTGCATATATATTTATAATTGTTATGTCTTCTTTTTGAATTGATCCTTTGATCATTATGTGGTATCCTTCTTTGTCTCTTTTCACAGCCTTTGTTTAAAGTCTATTTTACCCGATATGAGTACTGCTACTCCTGTTTTATTTTGGTCTCTGTTTGTGAGGGATATCTTTTTCCAGCCCTTCACTTTCAGTCTGTAAGTGTCCCTTGTTTTGAGGTGTGTTTCTTATAGACAACGTATGTAAGTGTATTGTTTTTGTATCCATTCAACAGTCTTTGTCTTTTGGTTGGGGCATTCAACACATTTACGTTTAAGGTAATTATTGATAAGTATGATCCCATTGCCATTTACTTTTTTGTTTTGGGTTCAAGTTTGTGCACCCTTGGTGTTTCCTGTCTAGAGAAGATCCTTTAGCATTTGTTGGAGAGCAGGTTTGGTGGTGCTGTATTCTCTGAGCTTTTGCTTGTCTGTAAAGCTTTTGATTTCTCCTTCATATTTGAATGAGATCCTTGCTGGGTACAATAATCTAGGTTATAGGTTATTTTCTTTCATCACTTTATGTCCTGCCATTCCCTCCTGACCTGAAGCATTTCTATTGAAAGATTAGCTGTTATCCTTAAGGGAATCTGTTTGTGTGCTATTTGTTGTTTTTCCCTTGCTGCTTTTAATATTTGTTCTTTGTGTTTGATCTTTGTTAATTTGATTAATATGTGTCTTGGGGTGTTTCACCTTGGGTTTATTCTCTTTGGGACACTCTGGGTTTCTTGGACTTGGGTGATTATTTCCTTCCCCATTTTAGGGAAGTTTTCAACTATTATCTCCTCAAGTATTTTCTCATAGTCTTTCTTTTTGTCTTCTTCTTCTGGGACTCCTATGATTCGAATGTTGGGGCATTTAACATTGTCCCAGAGGTCTCTGAAATTGTCCTCATTGCTTTTAATTCATTTTCCTTTTTTCCTATCTGATTCATTTATTTCTACCATTCTGTCTTCTACCTCACTAATTCTATCTTCTGCCTCCGTTATTCTACTGCTTGTTCCCTCCAGAGTGTTTCTGATCCCATTTATTACATTATTCATTATATATTGACTCTTTTATTTCTTCTAGGTCCTTCTTAAACCTTTCTTGCATCTTCTCAGTCCTTAGCTTCAGGCTATTTATCTATGATTCCATTTTGTTTTCAAGATTTTGAATCATTTTCACTATCATTATTTAGTATTCTTTGTCATGTAGATTCCCTCTCTCTTTCTCTTCCCCTTTGGTTTGGTGGGTATCTATCCAGTTCCTTTACCTGCTGGGTATTCTTCTTTCTCTTCATCTTGTTTGTATTGCTGTTTTGGGGGTGGCCTTTCTGTATTTTGGCAGTTTGTGGAGTTCTCTTTATTGTAGAGTTTCCTCGCTGTGGGTGGGGGTTGTACGGGTGGTTTGTCAAGGTTTCCTCTGTCGATGTTCTGGTGGGTGGAGCTGGATTTCTTCTCTCCAAGTGCAATGAAGTGTCCAGTAATGAGTTATGAGATATCAAAGAGTTTGAGTGACTTTGGGCAGCCTGTATATTGATGCTCAGGGCTATGTTCCTGTGTTGCTGGAGAATTTGTGTGGTGTGTCTTACCCTGGAACTTGTTGGCCCTTGGCAGGTTCTTCGTTTCAGTGTAGGTATGGAGGTGTTTGATGAGCTTCTGTCGATTAATGTTCCCTGGAGTCAGGAGTTCTCTGGTGTTTTCAGGATTTGGACTTAATCCTCCTGCTTCAGGTTTTCAGTCTTATTTTTACAGTAGCCTCAAGACTTCTCCACGTATGCAGCACCGTTGATAAAACATCTAGTTTAAAGATGAAAAGTTCCTCTACAATGAGGAACACCCAGAGAAGTTCACAAAGTTACATGGAGAAGAGGGAGGAGGGAAGATAGAGGTGACCAGGATGAGATGAAGAGGAATCAAAAAAGGAGAGAGCAAGCTAGCCAGTAATCACTTCCTTATGTTCACTCCACAGTCTAGACCACTCAGAGATGTTCACGGAGTTATACAGAGAAGAGAAGAGGAAGTTAGGAGACAGAGGTGGCCAGGAGATTAAGGAGGGGAATCAAAAGGGGAGAGACAGATCCAGCTGGTAATGAGTTCCCGAAGTGTTCTCCATCATCCAGAACACACAAAGAGATTCAGAGAGTTGGGTAGAGAAGAGAAGGGAGAGGGAGGAGATAGAGGCAACCTGGTGGAGAAAAAGGTGAGTTCAAACTGTGAGATCACAGTCAAGCCAGTAATCTCACTGCCAAGTAAAATGGGTACTGAAGTTTGGGTTCTTAAGGTACAAAAGTGATAACAAATACCCAAAAGCAAATATTAAAAATCAAGAGTAGAGGCTGATTTTCAAAAATACAATATTAAAAAAAAATAAGTCACAAAAATTATATATATATATATGAAGTTTGCTCTCTCTCTGTTGTTGTTGTTGTTTGCAAAGTAAGAGTAAGTTATAAAAATGAAATTTAAGGGAGTAATAGAGGGCACTAAAAAAAAAGAATGATAGTAAAAATATATCTAGGACTTTCTCTGATGTTCTTTTGGGCAGTGTGGGGTCAGTTCATCTTCAGGTAGTCCTTGATTCAGCTTTTATTTATCAAGATCTATAGCCCCCTTCCTATATAGTCGGTACTAACTACAGGGTTTTAATACATTGCACATGTCACTTCAAAGGAGGTTCACTCTGTTTTAGCTTCTGTTTGCTGGTCTCTTCAGTGTCTAATTTCCATCATTACACAAGGGGGCGGTGGTGGACACTTGTTTAGATTCAGTTGTTCAGTCGTGCTGTGGAGAGGAAGGGATGCTGCAAACAAATAACACCTGCGTGTGCTCACAGTGTCTCAGCCACACTGGGTTTGCCCCCATTCACCGCGTGTGTGCTTTCCTTGTCTACCCTGCTAAGGGTCTAGGTTGCTCTGCTGGGAACTGTCTGAGGTCGCTCTGGGTTTTATGCACTTCCCAGGTCTAACCCACTCAGGTTCACGTACTCGGGTAGTCCTCAGAAGGGTAGACTCAGTTGGGCCTGAGTTTTGTGCCCTTCCCATGTCCTATCAGCTCAGGTGACCAGGTGTTTGGTGAGCACAGTTGCTGCAACTTATCACCTCCCCCGTCCCTGCCGCTCAGTCTTCTGGGTTTACAACTGGCGCACATTTTCAGGTGGATGTTGACCGTCCAGAATCCCAAGAAGTCTTTCAACTGCCTGTCACCGGAGAGGGTATATGCTGGTCTGCAGCCAGCTAGATCTGCTCAGTCCTTTGTTCTGTGAGCGGGCCTGATGTGTCTTAGGTTAGGGCTTTTTGTGAAGCTCTAGTCAGTCCTTTGTTCTGTGAGCAGGCCTGACAGTGTCTTAGTTTAAGGCTTTTTGTGTGGTAGCTATCCCACAGTCTGGTTTGGTATCCCATGTTAGTTCCCTCAGATGGCCCTCAGGGCATTCAGGCCCAGTTCTTACTCGGGCATTGCAGCCCGCACCTCCCTGCCTATCCCCAGCTTGCTAGTGGTGAATACCGGCATCTGCGTTGCTTTTCCACTGGGGGAGTTACCTTTGGGCACATGATCTGTGTTTTATTTATTTTTCCTTATGGTTATGTTGTCCTCTGTAGTTCAAAGGCTAGCCACAGACTCGGCAGTGAGAGTGTTTCCAGGTGTTCGCAAACTTCTATTTTAAGACTCCCTTCCTGGACAGAGTTCCATCCCTAGCACTTATGTCTCTATTTTTATCTTTTATATTTTTCCTACCTCCTTTCACAGACAATGGGCTGTTTTTATGGGTTCCTGATGTCCTGTGCTTGCATTCAGGTTATTTTGTGGAATTTACTCAGCATTCAAATGTTCTTTTGATGACTTTTTGGGGAGAAAAGTGATGTCCCTGTCTTATACCTTCACCATCTTAGGACCAACCCTCCTCACGATGGATACAATTTTAAACATTCAAGTCTGTAATAACATAGGAACATGTCAGAACCACATGCACAATGGGCAACTAGCTGGATTTGGGATAACAGCTACCCACTTAATGTGTAAAATAGATGCCCAGTGCATTGTGCATAGATCATTGTTGGGCTCTTCTGGCTAGATGAACATTGAGGTTATTTGATGTGTATATCAAAATCACTTCTCCACCATTCAGTATGTAAATTTTTCTTTCATCACATTAAACTTCTGGCACCAAATATTTCAATAGAAATCACTGATGATGAACATTTATCTTGCTTCATTCCACAGAGATTCAGCTTCCCTACCACCTTCATATCATATCTCATGTTTCTTGTCCTCCTTTGTATTTTTGTAGTTTCCATATTAGGGAAAATCTAACTAGAACATGAACAGGCTAAATATATTGTTAATTGAGAAATATATTATAGGCTGTGTGTTTTGTCAATATTTGACCCAGTTGTCAAAGAAGCATGGCACAAATGCTCCAGGAGGACACTTAAAACTAGCAGTATTATATATAATGAGAAACTATCTTCTTATAATATTTTTAGAAAATATATTCTTATCAAAAACATTGAGAGAAAACAAAGATACAATAATACAATAATTATCAATGTTGATAGGAAAACATACAGTAAACAGTACATTTGAATTCTCAGTATTACACAAAGTAAGATCATGGCATCTGCTCCCACAGTTTTATGGGAAATAGAAGTGGAAAAGGCAGAAGCAGTGTCAGATTTCCTCTTTTGTGGCTCTATATTCACTGCAGATGGTGATGGTAGCTATAAAATTTGAAGACAATTGGCTCCTGGAAGAAAAGCTTTCACAAATTTAGAAAAGCTCTCATGAATGTTAAAAAGTGAAGATATGACTTGACCAGTGGAGGCACATAGAGTCACATCTATGGTCTTTCCACGGACATGTTCAGATGGGAGAACACCAAACTGCTCTTCTGGGGAAGACTTGTGAGTGTCCATTGGATTGCAAGTAGATCAAGCCAGTGAAACACAAAGGAAATCAACTCTGAAGATGCATTAGAATCACTGATGCTGAAGCTGAGTCTCCAAAGCTTTGACCACCTGAGCAAAGAACTGACTCACTAGAAAAGACCCTGGTTCTTAGGAAACAATAAAATCAAGAGGATACATGGGTTAGAGAAAAGGAGAAGGTTGTATAGCTTCACCCATTCAATGGACATGATCTGAGGCAGAGCCTGGGTGATGCTGAGGGACAGACAGGCCTTGTGCGTTGCAGTCCAAGGGGTCACAAAGAGTCATATATGGCTTTGTGACTGAATAACAAAAGTTAAGTTAATGAAGTAGATCTTCCAGGGTCGTGGTGGGATCTCATAATGTTAGAGGAATAGGAGACACTTGTTAGAGAAATAGGAGACACTGTCCACTTACTCCCACACAAATCCATGAAATAATCGACTATACATGGAACACCTTCCAGAAATCAATTTGTGAACGATGTTGATGGGCCCTAGAAACTGAGAAAGGAAAACCAGTCTCTTAAAAAGGAGATAGGACAAGATAAGAGACGTAAGGGAAGATAATTTTTTAGGGATCGAGACCTCCCCCCCCCGCCTTGGAGAGGGAGTTGTAAAGGAGGAAAAAATTATGCAAAATATGGAACTCTCTCATAGATGTCAGTGGGAGAAGAAACAGAACTAGGGGAGAAAAAACAAAAACACAGATTATGCCCATAAATGCAGGAAGTGGCTCAGATGCTCCCATCAGTGTCATATATGGGGCCTGGGAGGGAGGCTTGTGATGTATTAAACGTCCTTTGGTTAGAACCAGGCTTTAGTGCCCTGAGGACAATCTGATGGAGCTAAGGTGACATAGAAACATACACCACGGGAACACTAGAGACAGACATTTTAGAAAGGACCTTTCCTGCGAGAAGGCTCAAAGACCATCTAGTGAACCATGGCACACTCACAGAACAGGAGACTGTGCACTAGAAAATACCAAAGGAGACCAACTAGCTTCGATTTAACATCCTTTCCTCCACAGAGTAAAAGAGGAATGTGTACAACTGCCAGAGGCAGAAGGAAATAGGTTACTGGTATCTTGGTCCCAGAGACATCTACTACCAAGCTCTAAGCTGGTTGACAGTTGCTAATGGTGAATTCCTGGGTTCATGGACAGTTCACATAGTCCAGGATCATGACAGCCTGGGGTCAGCTACCCTGAGGAGACACATGGCACACCTGAGACTATGCTCTGGCACAGACAGAAAACTTAGTGTCTGAGACCAGACAGCTGCATAAGAGTCATGGTCCACCTGGGACTGTGCCTTGCCCTCTAACCAGTCACCCGAGATTTTGGACTTGCGAAGAACACAAAGCACATAGCCAATCATGGCCAGTGCCCTTGCTGAGCATTTTAGTGCCTAATTGGCTGGGAAGTGCATGAAACAAAGGGCCGGACAGTGTTTCATGTATCAACTAGGAGGCTGAGCAGGGTGGACCTAGAAAGTACATGTCACATTTGTCAGTGGCAAGCACAATGTGATCAATCCACCTCAGGCACCCCCACATATCCCAGAGATATTTCTTTTCAGTGTCCCACCTCACCGCCAAAACACTGAGCAAATGAGGTCAAGTAAGAGGCTACCGCACCCTCGTTTCATGTTGAAAACCAGATAAGGAAAGACTTTTAAATAAAAGCAGGACATATAAAGAAAGAAGCATGAACCAAACCAGAAGTTTGGTCAACAGAATAAATCTGAAGTTAATGCCAAGACTGCTCAATTGAGGGACAATAGTAGCCTTTGGCAACAAGTACACACTTCATCAGGAGACTATATGACACTGTACTGACACCAAAAAGCACACAACTTCTTTGATATTCTGAGACCTATTTCTATATGATTTATTTAACTTTTAACAATGTTAGTCCTTTATTGCACTCTAAACTTTTATTTCTATTAACTATTATTACCTTTCAAAACAAACCATCAAACAAACAAACGAAAAACACATAAATCTATTTTAAACACTATATATATATATATGAATGAATTTGGCCTCCATTTTCTTTTTTTACACTATTTAAACGAGTCTAATTTTTATTCTTGGTTTTTAATTTTTTCTTTCAGAATATTGTCATTAATGTTGTAATTTTAGGTACAAAAACATTAGGATCTGATTTCACGTATGGTTTTGTTTACTGAATTGATTATTCTCTCCCATTTTAACTCTCCTATGTCTCCTCCTAGACATCTCTTTCTCCCTCCTCCCTTTTCTCTGCTGTCTGGAACTCTGAATCCCTTTGATTCTTTCTGGATGAAGTGAGTCCTGTTTCCATTAATCTGGGGTTTTATCTTCTGTATTGTGAGTATGTGGCTTTTTGATGCTACTGTAACCTGGGGACAGAAACCCAGAGGGCAGGACATCGATTCCAGAACTTTAGATCAACATTGAACTCCCTAACTAAAGGATCATTAAAGAATAAGCACACACACCAGAGTTTCCATGTCTATATGGAAAGCAATCTCCACACTTGAGCCAGCAAGTTCAGTACAAGAGAACCCACAGCTATTCTCCAGCAAAACAGAAACACACAGTGAATACTATAAAAAGGGGGTGCATGAAGCTATAACAAACACAAAAACATCCCAAAGCACAATCCACGGACAATTCATTGCACTTCAGAGAAGAGATACAGATCTGCCTGCCACCACACAGACACAAATTCCATGAAGCACTAAACCTTGAGAAGTCACTGTTCCCATCCCACCCACAAAGGACAGCTTGCATAGCACAGTGGAGCCATAAACCTCCAGCCTGCAGAAAGGGTACCCAAACCACACTAATCAAGACAAAATCAAATGGCAGAGAAATATGCAGCTGGTGAAGGTAAAAAAAACAAACAACAACAACAACAACAACAAACACCAAAACAAAAAAAACCTGAGACAGGATGTAGATAAACTGGAACCCTTTTGTGCAGCTGACAGAAATGTAAACTGGTACAGTCACTGTGGAAAACAGTAAGGTGGTTCCTCAAAAAATTTAAAAATAGAATTACCATGTGAAAAAAGAAAAAAAAAAACAACAAGTCTTCCTGAGGAAGAATTCAGAATAATGAGAGCAAAGATGACCAAAATCTTGAAAGCTAAGTAGAGATACCAGTAACTACAGTGGAGTCCTGGAATGATAAGAAATAAACATGTTTACCATGGATCTAGAAGAAATAAAGAAGAGGCAAGCAGTAATAATCAATGCAATTAATGAGATTAACAACACCCTGGAAGGAACCAACAGTAAAATAACTGAGACAGAGAAAGAACTAAGTCCAAGGAATGGTGGCTGCTTGGGCACAGGAGTGCCAAGAGGTGCTAGTGCACATTCAGGTTCAGGAGGGGCTGCTGTGAGGAGATACCCCTAGTCCAATGTAAGAAGCAGCATCTTTCTTGGCTGGAGCAGCCGTGAAGAGATACCCAAAGCTCAAGCCTTTGACAACAAGTAGAACGTCAAGGCTGTATATTGTTACCCTGCTTATTTAACTTATACGCAGAGTACATCATGAGAAACGTTGGGCTGGAAGAAGCACAAGCTGGAATCAAGATTGCCAGGAGAAATATCAATCACCTCAGATATGCAGATGACACCACCCTTATGGCAGAAAGTGAAGAGGAGCTAAAAAGCCTCTTGATGAATGTGAAAGAGGAGAATGAAAAAGTTGGCTTAAAGCTCAACATTCAGAAAATGAAGATCATGGCATCTGAGCCCATCACTTCATGGGAAATAGATGGGGAAACAGTGTCAGACTTTATTTCTTTGGGCTCCAAAATAGGCTCACTACAGATGGTAACTGCAGCCATGAAATTAAAAGACGCTTACTCATTGGAAGAAAAGTAATGACCAACCTTGATAGCATGTTGAAAAGCAGAGACATTACTTTGCCAAAAAAGGTCTGTCTAGTCAAAGCTATGGTTTTTCCAGTGGTCATGTATGGATGTGAGAGTTGGACTGTGAAGAAAGCTGAGCACCGAAGAATTGATGCTTTTGAACTGTGATGTTAAAGAAGACTCTTCAGAGTCACTTGGCCTGCAAGGAAATCCAACCAGTACATTCTGAACGAGATCAGTCATGGGATTTCTTTGGAAGGAATGATGCTAAAGCTGAAACTCCGGTACTTTGGTCACCTCATGCGAAGAGTTGACTTATTGGAAGAGACTCTGATGTTGGGAGGGATTGGAGGCAGGAGGAGAAGTGGGAGACAGAGGTTGAGATGGCTGGAAGGCATCACTGACTCGATGGAAGTGAGTCTGAGTGAACTCTATGAGCTGGAGGTGGACAGGGAGGCCTGGAGTTCTGCGATTCATGGGGTTTCAAAGAGTCGGACACGACTGAGTGACTGAACTGAACTGAACTGAACTAAGAAGCAGGAGAAAGAAACAATGATCTGACACCACTAAACTCACAACAACTCAAGATAAATTGTTAGATTATTCTTTATTATTTTAATGTTTTTGTAATTAAATATTTTTATTTCCTTATCATTATCTTTACTTTCATTTTATATACTACATTATAAATTTGAGAATTATTTTGACTTCTATCTTTTTTCCAGTAATCATAGTTAAATTCTATTCTAGGTACTTAATCTTTGCTTTTATACTTTTTATTAATAAATATTTATACCTTTAGGAATTCTATGTTTAGAATCTATTTTCACTTACAGATTTAATTTGAGTTGACTGCACACTCACCTTTTTTACTCTCCCTTTTCCTCCTAGAAACATCTATCTCCCTCCTCACTTTGCCTTGCTCAGTGTAACTCTGAATCTATGGAACATTGCTTCACTATTAACCTTAGGTTTTGTCTTCTGTTCTGAGGATACAGAATTCTTGATGCTACCGTAACTCAGGGACCCAAACCCAGAGGCCATGAGGTCAATACCAGATCTGTAGATCAATGTTGAATTCCTGACCCAAATAACATTAAAATAGAAGCACATTCAAAATGTTCCATGCCTACATGGAAATGAAGCCCAAGCTGAAGCCAGCAATTTCAGTGCAAGACAACTCACACCTATTGTCCAGCAAAGCAGAAACACAAAAATGAATACTATAAAATGCGCTGCCTGAAACCATACCAAACCCACAGACAGTACAAAGCACATTACAGGAAAATTCATTGCACTTCATAGAGAAGTGATCCAGCTCCACCTGACAGACCACAGGCACAAGATATCTCAAACATTAAATCTTGAAAACTACCGGTCCAATCCCACCCACAAAGATCAGGTTCTACAGCATATTGGGTCTATAACCCTCCAGCCTGCAGAAAGGGGACCCAAACCACAGCAATCTAAACAAAATGAAATGGGATAGAAATATGTAGCTGGTGAAGGTACATGATAAAAACCATCAAAACAAACAAAAGAAAAGGAGATAGGAAGTTTTCCTGAAAAATAATTGAGAATAATGAGAGTAAAGATGACCCAAATTTTGAAAGCTAATTGGAGTTGCCAGTAAATACACTGGAGGTTCAGACTGAGAATAAAGAAGCGTGTTTACTATGCATCTAGAAGAAATAAAGAAGAATCAAGCAGGAATAATAAATGCATCCCCTTCTCCTTTTGCTTTCAATCTTTCCTAGGAACAGAGTCTTGCCAAATGAGTCAGTTCTTCACATCAGGTGGCCAAATAGTAGAGTTACAGCTTCAGATATTTTTCATATTATCTTTATATTAATGATATATATGTATATTACACACATGGATACATAAGTTCACATCATCATAGAGTTGCAGTTATTAACATTTGAATGATTTCTATGCCTTTAGGCTAACATGAAGTGTAAAAACTGCAAAACATGAGCAAGAATTAGAATCCAAGAATAAATATCCAGCAATAAATATTCAAACAATTTAAAAATAAGATAAGACCACTGAAGGAAGACAAAACCTAAACGACATTACAAACCAGTGGACCCAACACAGATGTGCAGAACATTCCACCCCAAATTAACAGAAGAATACACATCTGTCTCAACTGCACATGGAATAATCTCCAGAATATTCCTGATAATTAGGTTTATATTAAGCCATGGAATAACTATTAATTATGTAAATCACACCAAATATGGTCTCTGGCATCCAAACCATGTAAATGGAAATCAACAATGGAAAACTTGAAAAAAATGCAATGTGTGAAAAATTAAACAGCACATTCAGAAGGGCCCGATGAGGCAAAGAATAACTCACAGGGGAAATAAGAAGATATTCTGAGGTGATTCAAATTGAAAACACTACGTAGCAGGTCATCAGATACAGCAGAAAAAGAACCCATATATATTTAAGCTTACATAAAAATAAAGCTCTCCAGTCCTGGGAAGAAGCTAATGCCTTCTTCAGAAGCTGGGAAAAAAAAAAATCTAAACTGACAGCAAAGAGAAAGAGGAAATCAACAAATATTAGTATGGGTATAACATAATATAAATAGAAAAAGAATAGAGAAAATTGAATATGAAACAAAATTAGTAAAAAGAATATTAGGTAAACTAAACAAATGAAAAGATAATATTTAGTTACTGAAATGAGAATGAATAAGATGTCATTGTTACTAAACATACTAATTAAAGATCAATTTTAGATATTTAGGACATGTATTTCTGTCAACAAAAGTCTAAAGCTATGTGAAACAGTCAAACTGCTAGAATAACTAGCAGTTTAATTTGACTAAATCAAATTTTAAAAAAATGGAAAAAACCAAAGATTTATAAAAAGAGAGGTTGAATTGGTTATTCCATTGTTTGTAAATAAGCTCATATAACCGGATATTTTTTATGCTGTACTATACAGGTTGGTAGGTGCCCACTATATTACCAGAGATCAGTGGAGAAATAACTCCAGAAAGAATGAAGGCATGGAGCCAGCAAAACCAATACCAAGTTGTGGGTGTGACTGTTGATAGAAGCTAGGTCCAATGCTGTAAAGAGCAATGTTGCATAGGAACCTGGAATGTTAGGTCCATGAATCAAGGCAATTGCAAGTGGTCAAACAGGAGACAGCAAGAGTGAACGTCAACATTCTAGGAATCAGCAAAGGAAAATGGACTAGAATGGGTGAATTTAACTCAGATGACCATTATGTCTACTACTGTGGCCAGGAAGCCCTTAGAAGAAAGAGAGTAGCCATCATGGTCAACATGAGAGTCCAAAATATGGTACTTGGATATAATCACAAAAACAACAGAATGATTTATCTTCATTTCCAAGGCAAACCATTTAATATCACAGTGATCCAAGCCTATGCCCCAACGACTAATGCTGAAAAAGCTGAAGTTGAACGGTTTGATGAAGACCTACAAGACCCTTTAGAAGTATCACTTAAGTCAAGAAACAGAGGGGGTAAGAGCAAATTTTGCCTTGGAGTATGGAATGAAGCATGGCAAAGGCTAATAAAGGTTTTCCAAGAGAATGTACTAGTCATAGAAAACACCCTCTTCCAACCATGCAAGAGAAGACTCTACACATGAACATCACCAGATGGTCAACACTGAAATCAGGTTGATTACATTCTTTGCAGCCAAAGGTGTAGAAGCTCTATACAGTCAGGAAAAAAAAAAAAAAAAGACCCAGAGCTGACTGTGGCTCAGATCATGACATTCTTATTGACAAATTCAGATTTAAATTGAAGAAAGTAGAGAAAACCACTACACCATTCGATATGACCTAAATCAAATCCTTTATGATTATACAGTGGAAGTGAGAAATAGATTTAAGGGACTAGATCTGATAGAGTACCAGATGAACTATGGACAGAGGTTCCTGGCATTGTATAGAAGACAGGGATCAAGACATTTCCCATGGAAAGGAAATGCAAAAAATAATAATAATAATAATAATAATAAACAAATAAATAAATAAAGGCTGTCTGAGGAGGCCTTACAAATAGCTATGAAAACAAGAGATGAGAAAAGCAAAGGAGAAAAGGAAGGCTTATAAAGCATCTAAATGCAGATTTCCAAAGAATATCAAGGAGGGATAAGAAAGCCTTCCTCAACAATCAATGTAAAGAAAAGAGGAAAACAATTGAATGGGAAAGACTAAAGACCTCTTCAAGAAAATTACAGACACCAAGGGAATATTTCATGCAAAGACAGGCTCAATAAAGGACAGAAATTGTATGGACCTAACAGAAGCAGAAGACATTTAGAAGAGGTGGCAGGAATACACAGAAGAACTATACAAAACAGATTTCCACGACCCAGATATCCACGATGGAGTGATCGCTCACATAGAGCCAGACATCCTTGAATGAGATGTCAAGTGGGGCTTAGAATCACTATGAACAAAGCTAGTGAAGGTGACGGAATTCCAGTTGAGCTGTTTCAAAATCTGAAATATGATGCTGTGAAAGTGCTACATTCAAATTGCCAACAAATTTGGAAAACTCAGCAGTAGCGAGAGAACTGGAAAAGGCCAGTTTTCATCCCAATCCCAAAGAAAGGCAATGCCAAAGAATGCCCCAACTACAGCACAATTGCACTCATCCTACATGCAAGTAAAGAAATGTTAAAAATTATCCAAACCAATATTCAGCAATACATGAACTGTAAACTTCCAGATGTTCAAGCTGGTTTTAGAAAAGGCAGAGGAACCACAGATTCAATTGAAAAATCGTCTGGATCATCGAAAAAGAAAGAGAGTTCCAGAAAAACACCTATTTCTGCTTTATTGTCTATACCAAAGCCTTTGACTGTGTGCTGCTGCTAAGTCACTTCAGTCGTGTCCAACTCTGTGCGACACCATAGACGGCAGCCCACCAGGCTCCCACGTCCCTGGGATTCTCCAGGCAAGAACACTGGAGTGGGTTGCCATTTCCTTTCCAATGCATGAAAGTGAAAAGTGAAAGTGAAGTCACTCAGTCGTGTCTGTATTCTTCGCGACCCCATGGACTGCAGCCCACCAGGCTCCTCCATACATGGGATTTCCCAAGCAAAATTAGTGGCTTGCAGTGCCATTGCCTTCTCCTGTGTGAATCACAATAAACTGTGGAAAATTCTGAAAGAAATGGAAATACCAAACAACCTAACCTGCCTCTTGAGAAACTAATATTCAGGTCAGCAAGCAACAGTTGGAACTGGACATGGAACAACAGACTGGTTCCAAACAGGAAAAGGAGTACGTCAAGCCTGTATATTGTCACGCTGCTTATTTAACTTGTATGCAAAGTGCACCGTGAGAAACGCTGGGTTGGAAGAAGCACAGGCTAGAATCAAGATTGCTGGGAGAGATATCAATAACCTCAGATATGCAGATGACACTACCCTTATGGCAGAAAGTGAAGAGGAACTAAAAAGCCTCTTAATGAAACTGCAAGAGAAGGGTGAAAACGTTGGCTTAGAGCTCAACATTCTGAAAACGAAGATCATGGCATCTGGTCCCATCACTTCATGGGAAATAGATGGGGAAACAGTGTCAGACTTTATTTGGGGGGGCTCCAAAATCACTGCAGATGGTGATTGCAGCCATAAAATTAAAAGATGCTTATTTCTTGGAGGGAAAGTTATGCCCAACCTAGATAGACTATTAAAAAATGGAGACATTACTTTGCCAACAAAGGACTGTTTAGTCAAGGCTATGTTTTTTCCAGGGGTCATGTACGAATGTCAGAGTTGGACAGTGAAGAAAGCTCAACGGTGAAGAATCGATGCTTTTGTACTGTGGTGTTAGAGAAGACACCTAAGAGTTCCTTGGACTGCAAGGAGGTCCAACCAGTCCATTCTAAAGGAGATCAGTCGTGGGTTTACATTGGAACGACTGATGCTAACCATACGGGAATTGATTTAGGTCATACCTGAATGGTCTAGTGGTTTTTCCTACTTTCTTCAACTTAAGTCTAAATTTGGCACTAAGGACTTTATGGTCTGAACCACAGTCAACTCCTGGTCTTGTTTTTGCTGACTGTATAGAGCTTCTCCATCTTTGGCTGCAAAGAATACAATCAATCTGATTTCGGTGTTGACTATCTGCTGATGTTCATGTGTAGAGTCTTCTCTTGCATTGTTGGAAGAGGGTGTTTGCTAGGACCAGTGCATTTTCTTGGCAAAACTCTATTAGTCTTTGCCCTGCTTCATTCCCCGTATTCCAAGGCCAAATTTGCCTGTTACTCCAGATGTTTCTTGACTTCCTACTTTTGCATTCCAATCCCCTATAATGAAAAGCACATCTTTTTGGGGTGTTAGTTCTAAAAGGTCTTGTAGGTCTTCATAGAATCATTCAACTTCAGGTTCTTCAGCTTTACTGGTTGGGGCATAACTTGGATTACTGTGATATTGAATGATTTGCCTTGGAAACGAAGAGAGATTATTCTGTGGTTTTTGAGATTGCATCCAAGTATTGCATTTTGGACTCTTTTTTTGACCATGATGGCTACTCCATTTCTTCTAAGGGATTCCTGCCTGCAGTAGTAGATATGATGATCATCGGAGTAAATTCACCCATTCCAGTCCATTTTAGTTCACTGATTCCTAGAATGTCGACATTCACTCCTGCCATCTCTTGTTTGACCACTTTCAATTTGCCTTGATTCATGGACCTGACATTCCAGGTGCCTATGCAATATTGCTCTTTACAGCATCAGACCTTGCTTCTATCACCAGTCACATGCACAGCTGGGTATTGTTTTTACTTTGGCTCCGTCCCTTCATTTTTTCTGGAGTTATTTCTCCACTTATCTCCAGTAGCCTATTGGGCACCTACTGACCTGGGGAGCTTCTCTTTCAGTATCCTATCATTTTCTCTTTTCATAGAGTTCATGGGGCCTAGATCTGAAAGATAGAGTGCCTGATGAACTATGCAATGATGTTCATAACATTGTACAAGAGACAGGGATCAAGAACATACCCATGGAAAAGAAATGCAAAAAGGCAAAATGGCTGTCTGGGGACGCCTTACAAATAGCTGTGAAAAGAAGAGAAGTGAAAAGCAAAGGAGAAAAGGAAAGATATAAACATCTGAATGCAGAGTTCCAAAGAATAGCAAGCAGAGATAAGAAAGCCTTCTTCAGTGATCAATGCAAAGAAATAGAGGAAAACAACAGAATGGGAAAGACTAGGGATCTCTTCAAGAAAATCAGAGATACCAAAGGAACATTTCATGCAAAGATGGTCTCAATAAAGGATTGAAATGGTATGGACCTAACAGAAGCAGAATATATTAAAGAAGAGAGGGCAAGAATACACAGAAGAACTGTACAAAAAAGATCTTCACGACCCAGATAATCACGATGGTGTGATCACTGACCTAAAGCCAGACATCCTGGAATGAGAAGTCAGTGGGCTTTATAAAGCATCACTACAAACAAAGCTAGTGGAGGTGATAGAATTCTAGTTGAGCTGTTTCCAATCCTGAAAGATGATGCTGTGAAAGTGCTGCACTCAATATGCCAGCAAATTTGGAAAACTCAGCAGTGGCCACAGGACCGGAAAAGGTCAGTTTTCATTCCAATCCCAAAGAAAGTCAATGACAATGAGTGCTCAAACTACCGCACAATTGCACTAATCTCACATGCTAGTAAAGTAATGCTCAAAATTCTCCAAGACAGGCTTCAGCAATATGTGAACCGTGAATTTCCTGATGTTCAAACTGGTTTTAGAAAAGGTAGAGGAACCAGAGATCAAATTGCCACCATCCACTGGATCATGGAAAAAGCAAGAGAGTTCCAGAAAAAACATCTATTTCTTCTTCATTGACTATGCCAAAGCCTTTGACTGTGTTGATCACAATAAACTGTGGAAAATTATTCAAGAGATGGGAATACCAGACCACCTGATCTGCCTCTTGAGAAATTTGTACGCAGGTCAGGAAGCAACAGTTAGAACTGGACATGGAACAACAGACTGGTTCCAAATAGAAAAAGGCATGTGTCAAGGCTGTATATTGTCACCCTCTTTATTGAATTTACATGTAGAGTTCCTCATAAAAAATGCCACACTAGATGAAACAGTGTTTGCAATCAACATTGCTGGGAGAAATGTCAGCAACCTCAGATACACCGATGACAGGATTCTAATGCAGAACATGAAAAGAACTACAGAGCTTCTTGAGAAAAATGAAAGATGAGAGTGAAAAAGATGACTGAAAACTTAGCATTTAAGTGAGAATCATGGCATCCAGTTCCCCCATCACTTCATGGCATAAATATGGGGAAAAAATGAAAACAGTGAGCAAATATTTGGGGGCGGGGAGGGGTCCAAAAATCTCTGCAGATGGTGACTCTGGTCATGAAATTAAAATACGCTTTCTCCTTAGAAGAAAATTTATGACCAGGCTAGACAGCATATTATAAAGTAGACAAAGGTCAGTCTAGTCAAAGCTATGACCAGAGGTGAGAATTGGATTTAAAGAAAGTTGACATCTGAAGAATTGACCTGTTGAAATGTGGTCTTGGAGAAAACTCTTGACAGTCCCTTGGATTGCAAGGAGATCAAAGGGGTCAATTTTAAAGGAAATCAGTCCTGAATATTGATTGGAAGTGCTGATGCTGAAACTGGAACTTGAATATTTTGGGCACCAAGTGTGAAGAATTGACACATTGGTATAGAGCCTAATGCTGAGGAAGATTGAGGTCTGAAGGAGCGGGCGAGGATAGAAGATGAAATGTTTGGATGGCATCACTGACTCGATGGGCATGTGTTTGAGCAGGCTCTATGATTTGGTGATGGAAATGGAATCCTGACATGCTGCAATCCATGGCGTCAGAAAGAATCGGACAGCACTGAGTGACTTAACAGAACTCACATTAAGTACTTATGTTCTTAACGAAAGGAAAATGGTAAAGAACTCTCTTACCCATCAGCTGATAATCCTGACATTTACTAATGCTCCCAAAGAGTTTTCAGTGTTTCCTCAGATTAAGCCAGGATGAACATTTTTCTTTCTTTCTTTCTTTTTTTTTCTATTATATGGGTAAGTATTCCCTAGGAAATAATGGAAGGGGCATAATTTACAGAAAGTGGTAGAATAAAGTAAGCACATCAGGAAGGCAGCATAACCTTGTCAAAAACATACAGTACTCTTATTTAATCATCCCCACTGATTTCCTTCTAAATCTTGAGGATAAAACCTGACCAATCCTGAGAACTGGTCTTTGCAAAGGGCAGTGACCAAAGCCTTGCTGCCTATTGCTTTATTGATAACACAAAGCAAACACATCATTGTAATCACGCCTCCATTAACCAAGACTAATAGGCTGAACTAGCCATTGGGGAGCTTAGCGGACCACAAGGTCTCCCACAAATGGTTGGAGCCACCTGGGCCTTTCCCACAGCAAGTTAGCCAGGTGTGATGTGGTCACCTTTTCCATGATAAAAGTTCTCATCATTGTTCACCAGTCTTATTGCAAGTTCTTTGGATTTGTAAGAACCTCAAAAGACCAAAATTCTTGCTTGCAAATTGTGCATCTGATTAAAACAACAAAAACAAAAAAAACAGGTGAAGAAGAAGGAAATTCTGTGCAAACTGAAGTGCCTATGTATAATCACATGGCCCTCAGCCCTAAGAAAGGTCATTACGTCAGCAAAAGCATAGCTCAGGCAAGTTTATTGTTAACACCTGTAGACCTTTAAAGGACATTTCCGTGTTAAGGATAAAGAGTGTAAGTTGTAAGTCCTCTTCTAACTTGAGAAATTGTGCTGACAAGACCTCTCAATCTTCCATCTTAGCCAAGCCGAAAAAGCAGAATGTGTGCACATCAGGCCCAAGGCACATTCAACAGGGAATATTTAGTAGTAACAGTGCCAGGTATAGGACACATAGAGGTGTATACCGAAATGAAGTAATAAAAAAAAGTCTTTTGTGCAAGTTTCAGATCGAAAATGTGCATCTCCCAGATGACCAAGTTGATAGGATTCAAGTCACTAATAACATTCAACGTAGCCACATGTCAGTGCAGATTCCCCCTGGGTAACTTCAGAAGCTTCTGTGCAGGCTTGTCTGCAGCCTCTGCTTCCCATTCCTTAATTGTGTTCATTCAATCAGCAAACAGTTTGAAACATAGGCAATGGGTCGGCACCTGAGGAAGGTGATGAAGACTGTAAGAACAAAAAATCTTTCCAGGGCAAGGGACAAACAATACCACTGGTTAGTGATAAGATGGAGGAAGTTGGAGAGGAAAATGAAAGGCAGATTTCAGAGCTAGCATCTGGCCTTTTGGGGTGCTTTTTTGGGGGCCTTTTGGCAGCTGCTCCAGACCTGGCTTCAGGCCTTGAGGATATATTTCCATATGTAATAAATTAATGGGGTCTCTGTCCTCAATGAGCTTTTACAATCTTAAAGCCTCATCCTATGGTACTATACAAAGCACTATGCCAGAGCTTAGAAATTCAGGAGATATTAATTTAGGGGAGGGTGTGTGAGACTTGCAGGAGATGAATTCCATCAGACATGTTTGTAACACATAACATAATTACTAGGGCTCAAGCCAGGACTCACTTATATGCACGTCGACTGTTCTCTTAGGCATATTCCAATTATGAGATCATATAATGTCATATCTGGGATTTCACTTTCTTGGTGAGTACTTCTCCACTTATAAAAAAGGCAGATAGCACTAGCTTGGAAGTCACATCTTTGTATGAGAACTTTTCTATCAATTTCCCAACTCTACCAATTTTGCTAGGTAACTTCCTGTACTGCTAAATATAGCCAACTTTATAGTATCACTTCCTGCCATACCAGAGGCACTACAGTAAGTGTAAAGGCAGATAACATACAAACTCACATTTACAGCTCATGATTCTTTGCTAATTTTCTTTTCAGTTGATATATCCATAGATGTGTGTGAGGTATTAAAGTCCCCCTTTATAATTATATTACTGTTAATTTCCCCTTTCCTACTTGTTTGCATTTGCCTTGTATCTTGAGGTGCTCCTAAATGGCACAATGGACTAGTTATACCTAATTATTATATATAGGCATTACACTCATTAGTAATGGAATCACCTTTTCTCCAGTGCACAGAGAACATCCTCCAGGATAGATTGAATCCTGTCCCACAAAACTAGCCTTAGTAAATTAAAAAAAAAGAAAGAAAGAAACAAAGAATTTCAAAGATCTTTTCAATCACAATGAAGTAAGATTAGATGTCAACTGAAGAGGAAAACAAAATTAAAAATAAAAATAAAAAATGAAGGCTAAAATCACACACATCCTAGTAACCAACAATTCATAAAAGAAATCAAAATGGAAATCAAATTTAAATACAAACAAATGAAAATAAAAAGACGATAACCCAAAAGCTTTGGATTCAGTAACTAACAGTGTTAATAACGAGATGCATAGCATAGAAACCTGCCTCAAGGAAGAAGAGGAACATCAAAGAAACAGCCTACCTCTATATCTATAGCAAACACAAAAAAGCAGAAAAGAACCCCAAAGTTAGTAGAATGAAAGAATCATAAAAATCAGAGAAGAAATAAGCGAAAGGGAAACAAAGGTGGCTATGGCAAAACTCAATACAATGAGTATCTGATTTTTATAAACACAAATCAAAAACAAAGCATTAGCCAGAGTGGTCAAGTCAAAAAAAAAAAAAAAAAAAAAAGGAGGGGGGTGTGGTGCAGAAGAATCAAAATAATAAAATTAAAAATGAAAATGAGGAAATAGCAAAGACCGCACAGAAAAACAAAAGGTCATAAGAGACTACTCTGAGCAACATTGAAGAAATGGAAAAATTGTTAAGACAGAATAAAAGGTCATAACGGAACAAGCAATAAGTAGAAAATCTTAAGAGATGCATCAGAATCATGGAAATTAAAGTTTGAATCAAAAATCTTTCAACAATCAAAAGATCAGAACCAGATAGTTTCAAGGATGAATCCTGGAGGTTTTTTTTTTTTTTTTAAGAATTAACCAAAATAAAGTTTTATGGAAGAACGCTTAATCAACTCAAACCTTCAGGAAAATTGGAGTGAATGCTAAGCTGCCCAACCCAATCTATGAGGCAACCATCAACCTAACACTGAAACCAGACAAAGATGCAACAAAGAAAGCAAACTACAGGCCAATATCACTAAATATATTGGTAAACATCAGTTCAGTTCAGTCACTCAGTCATGTCTGACTCTTTGCGACCCAAAGAATCGCAGCACGCCAGGCCTCGCTGTCCATCACCAATTCCCAGAGTTCACTGAGACTCATCTCCATGCAGTCAGTGATGCCATCCAGCCATCTCAACCTCTGTTGCCCCCTTCTCCTGCCACCAATCCCTCCCAGTATTAGAGTCTTTTCCAATGAGTCAACTCTTCACATGAGGTGGCCAAAGTACTGGAGTTTCAGCTTTAGCATCATTCCTTCCAAAGAAATCCCAGGGCTGATTTCCTTCAGAATGGACTGGTTGGATCTCCTTGCAGTCCCAGGGACTCTCAAGAGTCTTTTCCAACACCACAGTTTAAAAGCATCAATTCTTCGGCGCTCAGCCTTCTTCACAGTTTCCATCTATTTCCCATGAAGAGATGGGACCGGATGCCATGATCTTCATTTTCTGAATGTTGAGCTTTAAGCCAACTTTTCACTCTTCACTTTCACTTTCATTAAGAGGCTTTTTAGTTCCTCTTCACTGTCTGCCATAAGGGTGGTGTCATCTGCATATCTGAGGTTATTGATATTTCTCCGGGCAATATTGATTCTAGCTTGTGCTTCTTCCAGTCCAGCGTTTCTCATGATGCACTCTGCATATAAGTAAATAAGTAGGGTGACAATATACAGCCTTGATGTTCTCCTTTTCCTTTTTGGAACCAGTCTGTTGTTCTATGTCCCATTCAAACTGTTGCTTCCTAACCTGCATACAGATTCCTCAAGAGATAGGTCAGTGGTCTGATATTCCCATGTCTTTTAGAATGTCCCACAGTTTATTGTGATCCACACAGTCAAAGGCTTTGGCTTAGTCAATAAAGCAGAAATAGATGTTTTTCTGGAACTCTCTTGCTTTTTCCATGTTCCAGTGGATGGTGGCAATTTGATGTCTGGTTCCTCTACCTTTTCTAAAACCAGATTGAAAATCAGGAAGTTCGGGATTCATGTATTGCTGAAGCCTGGCTTGGAGAATTTTGAGCATTAGTTTACTAGCGTGTGAGATGAGTGCAATTGTGCAGTTCTTTGAGCATTCGTTGTCATTGACTTTCTTTGGGAATGGAATGAAAACTGACCTTTTCCAGTCCTGTGACCACTGCTGAGTTTTCCAAATTTGCTGGCATATTGAGTGCAGCACTTTCACAGCATCATCTTTCAGGATTGGAAACAGCTCAACTGGAATTCCATTACCTCCACTAGCTTTGTTCGTAGTGATGCTTTCTAAGGCCTACTTGACTTCACATTCCAGGATGTCTGGCTTTAAGTCAGTGATCACACCATCGTGATTATCTGGGTTGTGAAGATCTTTTTTGTACAGTTCTTCTATGTATTCTTGCCACCTCTTCTTAATATATTCTGCTTCTGTTAGGTCCATACCATTTCTGTCCTTTATCGAGCCCATCTTTGCAAGAAATGTTCCCTTGATATCTCTAATTTTCTTGAAGAGATATCTAGTCTTTCCCATTCTGTTGTTTTCCTCTATTTCTTTGCAATGATCGCTGAGAAAGACTTTCTTATCTCTTCTTGCTATTCTTTGGAACTCTGCATTCAGGCTTATATCTTTATTTTTCTCCTTTGCTTTTTGCTTCTCTTCTTTTCACAGCTATATTTAAGGCCTCCCCAAACAGCCATTTTGCTTTTTTGCATTTCTTTTCCATGGGGATGTTCTTGATCCCTGTCTTCTGTACAGTGTCATGAACCTCATTCCATAGTTCATCAGGCACTCTATCTATCAGATCTAGGCCCTTAAATCTATTTGTCACTTCTACTGTATAATCATAAGGGATATGATTTAGGTCATGCCTGAATGGTCTACTGGTTTTCCCTACTTTCTTCAATTTAAGTCTGAATTTGGTGATAAGGAGTTCATGATCTGAGCCACATTCAGCTCCTGGTCTTGTTTTTATTGACTGTATAGAGCTTCTCCATCTTTGGCTGCAAAGAATATAATCAATCTGTTTTCGGTGTTGACCATCTGGTGATGTCCATGTGCAGAGTCTTCTCTTGTGTTGTTGGCAGAGGGTGTTTGCTATGACCAGTGCATTTTCTTGGCAAAACTCTATTAGTCTTTGTCCTGCTTCATTCCATATTCCAAGGTCAAATTTGCCTGTTACTCCAGCTGTTTCTTGACCTGTTACTTTTGCATTCCAGTCCCCTATAATGAAAAGGACATCTTTTTTGAGGTATTAGTTCTAAAAGATCTTGTATGTCTTCATAGAACTATTCAACTTCAGCTTCTTCAGTGTTACTGGTTGGGGCATAGACTTGGATTACTGTGATATTGAATGATTTGCCTTGGAAACGAACAGAGATCATTCTGTCGTTTTTGAGATTGCATCCAAGTAATACATCACAGACTCTTTTGTTGACCATGATGGCTGCTCCATTTCTTCTGAGGGGGTTCCTGCCCACAGTGGTAGATATAATGGTCATCTGAGTTAAATTCACCCATTTCAGTCCATTTGAGTTAGCTGATTCCTATATTATCAACATTCACTCTTGCCATCTGTTGTTTGACCACTACCAATTTGCCTTGATTCATGGACCTGACAC
The DNA here is from genome assembly GCF_002263795.3 of Bos taurus. Taxonomy (NCBI): domain Eukaryota; kingdom Metazoa; phylum Chordata; class Mammalia; order Artiodactyla; family Bovidae; genus Bos; species Bos taurus. The sequence goes on along the minus strand of NC_082638.1, from coordinate 58,923,036 downwards.
TCCAGGTTCCTATGCAATACTGTTCTTTACAGCATCGGATCTTGCTTCTATCACCAGTCACATCCATAGCTGGGTATATATTTGCTTTGGCTCCATCCCCAGAAAAAAAACATATATTTCTCTTTTATTGGCTATTGCAGCACCTTTGATTGTGTGGATCACAATAAATTGTGGAAAATTCTGAAAGAGCTGAGAATACCAGAGCACCTGAGCTGCCTTTTGAGAAACCTATATGCAGGTCAGGAAGCAACAGTTAGAACTAGACGTGGAACAACAGACCGGTTCCAAATCAGAAAAGCGGTATGTCAAGGCTGTATATTTTAACCCCGTTTGTTTAAATTATATGCAGAGGACATCATGAGAAATACTGAGCTGGAAGAAGTACAAGCTGGAATCAAGATTGATGAGAGAAATATCAATAACCTCAGATATGCAGATGACACCACCCTTATGGCAACTCGATGGACATGAGTTTGTGGAAGTTCTGGGAGTTGGTGATGGACAGGGATGCATGACATGCTGGAGTACATGGGTCACAAAAGTTGAACACGACTGAGAGACTGAACTGAATTAAACTCAAATGTAGAATTACCTACTTTTTTACATGCAAATACTGTAATGCTTGTTTTCCTCCATGATATATTCCATTTTTCATTTCGCTTTTTGAAAATCTTGAAGTTGTTTTTCTTATGTGAAATGTGGACTTGTCTGTACCTCATATATGAATCTGGGTGGTGGCTCTCTACCTTTTATGTGAAGTTCTGGATATTTCACATACGGAAATCTTGGCACTGATTTTTGAACATATGGAAAACCCATATGAAAATGGAATTACTCTATTGCACAAATAAAAATCTGGGCATCCTTGTTTTTTTCATGAAGTAACAATTTTCTGAATTTCTAATAATATATACCAAAACAAAGGATCGATTCCATGAAGTGGGTAATGGTTTGTATATACTATATCAGAACATAGGTGCTAAGTCTCCATTATAGAATTTGGACTTCTCTATACTTTATATTTTAGTTAAGCATGGAGATTTTCCTATAAGAAACATGAAAGTCTCTATATTTCATATGAAGCACTTCAATTACAGAAATATCTAGTTCCCTGTTTGCTTATGTTTCCACGTTCCTTGAACATTTGTGTGTCTACTCAAATGAGCTTCTTGCCCAAGTTTGTGGATTTCTCTGTTTGGATGTGCGTCCAACCACAACTGACAGAGATGAATGTTACAGACCGTGAGATATGGAGCAAGCAGGAGGCTGCACCAGGCATCCACAGACTGTGGGAGACTGGTCCACGCATCTCTGAGGTGGTCCTGTTCAAGACAGGAATGAGGAAAGGATGGCCAGTGAAAACTCAGGACAGTGTGTTCACAAATTTGGGTTTACATCAAGAGACATAAAGAAGTTCACAGATTCTGCTGTGTTGATATATGTGTGTATGTACCAGGAAAAAGGATATGGAAGGCTTGAGGACTCATCCAGTGTAAATCCAGTGGTGTGGGGCTTTTACAGCATAGCCTGTGGACCCCTCAGTCTATGAGAATCGGTCTGGCCTGTGGACATAGTGGATATGGCTTTAACTGGATTCAAGTCTGTGAAGAGGTGAAGGTCCTTCAGAAAAAAATAGAGACTGGAAGGAGGAGGAACAGAAGATAAGCTACCTCACAGAAGAAGTTTTCCATATTAGAGGAAGTTCCTGTATAGCACTGACTCAGATCAGCCCAACAGGAAGTACACTCTTTCTTTATGTATGACCAACAATAGCATCATGTGAGACAAATGACATGATAAGTTAGGATCCTTCATTGTGAAAGCACAGGCATCCAAGAAGAGAAAGGGGTCACCTTGGCTATGTCCAGAGGATTCCAGCCTATCTGACAGTTCAGAAAGTTGAAGAAAGTGAAGAGGTGAGATGCTCAAAACCCCTTTGCTGGTTTGTGCCTGTGAGGAAGTGAAGATGGCAAAGTAAAAGGGTGTGAACTCAACTCTTCCTGTGAGAGCTCCAAAATTAAAGCTTGTTGATGAATGACGATTGAGAAGAGATTGTTGGGTCCCACCCCCCCCCCCCAAAAAAAAAAAAAAAAAAATATGTCCAAGGCAAAGGAAAAGTCCCAAGAAGATGGTAGGAGGGATTAATTTACATTTAGAATCAATGCCTACCAGCCACACTGAGAATGCTCAATAAAACATTTTGTGCACCTTTACACAGAGATGGCACAAAGATAGAGTTAGAACTGCTTTTTAGTGATTGAGTGTCTCCTGCAGAAGCATGGGTCAGCAATGGCCTGACAGGGAAGAGAGGCTCTGGTTGCTACAGACCTGAATCATGCAGTTTGTGACACAAGTCCTCTCAGAGGAGCTCACCTTTCAACCCACCATAAAGCCGCCCATGACACAATCCACAAATTGCAGGATAACTATTCTAAAGAAATTCTCATGCAGTTAAGGAAGTTCTAGGACCACTATAGATTTCTCAACCTGGGAATCCGGCAAAGGGACTAAGAACCCACAGGGAATTTGACTTTGGAGGCCAGTGGGATTTGATGATAGAACTTCCACAGGACTGAAACAGACTGTTGGAGGCAAAAACAAAACCTTGTGTGCACTAGGGGCCAAGAGTAAGAGCAGTGTTCCCACAAGAGACTGAGCCAAACTTGTTTGTGAGTGTCCAAGAGTCTCCAGCAGGGGCATGGTCCAAGAATGAGATGCAGTAGGGTGATGGGCACTGAATACAAGAGTGCTTGCTCAAGTCCTTTTGAAGACGGTCCAAATTACTTTCATTACCCATACCGTAATTAGGCCTGAGTTCAAACAACAGGGTCTGAACACAGCCACACACATCAAGAGTAAATTGGATTAACATTTACTGAATATGGCCCCATATATCAGAACAGGACCCAGATTCACTTACAGTCTGTCTCTCCCATCAGGAAGTTTCCATAAGCCTCTTATCCTTATCCATCAGAGGGCAGACAGAATGAAAACCACAATCACAGAAAACTAAACAAATGGATCATATGAATCACAGTCTTTTCTACCTCAATGAAACTATGAGACGTGCCATGTAGAGCCATGCAGGATGGACTTGACAAGGTGGACGATTCTGGCAAAACGTGGTCCTTTGGAGAAGGGAAATGGAAAACCACTTCAGTATTCATTCTTTGAAAACCCCATGAACAATATGATTAACCAAAAAGATAGGACACTGAAAGATGAACATTCCAGGTTCATCAGTGCCCTATATGCATCTGGAAATCAGTGAAGAAGTGACTTCAGAAAAAAGGAAGAGTTGGAGCCAAAGGAAAAACAACACCCAATTGTGGATATGACTGGTGATAAAAGTAAAGTTTGATGCTGTAAAGAATGATATTTCATAGGTACCTAGAATGTTAGGTTCATGAATGAAGGTAAATTGAAAGTGGTAAAACACGAAATGACAAGTGTGACATCAAATTTTCAGGAATCAATGAATCAAAATTCACTGGAATGTACAAATATAATTCAGATGACCATTATGAAAGCCCAAGAGTTTATATAAAAGCACAATGAAATAGCCAGGCAGTGAGGGACATTACTTTGCCAACAAAGGTCCGTCAATTCAAGGCTATGGTTTTTCCTTGTATGGATGTGAGAGTTGGACTGTGAAGAAGGCTGAGCGCTGAAGAATTTATGCTTTTGAACTGTGGTGTTGGAGAAGACTCTTGAGAGTCCCTTGGACTGCAAGGAGATCCAACCAGTCCATTCTAAAGGAGATCAGCTCTGTGATTTCTTTGGAAGGAATGATGCTAAAGCTGAAACTCCAGTACTTTGGCCATCTCATGCGAAGAGCTGACTCGTTGGAAAAGACTCTGATGCTGGGAGGGATAGGGGGCAGGAGGAGAAGGGATGACAGAGGATGGGATGGCTGCCTGGCATCATTGACTCGATGGACGTGAATCTGAGCGAACTCCGGGAGTTGGTGATGGACAGGGAGGCCCGGTGTGCTGTAATTCATGGGGTCGCAAAGAGTTGGACACAACTGAGTGACTAAACTGAACTGAACTGAACATGTGGATTATGATAGACTTCAAGTAAAACCAAAGAAGAAAATTATTGGCGACTTTTAAAACCAAGGTAAAATAGAAAAACAAAGTCAAACTCTAAATATTGATTATTTTAATCATACAAAGACGATAGCCTCAAAGTACACCTCCATTAACAGTTTTAAATACTTACATATTTGAATTCATTTTGATCCTCATGTAAAATTATATTGTATATCTACTCCAAATATCTCTTTAAGTGCCTTCAGAATATCTCTTTAATTCAAGTTGCTGCTGCTGCTTCTGCTGCTAAGTCGCTTCAGTCGTGTCCAACTCTGTGTGACCCCATAGACAGCAGCCCACCAGGCTCCGCCGTCACTGGGATTCTCCAGGCAAGAACACTGGAGTGGGTTGCCATTTCCTTCTCCAATGCATTAAAGTGAAACGTGAAAGTGAAATCGCTCAGTCATGTCTGACTCTTCACGACTCCATGGACTGCAGCCTACCAGGCTCCTCCATCCATGGGATTTTCCAGGCAAGAGTACTGGAGTGGGGTGCCACTGCCTTCTCCTCCAAATTGCTAGAGGAGCTTAAATTTTATTTATTTATTTTTTTACACTTAAAATGCTTAATATCCAGCTGTTCTCAATTTGAAAAGAATATAAAAAATATTTCAGCAGCATATTATCTCAATTTTGTTAACATAGTTAATGGGTCACTATATTAAATCATATATATTTGCTATAATAATGGAAATTTATGGAATCCCTTGCTCAAACAGAGATTCTTTTTCTCCTGCCAGTCAGCTAGTGAATCAGATCTTTTAAAAAGCTGTCACATTTTACTAAACCCTTAAAGATGATGCTAGTGAACTAAACTTTTTATACTATTAGTTTTAAAAAATGGTGAATGGGCCCTTTTGTCCAAAGACTGTTTTCTTGAAGAGTTCTTCATTAATCACTGTAGAAGTGCCACTGTCATTCCACCAAATAGATTTAAAATTATCACGTTCAACTATATTCCTAAGTTTCTGAGGAAAAGTGAGTGAAGCAAGATCATTCAATTCATCTCATTTAGAGAAAGAAAACATAGTCTTTTGATCACAGATTCTGTAGACATAGCCTGAAAAGCATCATCTTGAGACACAGATCTCAAGACCAAGTCCCCAGTTAGTGTGTAATCACACAAAGGAGATCTTACGGAGATTTCTGAACTGGTTGATTCATCTTTAGAAGACACATCTTGAATTTCTGAAGAAATAGGAAATAAATCTCAAATAAATCATTCTTCAGCGACTTTTCTCATTTGTTGGATTGTACACTACAAATTCAAGTGCTGCTCGGCTGGCCTACATAGATAAACTGTGTAGATCATCACACTGGTTCTCAAACTGAGTAGCTGTGACATCACAAAATCACGGGTTTCCTAGAAATTAAAGGATAATGTTCAGCCATTGTGTATTTCTCTATGAAGTAAGCTGCATCAATTTAAAATATAGGATTCTCAAATAAATAATATCCAAAGACATGAAAACTGGAAAATCTCATGCCTAAAGAATATTTCACACACAAATATCATCAGTAAATTTATTTGGTTTATGAAATAAAAGTCATTGATTTCCCTTATGTACACACACTCTTAGCTTTGTCAGTACTGTTACCAAATCAAACTTGGGTCAACACACTTGTGTACAGTAAAGATAATCAATTGAATGTGGATTGCCCTGAAGGCAAGTGTAGCATTTATTGGAGGGGGTTGCAAGGAATTCAAGCTTATCTAGTGCTTAGAAGATGCGCATTCCACAAAGACTTTCAGGGAATGGCTTTTAAAGGCAGAGTGGGGGTGGGCGATGGGGTGTGTGTGATCAGTTTTAGGACATTCTTCTAATGTGCTGTTATGGGGAAAATTGAGACACAACATAATCACCCGTCTGGTTCCAATGATGCTGGTGTCTATGAACTTCAGGTTTTCATCATGGCCAGGGCTTCAGAATCTATAAGACTGCTCACAGGATATAGCTCAGAATATTATCCATAGCCCTTATGGAGGAACTAAAGGTCCTTGACTTTTCATAGTGGCTAAATCATTATTATCTTGTGTTACTTGACTATTTTCCTTTGTTTCTGTATGTTTTCCCTTCTCTGATTAGAGCTACTCTTGGAACTCAGAGAAGTATGAAATCCCCTAACTCTCTCACTTTTTTCATGCTTTTCATTCTTAATTAGGTACAGCTTAAAATGAGATAATGGATATAGTTATGGAATGAGAGATTGGCTATAAATGTAGCCTAAAATCTCAGTTTTAAGTTCGATTTAGTTTCACATATCCCCAAGCCTTAGAGGAACAGAGTTCACAACAACTGTGGCTATTTCCTGTTGAAATTTATCATGGAGTTGGAAATAATCCTAAGGTCTAAGCTTGGCATCAATAATTTGTGTTGGGCAAACATTATAGACCTCCTTTTTTTTTTCCCCCAAAAAAATCCTGAAAAGCATTTGAAAATTAGTAGACATTTATAAAAGGAAAGCAGAGAATGATGCAAAATAGTCCTCATATTTTAGATGCAATCAGGAAAATAAACGTTCACTTATTTTCTATTTCAGTTCAATTCAGTTCAATTGCTCAGTCATGTCTGACTCTTTGCGACCTTATGAATTGAAGCATGCCAGGCCTCCCAGTCCTATTTACATGAACTCAAAAACCAAGTAGGCCTTTGAAACATTCTATACCTTCATCTTAATTTTTTTTCATTGCTGTTACACAAAACAGGAGTTATAAGCCAGTTTACATCTCAGTATACTCATCTCAAACACTAGTAAAGTAATGCTCAAAATTCTCCAAGCCAGGCTTCAGCAGTACATGAATCATGAAATTCCAGATGTTTAAGCTGGTTTTCAAAAAGTCAGAGGAACCAGAGATCAAATTGCCAACATGAGCTGCATCATCGTAAAAGCAAGAGAGTTCAAGAAAAATCATCTATTTCTGCTTTATTGACTAAGCCAAAGCCTTTGACTGTGTGGATAACAATAAACTGGAAAATTCTAAAAGTGATGGGAATACCAGATGACCTGATCCTCCTCTTGAGAAACCTAAATGCAGGCCAGGAAACAACAGTTAGAACTGGACATTGAACAACAGACTGATTCCAAATAGGAAAAGGAGGACATTTAGGCTGTATATTGTCACCCTGATTATTTAACTTATATGCAGAGTACATCATGAGAAACGCTGGGATGGAAGAAACAAAACCTGGAAACAAGATATAACCTCAGATATACAGATGACACCATCCTTATGGCAGAAAATGAAGAACTAAAGAGCCTCTTGATTAAAGTGAAAGAGAGGAGTCAAAAAGTTGGCTTAAAGCTAACTTTAAGGAAACTAACTTAAGGAAACTTTCAGGAAACTAAGCTCATGGCATTATACACACACACACACACACAAACACACATATTTATTCTTTATTTGGTTCTGCTGCTGCTGCTGCTAAGTAGCTTCAGTCATGTCCGACTCTGTGCAACCCCATAGACGGCAGCCCACCAGGTTCCCCCATCCCTGGGGTTCTCCAGTCAAGAACACTGGAGTGAGTTGCTGTTTCCTTCCTTACTTCCATTTCCTTCATCCTTCCATTTCCTTCCTTCCTTCTCCAATGCATGAAAGTGAAAAGTGAAAGTAAAGTTGCTCAGTCATGTCTGACTCTTCGCGACCCCATGGACTTCAGCCTACTAGGCTCCTCCATCCATGGGATTTTCCAGGCAAGAGTACTGGAGTGGGGTGCCATCGTCTTCTCTGTTATTTGGCTCTACTAGGCCTTAATTGCTTCATGTGGAATCTGGTTCTCTAACCAGGGATCAAACATGGGACCTCTGATTTAAGATCATGGTGGACCTGATCTTAAGATCACCTGGACCACTATAGAAGGCCCCTGTTATCAATTTTTATTATGATCACCGTTCAGAATATTGTAAAATGATACTTCATTGTAGTTTTGATTTGTATGCCTTTACTTTGTTGAGGTAATTTTTGCTATTCTGTTTCTGGAGAGTTCTTTTTTTTTTTTTTTTAATCACACATGTTTGTTGAATTTTATCAAAGTGTTTTTCAGCATTTATTGAAGTGATCATATGGTTTTAATCCTTAAATTTGTTGTGGTGTATCTGATGGATTGACAAACAGCTACTGGAGAGTGTTTGCATATCCAGGGCAAACCTCAATAATGCTACTGCTGCTGCTAAGTTGCTTCAGTCATGTCTGACTCTGTGCAACCCCATAGATGGCAGCCTTCGAGGATACCCTGTCCCTGAGATTCTCCAGGCAAGAACACTGGAGTGGGTTGCCATTTCCTTCTCCAATGCATGAAAGTGAAGAGTGAAAGTGAAGTCGCTGAGTCACGTCCGACTCTTAGTGACCTCATGGACTACAGCCCACCAAGCCCTCCATCTATGGGATTTTCCAGGCAAGAGTACTGGAGTGTGGTGTCATTGCCATCTCCAACTTAATAAAACAGTTTGACACTTTCAATGTGTTTATGGATTCTTCTTGGGAATATTTTCTTGAGGATGTTTGAATCGATGTTCATCTACATGATCTACAGATATATGGTCTATAATTGTCCTTTACTGTGTTGTCTTTGGCTTTACTATTAGGCTGATACTGTACTCCTAGGATGAGTTTGCGGGTTTTCCTACCACTGTAGTATTTGAGTTTTGCCAAGGAAATGCACTGGTCATAACAAACACCCTCTTCCAACAACACAAGACAAGACTCTATACATGGACTTCACCAGATGGTCAACACCAAAATCAGATTGATTATATTCTTTGCAGCCAAAGGTGGAGAAGCTCTATACAGTCAGCAAAAAACAAGACCAGGAGCTGACTGTGGCTCAGATAATGAACACCTTATTGTCAAATTCAAACTTAAATTGAAGAAAGTAGGGAAAATCACTAGACCATTCAGGTATGACCTAAATCAAATCCCTTATGATTATACAGTGGAAGTGACAAATACACTTAAGGACCTATATCTGATAGAGTGCCTGATGAACTATAGAATGAGGTTCGTGACATTGTACAGGAGACAGGGATCAAGAACATCCCCATGGAAAAGAAATTCAAAAAAGCAAAATGGCTGTCCGGGGAGGCCTTACAAATAGCTGTGAAAAGAAGAGAAGCAAAAAGCAAAGGAGAAAAGGAAAGATATAAACATCTGAATGCAGAGTTCCGAAGAATAGCAAGAAGACATAAGAAAGCCTTCCTAGGCTATCAATGCAAAGAAATAGAGGAAAACAACAGAATGGGAAAGACTAGGGTTCTCTTCAAGAAAATCAGAGATACCAAAGGAACATTTCATGCAAAGATGGGCTCGATAAAGGACAGAAATTGTATGGACCTAACAGAAGCAGAAGATATTAAGAAGGATGGCAAGAATACATAGAAGAACTGTACAAAAAAGATCTTCATGAATCAGATAGTCACAATGGTATGATCACTGACCTAGAGCCAGACATCCTGGAATGTGAAGTCAAGTGGGCCTTAGAAAGCATCACTATGAACAAAGCTAGTGGAGGTGATAAAATTCCAGTTGAGCTATTCCAGATACTGAAAGATGATGCTGTGAAAGTGCTGCACTCAATATGCCAGCAAATCTGGAAAACTCAGCAGTGGCCACAGGACTGGAAAAGGTCAGTTTTCATTCCAATCCCAAAGAAAGGCAATACCAAAGAATACTCAAAGTACTGCACAATTGCACTCATCTCACATTCTAGTAAAGTAATACTCAAAATTCTTCAAGCCAGGCTTCAGCAATATGGGAACCGTGAACTTCCTGATTTTCAAGCTGGTTTTAGAAAAGGCAGAGGAACCAGAGATCAAACTGACAACATCCACTGGATCATGGAAAAAGCAAGAGAGTTCCATAAAAAAACATCTATTTCTGCTTTATTGACTATGCCAAAGCCTTTGACTGTGTGGATCACAATAAACTGTGGCAAACCTGAAAGAGATGGGAATACCAGACCACCTGATCTGCCTCTTGAGAAATTTGTATTCAGGTCAGGAAGCAACACGTAGAACTGGACATGGAACAGCATTTTGGTTCCAAATAGGAAAAGGAGTACGTCAAGGCTGTATATTGTTTATTTAACTTATATGCAGAGTGCATCATGAGAAACGCTGGACTGGAAGAAACACAAGCTGGAATCAAGATTGCTGGGAGAAATATCAATAACCTCAGATATGCAGATGACACCACCCTCATGGCAGAAAATGAAGAGGAACTCAAAAGCCTCTTGATGAAGGTGAAAGTGGAGAGTGAAAAAGTTGGCTTAAAGCTCAACATTCAGAAAATTAAGATCATGGCATCCAGTCCCATCACTTCATGGGAAATAGATGGGGAAACACTGTAAACAGTGTCAGACTTTATTATTCTGGGCTCCAAAATCACTGCAGATGGTGACTGCAGCCATGAAATTGAAAGACTCTTACTTCTTGGAAGGAAAGTTATGACCAACTTAGATAGCATATTCAGAAGCAGAGACATTACTTTGCCAACAAAGATTGGTCTAGTCAAGGCTCTGGTTTTTCCTGTGGTCATGTATGGATGTGAGAGTTAAACTGTGAAGAAGGCTGAGCAACGAAGAATTGATGCTTTTGAACTGTGGTGTTGGAGAAGACTCTTGAGAGTCCCTTGGACTGCAAGGAGATCCAACTAGTCCATTCTGAAAGAGATCAGCTCTGGGATTTTTTTGGAAGGAATGATGCTAAAGCTAAAACTCCAGTACTTCGGCCATCTCTTGTGAAGAGTTGACTCATTGGAAAAGACTCTGATGCTGGGAGGGATTGGGGGCAAGAGCAGAAGGGACGACAGAGGATGAGATGGCTGGATGGTGTCACTGACTCGATGAACGTGAGTCTGAGTGAACTCCAGGAGTTGGTGATGGACAGGGAGGCCTGGTTTGCTGCAATCATGGGGTCGCAAAGAGTTGGACAGGACTAAGCGACTGATCTGCTCTGATCTGCTCTGTAGTATTTTGGTAGAGTTTCAGAAGTACATTAGTTAATATTTATCTTAATGGTTCACAAAACACCTGTGACGTCATCTGGACCTTGAATGTTGGTAACTGGAAAATGTTCATAACAGTTTCAATATTAGTGCTTGTGATGCTGTGTTCATAATTTCTTTTTTCTCTCAGTTGAATTCCTAAGCATTAGTCTGTGGCTTCCAGATTCTACATTTTATTGACTTAAAGTTGTTTGTATTCTCTCATGATCCTTTGATATTTCTATGCTATCATTTATAATGTCTTCTTTCCCATATCTAACTTTATTGATTAGAGTGTTCTCCCTTTTTTGGTGATGAGTCTGGCTTATGTTTTATGTATTTTTTCATGCTCTCCAAGAACCTCCTTTAAATATTATTAATCTTTGATATTGTTTTTATAGTTTTTTTTTTTCCTGTTCTCTCTCTATGATTTTTTCCCTAAAATTAATTTTGGGTTCTGTGTTTATCTTTCTTTGTCTAATTGCTTTAGTTTTAAGGTTAAGTTGATTAATTGAGACATTTATTTGTTATAATCTTTACTGTTTAGTGCTTTATCCTGTTTCATAGGTTTTATGCAATAACAATTTTACTGCCATTTGTTTGTATGGAAATATATAAACACACACACACACACACACACACACACACACACACACATATATATATATATATATTTTTTTTTTTTCTTTCTCTGATTTCTTCATTGAATTTTTGGCCATGAAGAGTTACATACATGAGCCTCAAAGTATTTGTGCTTTTCAGTTTTTTCTTAGTTATTTATGCTTTTGTTTGTTTGTTTTGATTTGCTCCGTTTTTCTCAGTGGAGAAAAGACAATCTCTTTAACAAGTGGTACTATGGAAAAAATGATTGACCAGTTTAAAAGAATGAAACCACAACATTTCATGACACCATATGCAAAACTAAACTCAAAATGGATTAAACACTTCCCAGACAGGCTTTTTTTTTTTTCCTTTTTCTTAGTGGTGGTCTTGATTCTTCTTGGAAGTATTTTGTTGAGGATGTTTGCATCTATGTTCATCTATGTGTCATTGTTCTATAATTTTCCATGTAAATCATGTAAATCATAATATTATGGTAAAATATGCTTGATACATGTAAATCATAATGTGGTAAAAAATGCTTGATACAATTTTGATTATCTTAAAATTACCAAGGCCTGATTTGTCATCCAGTTGGTGATTTATCCAGAAATATTTAATTTGACCTTGAGCATAAACTGCATTCTGCTGGTTTTGGATGAAATCTACTTAAGTATCAACGAAATTGTCAAGTCTGTTGTGTTATTTAAAGTTTGTGTTTCTTTAATACTTCATTTTAAAATTGGAGGATAATTATTTTCTAATGTCATTCTGGATTATGTTATACAAAAGCATCGATCAGCCTACAGTACACAAATAGCAGTTATTGTTCTATCATTCACTTGTTGTTCTTGTTTAGTTGTTCCATGCCCTTTGTAAATGTTTATTGCATGATTTCTATTTATTTTCTGAGATGTTTCATCATCTTTACTATCATTAATCTCAATTCATTTTCAGTGACCATTTCTTTTTCTTCTTTAATTATGTCTTAAGTGTTTTCACCTTGTTTCTTTGCCTGCAACATACTTTGTTGTCTTCACATTTGTTTAGCTTACTATGTTACTGGTCTTTTCTTCCAGGGTGCAGGGTTGTAGTGCTTGCTTCCAGTCTGTGCCATGAGTGGATAAGTTTGGTCCAGTGTTTTGTGTGTCCTTGGAGGGGGAGGTACTGGTAACTGTATTCTTGTGGCCACAGCTGATGCTTCTCTCTCACATGGTGGGACCGTGTCAGCGGGATCTCTTGCAGGCATGTATGGGTTTATTCTGACTTTAGATGGTCTACCTGTGGATGATTTGGCTTGTGTTTCTGTCTTGCTTTTTGTGTGGTGTGAGGCAGCAGCTCTGGATAGTATGGTGTTTTGCAGATTTGGCTCTTTGCAACTTTGAGAATAACATATTTCATGGAAGAAATATGTGCCTGATTTTTATACATGAAATAACATGCATTCCATAATTCATGTAAGATTTTCTAGGACCCACCTTTTTATGCATGAATTTCACAGATTCCGTCTATCATCCTGGAAAGTTTCAACCCAGATTTTCAAAAGGGAAATAAATACAATTACATATTTCATGTAACAAAAAATGTGCTCAGTTGTAGGTCTTGGAAATACTGAGAATTTCATATTTAATGTAGGAAAATGGACACCCAGATTTTCTAATGAAATGTTTACAGAATTTCAGAACATCATGAAGTAAAAACTGCATGCAGAAATTCATAAGTGAACTCCATGCAGAAATTCATAAGTGAACTCCATATTACACAGAGGTAAAAATGGCATCCAGATTTCCATATTTGAAATATGTAGAACTTATATTTCATGAGGGAACATCACAACCTAGAAATACAAATGTTACTATAGTGTTTTACCCATCTCATAGAAATATTGGTACCAGATTTTCAAATGTCAATATAGGGTTTTTCATATATCATGTAGGGATATCTTCACCCAGCCTTTCAAAGTTTAATATCAGATCAGATCAGTCACTCAGTCATGTCCAACTCTTTGCGACCCCATGAATCGCAGCACGCCAGGCCTCCCGGTCCATCACGAACTCCCGGAGTTCATATATAGAATACTAAAATTAAGTAGGGAACTCTGTGGCCACATTTTCTGACAGGAAATATAGATGAATGTATATTTGCCTGTTAGGCCCAGATCTCAATTTCTGAATCATGGAAAATTCCATAATCTATGTATGAATATCTGACACAAATTTTCTTCTGTGAATAACTCAGATTTCATATTCCATATGAGAAACTTGTCCCCAGTGTTTCAAATGCAAAATATACAGTATCCCATATTTCATGGCAGAAGATTTTCCTTCAAAATCTCTTTGTGGAAATAAATATAATTTCATAGTTCAAGCGATTTTCCTCTCTAATCCAGAAAAGATCATACTTACTGTAGGAAAATTGATGCCTGTTTTGCAAATGTTAAACACACAGTATTCCATATTTCTTGAAGAAATGTCAGCCCAGACATTTTCAAATAAGAAATACAAAAAAATCCCACTACTCACGTTGAAAATCAGTGACTGTCCTTTGATATGTGAAATAGAGATTGTCATGTTCTATGCATACATATCTGCATTTAGAATTTTGTAACTATAATATAAAAAATTGGATAATTCATTCAGAAAAATCTTCATATGTGATATGTTAAGAATGCTGTATTTCATGTTGGAAAATCTGTCCCCAGATTTTCTTTTTCTTTTTTTTTTTTAAATAAAGCTTTTATTCAGACAAGAGTTCTATTACTTTTTTTTTTTTTTGCTTTTTTCTCAAATCTTCCCACCCTCTCCCTCTCCCACAGAGTCCATAAGACTGATCTATATATCGGTGTCTCTTTTGCTGTCTCGTACACAGGGTTATTGTTTCCATCTTTCTAAATTCCATATAAATGCGTTAGTATACTGTATTGGTGTTTTTCTTTCTGGCTTACTTCACTCTGTATAATAGGTTCCAGTTTCATCCATCTCATTAGAACTGATTCAAATATATTCTTTTTAATGGCTGAGTAATACTCCATTGTGTATATGTACCATTGCTTTCTTATCCATTCATCTGCTGATGGACATCTAGGTTGCTTCCATGTCCTGGCTATTATAAACAGTGCTGCGATGAACATTGGGGTACACGTGTCTCTTTCCCTTCTGGTTTCCTCAGTGTGTATGCCCAGCAGTGGGATTGCTGGATCATAAGGCAGTTCTATTTCCAGTTTTTTAAGGAATCTCCACACTGTTCTCCATAGTGGCTGTACTAGTTTGCATTCCCACCAACAGTGTGAGAGAGTTCCCTTCTCTCCACACCCTCTCCAGCATTTATTGCTTGTAGACTTATGGATTGCAGCCATTCTGACTGGTGTGAAATGGTACCTCATAGTGGTTTTGATTTGCATTTCTCTGATAATGAGTGATGTTGAGCATCTTTTCATGTGTTTGTTAGCCATCTGTATGTCTTCTTTGGAGAAGTGTCTATTTAGTTCTTTGGCCCATTTTTTGATTGGGTCATTTATTTTTCTGGAGTTGAGCTGTGGGAGTTGCTTGTATATTTTTGAGATTAGTTGTTTGTCAGTTGCTTCATTTGCTATTATTTTCTCCCATTCTGAAGGCTGCCTTTTCATCTTGCTAATATTTTCCTTTGTTGTGCAGAAGCTTTTTAGTTTAATTAGGTCCCATTTGTTTATTTTTGCTTTTATTTCCAATATTCTGGGAGGTGGGTCATAGAGGATCCTGCTGTGATATATGTCGGAGAGTGTTTTGCCTATGTTCTCCTCTAGCAGTTTTATAGTTTCTGGTCTTACATTGAGATCTTTAATCCATTTTGAGTTTATTTTTGTGTAAGGTGTTAGAAAGTGGTCTAGTTTCATTCTATTACAAGTGGTTGACCAGTTTTCCCAGCACCACTTGTTAAAGAGGTTATCTTTAATCCATTGTATATTCTTGCCTCCTTTGTCAAAGATAAGGTGTCCATATGTGCATGGATTTATCTCTGGGCTTTCTATTTTGTTCCATTGATCAATATTTCTGTCTTTGTGCCAGTACCATACTGTCTTGATAACTGTGGCTTTGTAATAGAGCCTGAAGTCAGGCAGGTTGATTCCTCCAGTTCCATTCTTCATTCTCAAGATCGCTTTGGCTATTCGAGGTTTTTTGTATTTCCATACAAATTGTGAAATTATTTGTTCTAGCTCTGTGAAGAATACCGTTGGTAGCTTGATAGGGATTGCATTGAATCTATAAATTGCTTTGGGTAGTATACTCATTTTCACTATATTGATTCTTCCAATCCATGAACATGGTATATTTCTCCATCTATTAGTGTCCTCTTTGATTTCTTTCACCAGTGTTTTATAGTTTTCTATATATAGGTCTTTGGTTTCTTTAGGTAGATATATTCCTAAGTATTTTATTCTTTTTGTTGCAATGGTGAATGGAATTGTTTCCTTAACTTCTCTTTCAGTTTTCTCATTATTAGTGTATAGGAATGCAAGGGATTTCTGTGTGTTGATTTTATATCCTGCAACTTTACTATAATCATTGATTAGTTCTAGTAATTTTCTGGTGGAGTCTTTAGGGTTTTCTATGTAAAGGGTCATGTCATCTGCAAACAGTGAGAGTTTTACTTCTTCTTTTCCAATTTGGATTCCTTTTATTTCTTTTTCTGCTCTGATTGCTGTGGCCAAAACTTCCAAAACTATGTTGAATAGTAATGGTGAAAGTGGGCACCCTTGTCTTGTTCCTGATTTTGAGGAAATGCTTTCAATTTTTCACCATTGAGGATAATGTTTGCTGTGGGGTTGTCATATATAGCTTTTATTATGTTGAGGTATGTTCCTTCTATTCCTGCTTTCTGGAGAGTTCTTATCATAAATGGATTTTGAATTTTGTCAAAGGCTTTCTCTGCATCTATTGAGATAATCATATGGTTTTTGTACTTCAATTTGTTAATGTGGTGTATAACATTGATTGATTTGCGGATATTGAAGAATCCTTGCATCCCTGGGATAAAGCCCACTTGGTCATGGTGTATGATCTTTTTAATGTGTTGTTGGATTCTGATTGCTAGAATTTTGTTAAGGATTTTTGCATCTATGTTCATCAGTGATATTAGCCTGTAGTTTTCTTTTTTTTTTGTGGGATCTTTGTCAGGTTTTGGTATTAGGGTGATGGTGGCCTCATAGAATGAGTTTGGAAGTTTACCTTCCTCTGCAATTTTCTGGAAGAGTTTGAGCAGGATAGGTGTTAGCTCTTCTCTAAATTTTTGGTAGAATTCAGCTGTGAAGCCGTCTGGACCTGGGCTTTTGTTTGCTGGAAGATTTTTGATTACAGTTTCAATTTACGTGCTTGTGATGGCTCTGTTAAGATTTTCTATTTCTTCCTGGCCCAGTTTTGGAAAGTTGTACTTTTCTAAGAATTTGTCCATTTCTTCCACGTTGTCCATTTTATTGGCATATAATTGTTGATAGTAGTCTCTTATGATCCTTTGTATTTCTGTGTTTTCTGTAGTGATCTCTCCATTTTCATTTTGAATTTTATTGATTTGATTTTTCTCCCTTTGTTTCTTGATGAGTCTGGCTAATGGTTTGTCAATTTTATTTATCCTTTCAAAGAACCAGCTTTTGGGTTTGTTGATTTTTGCTATGGTCTCTTTTGTTTCTTTTGCATTTATTTCTGGTCTAATTTTTAAGATTTCTTTCCTTCTACTAACCCTGGGGTTCTTCATTTCTTCCTTTTCTAGTTGCTTTAGGTGTAGAGTTAGGTTATTTATTTGAGTTTTTTCTTGTTTCTTTAGGTATGCCTGTATTGCTATGAACTTTCCCCTTAGGACTACTTTTAAAGGTCCCACAGGTTTTGAGTTGTTGTGTTTTCATTTTCATTAGTTTCTATGTGAGTTTTGATTTCTTTTTTGATTTTTTCTGTGATTTTTTGGTTATTCAGCAGCGTGTTGTTCAGCCTCCATATGTTGGAATTTTTAATAGTTTTTCTCCTGTAATTGAGATCTAATCTTAATGCATTGTGGTCAGAAAAGATGCTTGGAATTATTTCTATTTTTTTGAATTTACCAAGGCTAGATTTATGGCCCAGGATGTGATCTATCCTGGAGAAGGTTCCATGTGCACTTGAGAAAAAGGTGAAATTCACTATTTTGGGATGAAATGTCCTATAGATATCAGTTAGGCCTAACTGGTCTATTGTATCATTTAACGTTTGTGTTTCCTTGTTCATTTTCTGTTTAGTTGATCTATCCATAGGTGTGAGTTGGGTATTAAAGTCTCCCACTATTATTGTGTTATTGTTAATTTCTCCTTTCATACTTGTTAGCATTTGTCTTACATATTGCGGTGCTCCCATGTTCGGTGCATATATATTTATAATTGTTATATCTTCTTCTTGGATTGATCCTTTGATCATTATGTACTGACCATCTTTGTCTCTTTTCACATCCTTTGTTTTAAAGTCTATTTTATCTGATATAAGTATTGCTACTCCTGCTTTCTTTTGGTCCCTATTTGCATAAAAAATCTTTTTCCAGACCTTCACTTTCAGTCTGTATGTGTCCCCTGTTTTGAGGTGGGTCTCTTGTAGACAACATATGTAGCGGTCTTGTTTTTATATCCATTCAGCCAGTCTTTGTCTTTTGGTTGGGGCATTCAACCCATTTACATTTAAGGTAATTACTGATAAGTATGATCCCGTTGCCATTTACTTTATTGTTTTGGGTTCGAGTTTATACACTGTTGTTGTGTTTTCTGTCTAGAGAAAATCCTTTAGTATTTGTTGGAGAGCTGGTTTGGTGGTGCTGAATTCTCTCAGCTTTTGCTTGTCTGAGAAGCTTTTGATTTCTCCTTCAGAAAATTTCAAATAAGAAATACAAAAAAATCCCACTACTCACGTTGAAAATCAGTGACTGTCCTTTGATATGTGAAATAGAGATTGTCATGTTCTCTGCATATATATCTGCACTTAGAATTTTGTAACTGTAATATAAGAAATTGGATAATTCATTCAGAAAAATCTTCATATGTGATATATTAAGAATGCTGTATTTCATGTTGGAAAATCTGTCCCCAGATTTTCAAATGTGAATTATAATTTCATATTTCATGTCCTAAAATCTGCACCTAGAATTTCATATGTGAAACTGAGATTTCCTCTCTGCTGAAGCACTATCTGGTGTCAGACTTCAACACAAGGAACAGAAAATTCTACAGTGAGTCTATAATCATATGTGAAATATTTCCCATAAGGACTTGTATACCCTGATTTTGACATTAGAAATGTAGAAAACTCCATATTACCCGTAAACATATCTTTATTAAAATTGTGTGCCTGAGTAATTGAATCTCTCATAGTTTAAGAAGTAAAATACCCACCCAGACTTCCATAAATGAAATAGAGAAATGCCCATCATTCATAAAGAATCATGTAATTTTCCTATGGGGATATAGATAATTCCATATTTCAGACTCAAAAATATCCTGATTGACATATGAAACAGACTTGCTATTTTTCAATTGTCCAGCCAGTTCCAATTCTGCCACACCGTGGACAGCAGCATCCCAGGCCCTTCCTTGTCTCCAACACTTTGCTCAGTTTCATCTTTGTTGAATCAAGAGATTCCAGCATCTCCAACCAACTCAACTTCTTCTGCCCTCTTCTCCTGCACTCAGTCTTTCCCAAATCAGAGCCAATAACATTTCATGATAAGATAGAGTGTCAATTTTCTCATTAGTCCTTTAGCCAAAGCACTGGAGATTGCGCTTCAGCATCTGTCCTTCCAATGAATATTTGTGGTTAAGTTCTTTTAGGATTGACTGGGTTGATCTCCTTGCTGTCCAAAGGACTCTAAAGAGTCACCTTCAGCAAGACAGGTTCAAAGCCTCAGTTCTTTGTCACTCAGCATTTTTATAGTCAAACTCTCACATCCAGACATTGGCTCATGTCAGTTCAGTTCATCATGTCAGTCGTGTCTGACTGTTTGTGACCACATGGACCACAGGATTCCAGGCCTCCCTGTTCATCACCAATTCCTGGAGTCTACCCAAACTCATGCCCATTGAGTCTGCCATGCAATCCATTCATCTCATCTTCTGTCGTCCCCTTGTCCTGCTGCCCTCAATCTTTCCCACCATGAGGGTCTTTTTCCAGTGATGCAGCTCTTCTCACCAGGTGGCCAAAGTATTGGAGTTTCAGCTTCAACAGCATTCTTTCACTGAACACCCAGGACTTATCTCCTTATAATGGACTGGTTGGATCTCCTGCAGTCCAAAGATTCTCAAGAGTCTTCTCTAGCATCACAATTAAAAAGCATCAATACTTATGTGCTCAGCTTTCTGTATAGTCCAACTCTCACATCCATATATGATTACTGGAAAAACCATAGCCTTAACTAGACAGACCTTTGTTAGCAAAGTAATGTCTCTGCTTTTTAATATGCTGTTTGGGTTGGTCATAACTTTTCTTCCAAAGAGTAAGCATCTTTTAATATTGGAGCAACCCTCCACCAATAAAATAAATAAAGTATAACACTGTTTCCCTATCTATTTGTCATGAAGTGATAGGACCAGATACCATGATCTTGGTTTTCTGAGTGCTTAATTTTAAGCATTTTTTCACTCTTTTGTTTCACTTTTATCAAGAGGCTTTTAGATCTTCCTCATTTTCTGCCATAATGGTGGTATCATATGCATATTTGCTGTTATTGATATTTCTCCGTGAAATTCTGATTCCAGCTTCTACTTCATACAACCCAGTGTTGCTTATGATGTATTCTGCATATAAGTTAAATAAGCAGGGTGACAATACAGCCTTGATGCTGCTGTGTCACTTCAGTCGTGTCTGACTCTGTGCGGACATAGACAGCAGCCCACCAGGCTCCCCCGTCCCTGGGATTCTCCAGGCAAGAACACTGGAGTGGGTTGCCATTTCCTTCTCCAATGCATGAAAGTGAAAAATGAAAGTGAAGTCGCTGAGTCGTGTCTGACTCTTAGCGACCCCATGGACTACAGCCCACCAAGCCCTCCGTCCATGGGATTTTCTAGGCAAGAGTACTGGAGTGAGTTGCCATTGCCTTCTCCAAATACAGCCTTAACTGACTCCATTTCCTATTTGGAACCAGTCTGCTCTCCCATGCCTTGTTCTAATTGTTGCTTTCTGACATGCAACCAAATTTCTCAAGGGATGTCATGCGGTATGATATTTTCATCTGTTGTAGAATTTTCCACAGTTTATTATGATCCATAGAGTCAAAGTCTTTGGCATAGTCAATATAGCAGAAATAGATGTTTTTCTGGAACTCTATTGCTTTTCCAGAGATTCAGTCGATGGTTGCAATTTGATAAGTGGTTTCTCTGTCTTCTCAAAAACCAGATTGAACATCTGGAAGTTCATCTTTCACATACTGGTGAAGCCTGCCTTTAAGAATTTTGAGTATTACTTTAGTAGTGCATGAGATGAAGTCAATTGTGTAGTAGTTTGAGTATTCTTTGCAAAATTCAGAAAATTCAGCAGTGGCCACAGGACTGGAAAAAGTCAGTTTTCATTCTAATCCCAAAGAAAGGCAATGAGGATGAATGCTCAAATTACCATACAATTGCACTCATCTCACACACTGGTAAAATAAGTCCCAAAATTCTCCAAGCCAGGCTTCAGCAATATGTGAGCAATGAACTGCCTGTTCAATGTGAGCAATGTTCAATCTGGTTTTAGAAAAGGCAGAGGAACCAGAGATCAAATTTCCAACATCCGCTGGATCTTGGAAAAAGCAACAAAGTTCCAGAAAAACATCTATTTCTGCATTATTGACTATGTCAAAGCCTTTGACTGTGTGGATAACGATGAAGCGTGGAAAATTTTGAAAGAGATAGGAATACCAGATGACCTGAACTGCCTCTTGAGAAATTTGTATGCAGGTCAGAAAGCAACAGTAAGAATTGGACATGGAACAACAGACTGGTTTCAAATAAGAATAGGAGGACGTCAAGTCTGTATATTATCAACCTGCCAATTGAATGTATATGCAGAGTACATCATGAGAAATGCTGGGCTGAAAGCAACTCAAGCTGGAATGAAGATTGCTGGGAGAAATACAAATAACCTCAGATATGCAGATGACACCAGCCTTATGGCAGAAAGTGAAGAGGAACTAAAAAACCTCTTGATGAAAGTTAAAGAGGAGAGTGAAAAAATTGGCTTAAAGCTCAACATTCAGAAAATTAATATCATGGAGTCTGGTCCCATGACTTCATGTGAAATAGATGGAGAAACATGGGAAACAGTGTCAGACTTCATTTTTTTGGGCTCCAAAATCACTGCAGATGGTGATTGCAGCCATGAAATTAAAAGACACTTACTCCTTGAAAAGGAATTTATGACCAACCTATATAGCATATTGAAAAGCAGAGACATTACTTTGCCAACGAAGTTCTGTCTAGTCACAGTTATGGTTTTTCCATTGGTCATGTATGGATGTGAGAGTTGGACTGTGAAGAAAGCTGACCACCGAAGAATTGATGCTTTTGAACTGTGGTGTTGGAGAAGACTCTTAGGAGTCCTTTGGACTGCAAGAAGATCCAACCAGTCCATCCTAAAGGAAATCAGTCCTGGGTGTTCATTGGAAGGACTGATGCTGAAGCTGAAACTCCAATACTTTGGCCACCTCATGCAAAAAGTTCACTCATTAGAAAATACGTTGATGCTGGGAGTGTTTGGGGTCAGTAGGAGAAGGGAACAACAGAGGTTGAGATGGCTGGACAGCATCACTGACTCAATGGATGTGAATTCAATTGCATTCCGGGAGTTGGTGATGGACAGGGAGGCCTGATGTGCTGCAATTCATGGGGTCACAAGAGTTATACACGACTGAGCCACTGAACTGAACTGAAATTGAGTATTCTTTGGCAATGCCTCTCTTTGGGATTGAAATGAAAACTGACAAATTCCATTCCAGTGGCCATTGCTCGGAGAAGGCAATGGCATCCCACTCCAGTACTCCTGCCTGGAAAATCCCATGGACGGAGGAGCCTGGAAGGCTGCAGTCCATGGGGTCACTGAGGGTCGGACACTACTGAGCGACTTCACTTTCACTTTCCACTTTAATGCATTGGAGAAGGAAATGGCAACCCACTCAAGTGTTCTTGCCTGGAGAATCCCAGGAATGGGGGAGCCTGATGGGCTGCTGTCTATGGGGGTCACACAGAGTCAGACACGACTGAAGTGACTTAGCAGTGGCCATTGCTGAGTTTTCCAAATGCATTGGAGAAGCAAGCTGTGGCTGTCTGGCTCTAGAGCAGCCAGCAGTGAAGAGAAGATATTGCACGTCTAAGGTAAGGAGCAGCAGCTGTAGCAGCAGTGAAGAGATACTCCACTTCCAAAGTATGAGAAATCCCTGTAAGATGGTAGGCACTGAGAGAGGGCATTAGAGAGCAGAAACACTGAAACCACAATCACGGAAACTTAACCAATCCATCACATGGACCAAAGTCTTGTGTAACTCAATGAAACTAAGCCATGCTGTGTAGGGTCAACAAGATGGACATCCATACATATCCCTTGGGGGTGGTGAGGGGGAAAGAAGCTTTGGCTACACAGACATTTGTCGACAAAGTGATGTCTCTGTTTCTCAGTACATTGTGACTAGGTTATCACAGCTTTTCTTTCTGGGAATGAGAGTATATTATTTTCAGGGCTGTAATCACTTTCCCCAGTAATTTTTGAGCCCAAGAACACTGTCACTGTTTCCATTTTTAACCTTTGTATTTGAAAACCCTGCCTTTAGCCTTTGTTCTGCATTATTTTATACCCCAAGTCCAAACTTGCCTGTTACTCCACGTATCTCTTGATTTCTTGTTTTTACATCGAAGTCTTTTGGGTGTTAATTTTAGAAAATCTTTGAGGTTTTCCTAAAACTATTACAGTTCCCTGGTAGCTTCAATTGTAAGGAATTGAAATACAGATATTTGAATTATTCATCTATGAAAATCTACACCCAGATATTCACACAAATTTATGGAATCCCACATTTGTAGTAGGAAGCATAACCATCTTGAATTTCAAATGTGAATTATAGAGAATTCCAACTTTCAAATAGAATTGACACCTAGATCTTCCTACGTGAAATTTGGAGAATCATGTAGAATCTACACCAAGATACTTATATGTGACATATAGAGAATTTATGTTTCATTTAGGAATAGCATTCTTGATTTTTATATTTAAATATAGGAATTCAATATTTCAATTAGTAAATTCAACGTCTGGGTATTCAATGAAATACAAGAATTTCATATTACATGGAAGAAATTTACATATCTAGAGTTCATTTATTTATAATTTTATAATTTATTTATTTATTTATGGCTTCACTGAGTCTTCATTGTTATGCATAAAGTTTCTCAAGTTGCAGAAAGTGGGGATTACTCTTTATTGCAATGAGCTAGTTTCTCGTGGCAAAGCAGACGCTGAAAGGTGCCCAGTTTAGGTAGTTGTGGCAAACAGGGTTATCTACTTTGGTAACATGTGCGATCTGCTCTAACTAAGGATCAAACCCATGAACTCTTGACAGGCAAATTATTAAGCCCTGGACCACTGGAGAAACCCAGGAGGCTTCTTTCTTAAGTACATAGTTATTATTATTATTTTTTAATTTATTTATTTTAACTGGGGTCTAATTACAACATTGTTGTGAGTTTTCTATACATTGACATGAATCAGCTATGGGTTTACATGTGTTCCTGATGCTGAACATTCCTTCCATCTTCCTCTCCATCCCATCCCTCAGGGTCATCCCAGTGCAAAATCCCTGAGCACCTTGTCTCATGTATCAAACCTGAACTGCTGATTGTCTCACATATCATAATAAACATATTTCAATCCTATCCTCTCAAATCATCCAACCCATGCCTTCTTCCACAGAGTCCAAAAGACTGTTTTTACATTTGTGTCTATATTTCTGTCCCACATATAGGGTCATTGTTACCATTTTTCTAAATTCCATATATATACATCAGTAAACTGGAAAATTCTGAAAGAGATGGGAATACCAGACCACTTGATCTGCCTCTTGAGAAATTTGTATGCAGGTCAGAAAGCAACAGTTAGAACTGGACATGGAACAACAGACTGGTTCCAAATAGGAAAAGGAGTATGTCAAGGCTGTATATTGTCACCCTGTTTATTTAACTTAAATGCAGAGTACATCATGAGAAACGCTGGACTGGAAGAAACACAAGCTGGAATCAAGATTGCGGGAGAAATATCAATATCCTCAGATATGCAGATGACACCACCCTTATGGCAAAGAGTCAGACACGACTCAGTGACTGATCTGATCTGATCTGATCTGATACTATATTGGTGTTTTTCGTTCTTACTTACTTCAGTCTGTATAATAGGTTCCAGTTTAAACCACCTCATTAGAACTGATTCAAATGAATTGTTTTTAATGGCTGAGTAATATTCCATTGTTTATATGTAACAGAAATGTCTTATCCATTCATCTGCCAATGGACATCTAGGTTGCTTCCATGTGCTGGCTATTATAAACAGTGCTGTGATGAACATTGTGGCACACATGTTTCATTCAATTCTGGTTTCCTGATGTTTATGTCAAGCAGTGGGATTTCTAGGTCATATGGAAGTTTTGTTTCCAGTTTTTTAACTAATCTCCACACTGTTCTCCATAGTGCCTGTCCTAGTTTGCTGTCTCACCAACAGTGTTAAGAGGATTTCATTTTCTCCACACCCTCTCCAGAATTTATTGTTTGTAGACTTTAGGATAGTATCCATTCTGACCTGAATGAGATGGTACCTCATTGCTAGTTTCATTATTTTACACGTGGTTTACCGGTTTTCCCAGCACCAGTAGTTAAAGAGATTGTCTTTTTTTCCCACTGTATATACTTGCCTCCCTTGTCAAAAAGAGGTTGTTCATAGGTGTGTGGCTTTATCTGGACTTTCTATTTTGTTCCATTAATCTATATTTCTGTCTTTGTGACAGTAGCAAACTGTATTGATGATTACAGCTTTGTAGTGTAGCCTGAAGTCAAGCATTGATTCCTCCAGGTTTACTCTTCTTTTTCAAATTGCTTTGGTTATTCAAAGTTTTTTGCTATTTCCATACAAATCATGAAATTAGTTGTTGTAGTTCTGTGAAAAATACCATTAGTAGCTTGATAGGGATTGCATTGAATCTGTAGCTTGCTTTAGGCAATATATTCATTTTCACTATATTAATACTTCCAATTCATGAACATGGTATATTTCTTCATCTATTTATGCCCTCTTTGATTTCTTACATCAGTTTTTTTTAAAAAATAGTTTTCTATATATGTCTTTTGTTATTTACGTAGATTTATTCCTATTTCTTTTTGTTACAATGGTGAGTGGGAATGTTTCCTTATTGTCTTTCTGTTTCCTAATTGTTAGTATATAGGTATGCCAGAGATTTCGGGGTGTTAATTTTATATCCTGAAACTTTATATATTCATTGCTTAGATCTAGTAAGTTTCTGGTGGAGTCTTTAGGGTTTTCTGTGGAGACAATCACAATATCGGCAAAAAGTGAGAGTTTTAATTATTCTTTTCCAACCTGTATTCCTTTTATTTCCTTTTCTTCTCTGATTGCTATGGCTAAAACTTTCAAAACTATGTTAAATAGAGGTGGTGAGAATGAACAGTCTTGTCTTGCTCTTGATTTTAGGGGGTATACTTTCAATTTTTTACCATTGAGGGCCATCTTTGCTGTGGTTTTGTCATATATAGATTTTATTATGTTGAATTATGTTCCTTCTATTTTTTTTCTTTCTGGAGGGTTTTTATAATAAATGGATGTTGAATTTTGTCAATGGTTTTCTCTGCATCTATTGAGATAATCATATGGGATTTATCTTTCAATTTATTAACGTGGTGTATTACATTGATTGGCTTGTGAATATTAAAAAAAAAAAAAAAGAATCCTTGGATCTCTGAAATAAAGCCCATTTGGTCATGATGTACAATCTTTTTAATATGATGTTGGATTCTCTTTGCTAGGATTTTGCATCTATGTTCATCAGTGTTATGGGCCTTTAGTTTTCTTTTTTGGTGGGATATTTGTCTTGTTTTGGTGTTAGGGATGTGGTGGCCTCACAGATGAGTTTGGAAGGTTCCCTTCCTCTGCAATTTTGTGGAAGAGTTTGAGTAGAATAGGTGTTAGCTCTTCTAGAAATTTTTGGTAGAATTAAGCTGTGAAGCCGTCTGGTCCTGGGCTTTTATTTGCTGGAAGATTTATGATTACAGTTTTGATTTCCATGGTTGTGACTTGTTGTGACTTGCGTGTTAAGATTTTCTATTTTCTCCTGCTTCAGTTTTAGAAAGTTATACTATTCTAAGAATTTGTGCATTTTTTCCAAGTTGTCCTTTTTATTGGCATATAGGTGCTGATAATAGTCTCTTATGATCCTATGTATTTCTGTGTTGTCTGTCGGGATTTCTCCATTTTCATTTCTAATTTTGATTTGATTCTTCTCCCTTTGTGTGTGTGTGTGTGTTTATTTATTTATTGGTATTTTTTATTTTTAATTAATTAATTATTATTATTACTATTTTTACTTTCAATATTGTATTGGTTTTGCCATGCATCAACATGCATCCACCACGGGTGTACACATGTTCCCCATCCTGAACCCCCCTCCCTCCTCCCTCCTCATATCATCCCTCTGAGTCATCCTAGTGCACCAGCCCCAAGCTTCTTGTATCCTGCATCAAACCTGGACTGGCGATTCGTTTCTTATATGATATTATACATGTTTTAATGTCATTCTCCCAAATCATCCCCCCCTCCCTCTCCCACAGAGTCAAAAAGACTGTTCTACACATCTGTGTCTCTTTTGCTGCCTGGCATACAGGGTTGTCATTACCATCTTTCTAAATTCCATATATATGCATTAGTATACTGTATTGGTGTTTTTCTTTCTGGCTTACTTCACTCTGTATAATAGGCTCCAGATTCATCCATCTCATTAGAACTGATTCAAGCGTACTGTTTTTAATGGCTGAGCTATATATGTTGTCTGTAAGAGACCCACCTCAAAATAGGGGACACATACAGACTGAAAGTGAAGGGCTGGAAAAAGATATTCATTGAAAATAAATAGCAAAAGAGAGCAGGAGTAGCAATACTCATATCAGATAAAATAGACTTTAAAACAAAGGCTGTAAAAAGAGACAAAAAAGAACACTACATAATGATCAAAGGATCAATCCAAGAAGATATGACAATTCTCCCTTTGTTTCTTGATGACTCTTGCTAATGATTTTTCAATTTTATTTATCTTCTCAAAGAACCAGATTTCAGCTTTATTGATTTTTCTATGGTCTCTTTTGTTTCTTTTAATGATTTTTATGATTTCTTTCCTTCTACTTGCCTTGGCATTCAATTTTTCCTTTTCTAGTTGCTTTAGGTGTAAAGTTAAGTGATTTATTTGACTTACTTCTTGTTTCTTCAGGTAAGCCTGTGTTGCTATGAACCTTCTACTTAGCAGTGCTTTTACAGTTTCCCATAGGTTTTGGATTATTGTGTTTTCATTTTTGCTCATTTCTATGCATATGCTTCTTTCTTTCTTTTCTTTTTTTTAAATTGTTCTCTGACTTGCTGGTTATAGAGAAGTGTGTTATTTAGCCTACATACATTAGAATTTTTAGAGTCCCCCCCCCCCCCCGTAATTGATATGTACTCTTACTACACTCTGGTCAAAAAAGATGCTTGGAATAATTTCATTTTTTTTTTTCTCTTTAATTTACCAATGCTAGATTTATGGTCCAGGATGTGATCTATCCTGGAGTACCCAGAATTCAAAAAGTCAAAAGTTGAGAAATCCATATTTCATGTAGCAATATTTGGGCTGAGATTTTCACTTTTGAAATACAGAGAATTGAATATTTCATGTAGGAAAATCATGACACATATTTTTCTGAATAATTTATAGAAAAATCGTTATTTGATGGGTTTAATCTCTATCTACATTTTCATACATGAAATATAGAGTATTCCATATTTAAGAAAGGAAAATCAATGCCCCGATTTACATATGTGAAAAAATCAAAATTCCATCTTTTGTGTGCTAAAATCAACAGCCAGATTTTCATAAGGGAAACATGAAAAATGCCACATTTCATGGATAAAAGATAGCACCTAGTTAATCACATGTTTAAAACACACAATTCTTAATTTCAAGTGGGAAAACATACACACAGATTTCCTTATGAAATATAGAGAATTCCAATTTTATTTTGGAAAGTTTGTGGTGTCATTTTCCCAGATGAAATATGGAGAATTTCATATTTCAGAGAGGAAAATTACATGCATGTATTCATATGTGAAATATTGAGTTCTATGTTTCTTGTAGAAAAC
Source organism: Bos taurus (assembly GCF_002263795.3). Classification (NCBI taxonomy): domain Eukaryota; kingdom Metazoa; phylum Chordata; class Mammalia; order Artiodactyla; family Bovidae; genus Bos; species Bos taurus. Next base: position 58,893,971 of record NC_082638.1, on the reverse strand, counting down.
TTTTGCCCACATGTCAGTATGTGATATTCAGAAAATTCCATATTTAGAAATGAAATTCTCTCTATGGCGAGAAATTTACAGATGAAGCATCACTACATATGGAGATATGAAGGGACAGCATGGTGCTAAAGGCCATAACTCACCTGTGCAACAAAATGGAAGTCTGCATTTACTGTACAGAGGCCCTTTCAAATTAGTTTTGTTTCCTTCCAGTGTTCAGGTGAGAACGCATCCCAGCCTGTCCAGTCACCCTAACACTGTGGGACCAAGAGCAGCAAGAGGATCAACCAAAGCCATTCTCTGCAATGTCCTGATACCCAAGCCAGGATTTAAGGGACTAGATCTGATGGACAGAGCCTGATGAACCATGGATGGAGGTTCATGACATTGTATAGCTGACAAGAATTCAGACCATCCCTAACAAAAAGAAATTCAAGAAAGCAAAATGCCTGTCCGGGGAGTGTTTAATTCATTTTGAATTTAATTTTGCATATGGTGATAGGAAGAGTTGTGGTTTCATTCTTTTACAGCTCTTTGATTTTTTTTTTTCCAGTACGAATTGTTAAAGACATTATCTTTTTTCCCATTGTATATTCTTGCCTCCTTTGTCAAAATTAAGATGTCCTTAGGTGTGTAGACTTATCTCTTGGCTTTCTATTTTGTTCCATTAATCTAGATTTCTGTCTTTGTGCTACTGTCTTGAGGACTGTATTTTTGTAGTATATTCTGAAGTCAGGTAGGCTTATTCTTGCATTTCCATTCTTCTTTCTCAAGATTGGTTTTGATATTAGTGGTTTCCTAGAACTGGTATGGAACAACAAACTTGTTCCAAATAGGAAAAAAGATACATCAAGGCTGAATATTGTCATCCTGCTTATCTAATTTATATGCTGAATACATTTTGAGAAACTCTGGGGTGGAAGAAGCACAAGGTGGAATCAATATTACCGGGAGAAACATCAATAATCTCAGATATGCAGATTACACAACCCTTAATGCAAAGAAATAGAGGAAAACAACAGAATGGGAAAGACTAGAGATCTCTTCAAGAAAATGAGAGACATCAAGGGAACATTTCATGCAAAGATGGGCTTGATAAAGGACAGAAATAGTATGGACCTAACAGAAGCAGAAGATATTAAGAAGAGATGGCAAGAATACAAAAAAGATCTTTACGACCCAGATAATCACGATGGTGTCATCACTGACCTAGAGCCAGACATACTGAAATGAGAAGTCAAGTGGGCCTTAGAAAGCATCACTACGAACAAAGCTCGTGGAGGTGATGGAATTCCAGTTGAGCTATTTCCAATCCTTAAAGCTGATGCTGTGAAAGTGCTGCACTCAATATGCCAGTAAATTTGGAAAACTCAGCAGTGGCCACAGGACCGGAAAAGGTCCATTTTCATTCCAATCCCAAAGAAAGGCAATGCCAAAGAATGCTCAAAATACAGCACAATTGCACTCATCTCACACGCTAGTAAAGTAATACTCAAAATTCTCCAAGCCAGTCTTCAGCAATATGTGAACCGTGAACTTCCTGATGTTCAAGCTGGTTTTAGAAAAGGCAGAGGAACCATAGATCAAATTGCTAATATCCGCTGGATCATGGAAAAAGCAAGAAAGTTCCAGAAAAAACATCTATTTCTGCTTTATTGACTATGCCAAAGTCTTTGACTGTGTGGATCATAATAAACTGTGGAAAATTCTTCAAGAGATGGGAATACAAGACCACCTGACCTGCCTCTTGAGAAATTTGTATGCAGGTCAGGAAGCAACAGTTAGAACTGGACATGGAACAATAGACTGGTTCAAAATAGGAAAAGGACTATGTTAAGGCTGCATATTGTTACCCTGCTTATTTAACTTATATGCAGAGTACATCATGAGAAACGCTGGACTGGAAGAAGCACAAGCTGGAATCAAGATTGCCGGGAGAAATATCAATAACCTCAGATATGCAGATGACACTACCCTTATGGCAGAAAATGAGGAGGAAATCAAAAGCCTCTTGATGAAAGTGAAAGTGGAGAGTGAAAAAGTTGGCTTAAAGCTCAACATTCAGAAAATGAAGATCATGACATCCGGCCCCATCACTTCATGGGAAATAGATGGGGAAATAGTGGAAACAGTGTCAGACTTTATTTTTGGGGGCTCCAAAATCACTGCAGATGGTGACTTCAGCCATGAAATTAAAAGACGCTTACTCCTTGGAAGGAAAGTTATGACCAACCTAGATACCATATTCAAAAGCCGAGCATTACTTTGCCAACAAAGGTTCATCTAATCAAGGCTATGTTTTTTCCTGTGGTCATGTGTGGATGTGAGAGTTGGACTCTGAAGAAGGCTGAGCTCCAAAGAATTTATGCTTTGGAACTGTGGTGTTGGAGAAGACTCTTGAGAGTCCCTTGGACTGCAAGGAGATCCAACCAGTCCATTCTAAAGGAGATCAGCCCTGGGATTTCTTTGGAAGAAGTGATGGCTAAAGCTGAAACTCCAGTACTTTGGCCACCTCATGCAAAGTGTTGACTCATTGGAAAAGACTCTGATGCTGGGAGGGATTGGGGTAAGGAGGAGAAGGGGATGACAGAGGATGAGATGGCTGGATTGCATCACTGACTCGATGGACATGAGTCTGTGTGAACTCTGGTTGTTGGTGATGGACAGGGAGGCCTGGTGTGCTGTGATTCATGGGGTCACAAAGAGTCGGAAACGACTGATTGACTGAACTGAACTGAACTGATGGGAGAAAGTGAAGAGGAACTAAAAAACCTCTTGATGAAAGTCAAAGAGGAGAGTGAAAAAGCTGGCTTAAACTTTGACATTCAGAAAACTAAGATCATGGCAACTGGTCCCGTCACTTCATGGGAAATAGATGGGGAAACAGTGGAAACAGTGTCAGACTTTATTTATTTGGGCTCCAAAATCAGTGAAGATGGTGGTTGCAGCCATGAAAATAAAAATGCTTACTCCTGGGAAGGAAAGTTATGACCAACCTAGGTAGCATATTCAAAAGCAGAGACATTACTTTGCCAACAAAGTACCATCTAGTCAGGGCTATGTATTTTCCTGTAGTCATATATGAATGTGCGAGTTGGACTGTGAAGAAAGCTGAGTGCCAAAAATTTGATGTTTTTGAACTGTGGTGTTGGAGAAGACTCTTGAAAGTCCTTTGGACTGCAAGGGGATCCAACCAGTCTACTTTAAAGGAGATCAGTCCTGGGTGTTCATTGGAAGGATTGATGCTAAAGATGAAACTCCAATACTTCCATTGATTTAGATTTCTGTCTTTGTGCTACTGTCTTGATGACTAGTTTTGTTGTATATTCTGAACTCAGGTAGGTGGATTCTGGCATTTCCATTTTTCTTTCTCAAGATTGATTTTGCTATTAGAGATTTCCTTGGGTTTCTATACCTACTGTGAAAGTATACATACTGTGAAAGTATTTTCTCTAGTTCTGTGAAGAAAACCATGGGTAACTTGATAAGGGTTGCATTGAACCTATAGTTTGCTTCAATTTGTATACTTATTTGCACTATATTGTTTCTTCAAGACCAACAACCTGGTCTAATTCTCCATTTATTTCTCGTCTTTCTTTCTGTCATCATTGTTTTATAGTTTTCTATATATATACATGTAAGTCTTTTTGCTTCTTTATGTAAATATACTCCTAAGTATGCTATTCTTTTCACTGCAATGGTGAACAGGATTGTTTCCTTAATTTCTTTTTCTGTTTTATCATTGCTCATGTATAGCAATGAAAGGGGATTCTGTACAATACATTATAAGCCACAACGTTATCATATTAATCAGTTAGCACTATTAATAATCTCGTGGTGTGTTTATGTCTTTCTATGTAGTGGATCATGTCTTCTGCAAACAGTGAGAGTTTCCTTTTTTTTTTTTTTTTCTTTTAATCAACCTCTATTCCTTTTTATTTCGTTTTGTTCTCTGACTGTTCTGGCTAGGATTTCCAAATCAATGTTGAGTAGTTGTGGTCAGAGTCAGCACCCTTGTCTTGTTCCTGATTTTAGAGAAAATGCTTTCAATTTTTCACCATTGAAGATATTGTTTGCTCTGGTTTTCTTATATGTGGCTCTTATTGTGTTGAGATATGCTCCTTTTATTCCTGATTCTGGAGAATTATCATAAGTAGGTGTTGAATTTTGTCAAAGACTTTCTCTGCATCTATTGAGGTAATCATATGGTTTTTAATTTTTTAGTTTAATATGGAGTCATATTGATTGATTAATTTGAAAATATTAAAGAATCCTTGCAATTCTGGCATAAAGCCAATTTGCTTTTAAGGTAATGATGTATGACTTTTTAAATATGTTGTTCGATTTTGTTTGCTAAAATTTGCAGGAAAATTTCTGCATCTATGTTTACCAATATGTTTAGTGATTTTGACCTATAGTTTTCTTTCTTTGTTGAATCTTTGTCTGGTTTTGGTATTAGGGTGATGGTGGTCTCATAGAATGAATTGGGGAGCTTATCATCCTGTGCAGTTTTCTGGAAGAGTTTGAGTTGGTTAAATGTTTGTTCTTCCATCAACCTTTTCTTAGTAAATTCTAAAAAAAAAAATAAAAAAAATAAAAATTTTAGGATTCATCTCTGAAACCATCTGGTCCTGGTCTTTTGATTGTTGAAAGATTTTTTATTCAGCCTTTAATTTCCATGATTCTCATGCATCTGTTAAGATTTTCTACTTCTTGCTCACTCCATTATGGACTGTTATTCTTTTCTAAGAATTTTTCTATTTCTTCAACATTATGCATTTTAGTGACCAATAATTGCTCACAGTAATCTCATGATCTTTTGTGTTTCTTTGTTGTCTGTTGTGATTTCTCCATTTTCATTTCTAATTTTATTATTTTGATTCTTCTTACCCTCCCCCCACCTGTTTTTTTCCTTGATCACTCTGGCTAATGCTTTATCTTTGATTTATGATGTTAAGAATCAGATTTTCCTTTTATTGAGTTTTTCCATAGCCACCTTTGTTTCTTTTTCACTTATTTCTTCTCTGATTTTAATGATTCCTTTCACTCTCCTAACTTTGGAGTTCTTCTTTTTGTGTTTGCTTTAGATGTAAAGGTAGGGTTTTTCTTTGATGTTCCTCTTATTCCTTGAGCCAGGCTTGTATGGTATGCACGTCCTTCTTAACACTGCTTCTTACTGAATCCAAAGCTTTTGGGTTGTTGTGTTTTTATTTTCACTTGTTTATATTTAAATTTGATTTCCATTTGGATTTCTTTCGTGATCTGTTGGTTATTCAGATGTGTGTGATTTAGCCTCGATATGTTGGATTTTTTTTTTCCCTCTGCAGTTGACACCTAATCTTACTTCATTGTGATTGGAAAAGATGTTTGAATTCTTTCTTTTTTCTTTTCTTTTTTTGAATTTACCAAGATAGGTTTATGGGACAGGATTCGATTTATCCTGGAGGATGTTCCTTGTGCACTGGAAGAAAGGTGATTCCATTACTAATGAGTGTAATGCATATATATAACAATTATGTGTAACTAGTCCATTTTGCCATTTAGAAACATGTCAAGATGCAAGGCAAAAACAAGCAAGTAGGAAAGGGGAAATTAATAGTACCACAGTTATAATGAGGGACTTTAATGCCCCACTCACACCTATGGATACATCAACTGAAAAGAAAATTAACAAAGAATCATGAGCTGTAAATATGCTTTTATGTTGTCTTTACACTTACTGTAGTGCCTCTGGTATGGCAGGAGGAGATACTATATAGTTGGCTATATTTAGTAGTGTCAGGAAGTTACCTAGAACAATTGGTAGAGGTGGGGAATTGATAGAAAAGTCCTAATACAAAGATGTATCTTCTAAGCTAGTGTTATCTTCCTTTTTTATAAGTGGAGAAGTACTCACCAAGAAAGTGAATACCAGATATGAGGTTATATGGACTCATAATTGGAATATGCTTAAGAGAACAGTTGACATGCATATAAGTGAGTCCTGGCTTAAGCACAATTAATTATGCTAAATATTGGAACATGTCTGATAGAACACATCTCCTACAAGTCTCTCACACCCTCCCTAAATTAATATCTCCTGAATTTCTAAGCTATGATTCTATACTTGGTATAGTATCACAGGCTGGTGCTTTAAGGTTGTAAAAGCTCATAAAGGACAGAAACCACACTAATTTATTACATTTGGAAATATCTCCCCAAGGCCTGCAGCCAGGTCTCGAGCAGCTGCCATCACCATAAATGTCCAGATGCTAGCTCTGAAATCTGCCCTTCTTTCTCCTCTCCAGCTTCCTCCATCTTATCACCAACCTGTGGGGTTGTCTGTCCCCTGCCCTGGAAAGACACTTTGTTCTTACAGTCTTCATTATCTTCCTCGGGTGCCTACCCATTGCCTATATTTCATACTGTCTGCTGATTGAATGAATACAATTTATGAATAGAAAGCAGAGGCTGAAGACAGCCCTGCACAGAAGCTTCTGAAGTTACCTAGCTGGAATCTGCTCTGATATGTGGCTATGTTGAGTGTTATTAGTGACTTGAATCCTGTCAACTTGGTCATCTGGGAGATGCACATTTTCGGTCTGAAACTGGCACAAAAGGAATTCTTTTATGATTTCATTTTTGTGTATGCCTTCTCTATAGTATCCTATACCTGGTACTGTTACCTCCAAATATTCCCATTTGAATGTGCCTTGGGCCTGATATGCACATATTCTGTCTTTTAGGCTTGGCTAAGATGGGAGGTTCAGAGGTCTTGTTGACACAATTTCTCAGGTTGGTAGAGGACTTACAATCTACACTCTTTATCAGTTACTGGGACATGTCCTTTGAAGGGCTGCAGGTGTTAACAATGAACTTGCCTGGACCTGTGCTTTTTTTGTCCTAATGACCCTTCATAGAGCTGAGGGTCATGTGATTATCCTTAGGGCCTTCAGTTTGGACTGGATTTTATCCTTTTTTGTTATTGTTGTTTCTTAAGCAGATGTATACTTTGCAAGCTAGAATTTGTCTTTTGGGGGTCTCACAAATCCAGAGGACTGGCAATAAGACTGGTGGCCATAGATGAGAACTTTTGCCATGGAAAAGGTGACCTCATCATACCTGGCAAACTCTCTGTGAGAAAGGCCCAGGTGGCTCCAACCGTTTGAGGGAGACCTTGTGATCCTCTAAGCTCCCCAATGGCTAGTGCAGCCTATTGTCTTGGTTAGGGGAAGTTAATGGAGGCGTGATTACCATGATGTGCTTGCATTGTGTCATCAGTAAAGTAATAGGCAGAAATGTATTTGGTCACTTCCCTTTGCAATGACCATTCCTCAGGATTGCTGAGGTCCTATCATCAGTATTCAGAAGTAAATCAGTGTGAAGAATTAAAGGACTGTACTTTATGTTTTTGACAAGGTCATGCTGGCTTGCTGATGTGCGTATTTTCTTCTACAACTTTTTGTAAATTATGTCCCTTCCATTATTTCCTAGGGGATATTTACCCATATAATAGAAAGAATGACCATCCTTGCTGAATCTCTGAGGAAACAGTGAATAATCTTAGAGGGCATTAGGAATCTGTGAGGATTATCAATTGATGGGTAAGAGAGTTCTTTACCATTTTCATTTCGCTGAGAACCTAAGTAAGTATGGTGAGTACCATTAAGTCTCTTAGTCCTGGCCGAATCTTCCTGACCCCATGGATTGTAGCGTGTCAGGCTTCTCTGTCTATTACCAACTCATAGAGCCTGCTCAAACCCACAACCATCGAGTCAGTGATGCTGCCAAGCATTTCATTTTCTGTCTTCACCCTCTCCTCCATCCTTCAGTCTTTCTCAGCATCAGGTTCTTTCCAATGAGTCAGTCCTTCACTTCAGGTGGCCAAAATATCCAAGGTCCAATTTAGGCATCACCCCTTCCAATCAATATTCTGAACTGATTCCATTTATAATTGATACCTTTTATCTCCTTGCTGTCCAAGGGACTTTCAAGAGTTTTCTTCAACACCACATGTCAATAGCATCGATTCTTTGGAGGTCAAGATTCTCTAGGTCCAATTCTCATCTCTGTATGTAGCTTTGACTAGACTGACCTTTATCTGCTTTATAATATGCTGTCTAGCCTGGTTATAACTTTTCTTCTAAGGAGAAAGCATATTTTAATTTCATGAACAGAGTCACCATCTTCAGTGATTTTGGAACCTCCCCCCCTCTGCCAATAAAGTGTCTCACGGTTTCCATTGTGTCCCCATCTTTATGCCATGAAGTGATGGTACCGGATGCCATGAATCTCATTTTGAATGTTGAGTTTTCAGTCACCTTAATCACTCTCCTCTTTTACTTTCCTCAAGAGGCTCTGTAGTTCTTTCCATGTTCCACCACATGAATCATGCCATTTGCATATCTGATGTTATTGATATTTCTCCAAGCAACCTTGATTCCAAACCCTGTTTCATCAAGTCTTGCATTTTGTATGATTAACTCTTCATGTAAGTTCAATAAAGAGGTTGACAGTGCAGCCTTGAAATACTCCTTTCCCAACACAGAATCAGTCTGTTGTTCCATTTCCTTTTCTGACTGTTGCTTCTTGACCTGCATAGAGAGGCATATAACATACTCTAGTAGTCCCATGTTTAGAAGAATTTTAGATATTTTGTTGTGATCTACACAAACAAGTTTTTGGCATAGTCAAATAGGAGTAGATGCTTTTCTGGTGATCTCTTGCTTTTTTTGATAACCCAACGGGTGCTAGCAACTTGATCTCAGGTTTTTCTGCCCTTTCTAAATCCAGCTTGAACATCTAGAAACTCATGATTCACATTCTGTTGAAGCTTGGCTTTGGGAATTTTCAGCAGTACTTTGCAAGTGTGTGAGATGAGTGCAGTTAAGCGGTAGTTTTCACATTCTTTGGATTGCCTTCTATTGTTGTTGGAATGAAAACTGAACTTTTCCAGTCGTCTGGCCACAGCTGAGTCTTCCAAATCTGCTGACATGTGGAGGGCATCACATTCACGGCATCTTTTAGAATTTGAAAGAACTCAACTGGATTCCATCACCTCCATGAGCTTTGTTTGTAGTTATGCTTCTAAAGTCCCACTTTACTTCGCGTTCCAGGACATCTGGCTCTAGGTGAGTGATCACACCATAGTGCTTACCTGGGTCGTGAGGATCTTTTGTGCATAGTTCATCTCTGTATGCTTCCCACCTCTTCTTAATAGCTTCTGCTTCTGTTACATCCATACCGTTTCTGTCCTTTATTGTGCCCCTCTTTGCATGAAATTTGCCCTTGGTGTCTGACTTTCTTGAAGAGATCCATAGGGTTTCCCATTCTATTTATTTCCTCTATTTATTGGCATTGATAACTGAGGGAGGTTTTATCTCTCCTTGCTATTCTTTGGGAATCTGCATTCAAATGTGTATTGTTTTCATTTTCCCTTTTTTGTTTAGCTCCTTTGCTCTTTTCAGATCTTTGTAAGCCTCATCACTTTCCATTTTTCATTTCTTTTTCATGGGAATGGTCTTGATAACCGATTCCTGTATGTCACACCTTCACCAATAGGTCTCCAGGCACTCTGTCTATCAGATAGAATCCCCTGAATCTATTTATCACTTCCACTGTATAATCATAAGGGTTTTGATTTTGCATCTGTAAAGTATACTAATTTCCTATTTCATGTAGGGAAATCTTCACCCATATTTTCTTCAAAGAAATACAGAGAACCTTTTATATGATTCAGGAAATACAGGAAATATAGCTATACATGTTTGACGTTTTAGCTCAGATATCAATTTCTGTTTCATTGAAAAATCTCTATTTCATGTGTACAGTAAATTCAGTTCAGTTCAGTTCAGTTGCTCAGTCGTGTCCGACCCTTTGCGGCCCCATGAATCGCAGCATGCCAGGCCTCCCTGTCCATCATAATCTCCCGAAGTTCCCTCAAACTTACATCCCTCGAGTCAGTGATGGGATCTAGCCATCTCATCCTCTGTCATCCCCTTTTCCTCCTGCCCCCAAATCTCTCCCAGCATCAGAGTTTTTCCAATGAGTCAACTCTTTGCATGAGGTGGCCAAAGTACTGGACTTTCAGCTTTAGCATCATTCCTTCTAAAAAAAATCCCAGGGCTGATCTCCTTCAGAATGGACTGGTTGGATCTCCTTGTAGTCCAAGGGACTCGCAAGAGTCTTCTCCAACACCACAGTTCAAAAGCATCAATTCTTCAGCACTCAGCTTTCTTCACAGTCCAACTCTCATATCCATACATGACCACTGGAAAAACCATAGTCTTGACTAGAAGGATCTTTGTTGGCAAAGTAATGTCTCTGCTTTTCAATATGCTACCTAGGTTGGTCATAACTTTTCTTCCAAGGAGTGAGCATTTTAATTTCATGGTTACAATCATCTTCTGCAGTGATTTGGGAGTCTTAAGAAATAAAGTCTGACACTGTTTCCACTGTTTCCCCATCTATTTCCCATGAAGTGATGGGACCTAAGGCCATGATCTTCGTTTTCTGAATGCTGAGCTTAAAGCCAACTTTTTCACTCTCCACTTTCACTTTTTTCAAGAGGCTTTTTAGTTCCTCTTCACTTTCTGCCATAAAGGTGTTGTCATCTGCATATCTGAGGTTATTGATATTTCTCCCAGCAATCTTGATTCCAGCTTGTGCTTCTTCCAGCCCAGCATTTCTCATGATGTACTCTGCATATAAGTTAAACAAGCAGAGTGACAATATACAGCCTTGACATCCTCCTTTTCCTATTTGGAACAAATCTGTTGTTTCATGTTCAGTTCTAACTGTTGCTTCCTGACCTGCATATAGGTTTCATGTGTACAAATATGGAAAAAGTTTCATATGTGAATAATCAAGATTTCATATTTCGTATGAGCACATTTCTCCCCAGATTGTCATATGTGAAATACACAGAATTCCAAGTCTCATATCAGAAGACCTTCATTCAAGCTTTCTTGATGTATATATAGAGAATGTCAGAGCTCAAGCATGAAAATCTGTGGGAAACGTCTATATTTCTTGTAGCAAAATGAATGCACTTCCCCCCCCCCCCCAAATTTTAAATAGACATTATTCTATATTTCATGAAGGAAAGCAATTTTTCAAGAAGGAAAGATTTTCAAGTGAGAAATATGAAAAAATTCCATATTTAATGTGAGAAAACCTGTGACCATATTTTGATATATGAAATGGGCATTTTTGTATTTCCTGTCAAAGAATCTGCATCCCCATTTTAATAACTCTAACGTGAAAAATTCCACATTTTATGCAGAAAATATTGTATCTATACTTTCATGTGAAATGTACAGAGAATTCCATATTTCATGTTGAAAAAATTTCCCCCAGATTTGTATATGTGAATAATAGCAAATTTTATATTTCACACTCTGGAATATGCATCTAGATATATCATACGTGAAACTGAGAATTTCATCTTTTATAACGGACTATCTCATTTCAGATGTCTATATTTGAAACAGATAATACCTTTGGCAAGAGGCGCCTTAATTCCTATTGTTCTTCTGCCATCTGGGTGTTGTCATTGGGACAATTAAATTTATTCATATCTCCCACATAAATTTTGTTTCTAGCTTGAGCTTCATCTAGGATTTTATTTTTTTCCTGATGTTCTCTGCACAAAAATCAAATAACCAGGGCAACACTAGATAGCTTTGACTTATTTCTTTCCCGATTTTGAATCAGTTCATTGTCCCGTGTCCAGTTCTAAGTATTGCAAATTTAATAGCGTACACATATCCCAGGAGACAGGTAAGGAATTCTGGTATTCTTATGTCTAAGAATTTTCCAAAAATTACTTTTCTTTTTTTATGGTTTGTGTCTGATTCACAGTGTCCAAGTCATTAGCAGAGACAATTAAGCAGATATAGATGATTGTATGGTATCCCCTTGCTTTTTCTATGATCCAAACATCAATTCATGTGTACCTCTTATGACTGAATCACTAACTATACATTCCTGTGTTTGTTTGTTTGTTTTATTTTTTGGTCAGTGTTGTTGTCTTTTTCTCACTTTTTAAGTAGTCAAGTACCAACTGGTAATTTCCTATGAACTTGCCATCTTATTCTACAAGACTTAAATTATGGCCATGGCTGTCTCTGACCTTTGACACCCGCTGAATGAAGTTAAGCTTTGAGATTTGAAATCAAACATCAGTACTCTGGGAAAATATCAGGAACGTTAAAAAAAATAGCTAGATATATTCAAGTGCTGACTTTTTGAGCCCAATTATGCTATTATATTTTATGTGAAAGTTCTGCATTTCTTCATGTTGATGACAATTCATCATTAAGAGAAATTTGCAAGGCAGAAAACAAAACAACAACAACAAATGTGCTTGATTGCATCTTAGAAGTCAAAGTAGTCCCAGTTACGTGTGTACATAAGCAATGTCCCATCAAAACAGATTAATTCATGTCCACTAATGTTTCATGTTTTGCTGTCAAGGAAAAAAGAATAATAGAGCTTTCCAGGAAAAACTGAGTTCAAAGAAGGCAAAAATGTAGAAGGATATGAAATGCACCTCTCTGAATTTATGGATAAGAAATAATACTTCTACATGGTCAATAGCTTTCCCAGAGCATCAGATAAATACTAGCAGAAGACCCTGGTCACCAGAGTGTCCCATGTGGGTTTTAGATATACCTGGGTGGGAAGGAATCAAGATGGGAGAAGGAGGATAAGAGGAAGCAAGACAAAATATGTGCCTTGTGGTGGGAGATGGAGAAACAGGGAAGAGATTTCCATTACTTTGGACTGAAAGGAAGCAAGGTAAAACAGCTGATGAAATATTATTTGTATAAAGCGAGAGTTATGCAGAAAATGTGTGTAGTGGCTCTATATGGCCCAAACTGCAATTCAGCTCAACCAGTGTGCATGGATCAGGAAGATGGAAGGCAGGATTTAGAGAGTCATCCTGGGAGAGGACTGATGTTGACTAGGTGGAGACGGCCTGATGGAGCACCTATGATTTGTTGTGTAGGAGGGAATGCCTTTTGAGAATGCTCAAAGTGCCAAAGAGAAAGGACCTTACTGCACTGTCACACACAGGAGGTAGAAATATCTTTGTAGCCACTCCTCTTCCTGCCTGTTAACACCTACTGCAAGGCAATAGAGAAAGACCAGCCAGAAGTACACTCATGCTCCTGCAAACACAGGCTAGAAAAGGATCCCATTAAGGCCAAATCTCTTCTGCCCATGGCTGCTGGCTCTATTCATAGTTGGCGCCACCAGGGTTCTAGAATTCCAAGCAGCTGTCCTACCACCTGTGCTCATCAAGGCAAACCCCAGTGTTCCACAAGTGTCTCAGGTCAGACTTCTTTGGTGACCACATGTGAAGAAGGTTGAAAATTACACCTGAGACCCAGGGACAGAGCCATTAAGGAAGAGGATTGGAAATCTCCAACCAGTTGTGCACGCTGCAGATTAAATACAATTTATGATAGAGACCCTGTATGACAGAGACCTTATGGAATATATCAAAAGATAAAAAGTGGTCAAATGAAAGATGATGCCCAGGCTCAGGAAGCTGCAAGAACGCACGGGAATTATAGCAGTTTTGAGTCTATGCTGTCCTTAGAAAGAACCAGAGTCCAGTTTTCTCCATCTTTGGGGAACTTCCCAAAGAGGTGTAGTTGCCCTCTGGCTCATTCTGGGGACTAGAGCACTAACAGATGAAACACTAGGAAATATGTATTATTCTTTTGATGCATTGAATTTTTGTGTTGTTGGTGGACTATTCTTCTCAGTTGTAGGCTTCTTTGTTACTACACTTTGATTTGGTCTTTTAAGATTATTTCAAGCATTTTTTAAATTTTATTTTTATTTTTTATATAGCTATTTCTACTTTCAAATTGGTTTCCTATTTTCTGTGCCTTTTGTTGCTGTTGCTTCTCTTTATTTCTTAAAACAGGTATACACTTCTATGTTAACTGTGATTTTCTGTTATTCTGTGGGGGCTGTATCTGATCTTCTTATCAGATTTGCTTTCTTTATTCTTCAGTTGACACCCTGCTCTAGTGTTGTTTTTTTTTTTTTGCCTTGAGATATACTTGATAGTTTCTGTTTATGAATCTGTTGTCTTCTCTGTAGTGTTTATTGCTTATGGTAACTTTGATTTATTTATTTATTTATTTATTTTACCATTTATCTACATTACTTTTTTAATCTCCTCAATCTCTTACTATGGTATCGTGGTTTTCTGAGCATAAGTTTGGGCCTGATTTTCTCGGGTGTCAGCACTTGAGAAGGTAACAGGCAGGAAGACAAGGGGTCTCAAAACAGAGGAAACAGCCTGCAAGAGTGAGACATTTTTATCTCTCTTAAGTGACAGGAGGAAACAAACTAGAGATATTTTTTCCTTCTTATACAAATTTAAAAGGAGTTTTCTCTTAAAAATATTATGTTGCCATCATGACACATGGTTTCACCTGAAGTTAACTATTCTCAAACCTTGAGATAACCAATATATTTTTCTTATGGAAATGTTTGTCTTAAGCTATGGTAATGTACTATGCCTTTTCCCCAAACTGTGTCCTCAAGTCCATTCAGCCTAATGGCTCAGAACCTACTTGACAAACCAGTATGTTATACTCGGATATTGTTTCCCTAATCTATGTAAACACAACTATTTGTATGGTAATCTGTCTTTCTATAAGATTCAAGTTAATCATTTTATGGCCCACGATGAATCATCTGGTGCCAAGATTACCCCCAATTGCATCTTATCAGTGAGCCTGGTACCACTCCGAGTTTTAAAACATTCCTTTTTTTCATTAACAGACTGCTAGTGACTGTATAACATCCAGCTGGACTAGCAGGAGGATACTCTTTCTGCCTCCTTCTGATGCCTATGTCAGAAGCTTTCTTTATCTCCTTTATACTTTAATAAAACTTTATTACACAAAGCTCTGAGCGATCAAGCCTTGTCTCTGGCCCCAGATTGAATTATTCTCCTTCAGAAGCCAAGAACCCCAGAGTGTCTTCATTCAGCAACAACCTTTAATCTTGGGGGCTCATCTGGGATCCTTCAGGGCAAGGTAAAAATGCTTGGAGCTCTAGTTCTTTGTTCTCCTAGCGAACACGTTTTCTGCTGTACTTTACTAATTTTACGGTGTGCTTGTGAATGAATGGAACACCCTGCGTGAAGGAAGTGAGGAGACCTGCTCTGCGGTTCCACTGTGATCTCATACGGCTTATGGCAGAAATATTTTGGGGGTTTATACTGACCTGACAATGCCAAGAGGCACCCAATATCTCCTTTTGGAACTGATCAGAAATGGATATAGTGTGTGGGCTGAACTTTCCTTTTTCAGTCAAACTTTTCAGTCTCTTTGACCATTTCATAACTCCTTGGAAATAAGAAGTACTAACCTAATCAACCGGATTATTGACTTTCAACGGACTTGTGATCTATACTGTTACTGTGTACCACGGCTTCAGTCCAAAATTTGGATCAGTAGTCAGGAAAATATCTAGCTTCGCTAGGAATTGAAAGTTCAAAAGCTAGATGGAAGTCTAGCTCCAAGAGCATCTCCGAGGTGAAAGGTTACTCAGATGGGCACTGCAATTTCCCACCCCCACCCCTCTTTGGTAATGTTGGCTCTTAGTGGACCAGAGGTGACTCCTTTACTGGTGTGATGATGCTTGGAAGGAACATCTCAGTTTTATGTTCATATCGATCTTATCATGGTCAGGAACATACTCAGGATACAGGCACTCAGGTGACGGATATTTCCCCCAGCAGTCTTAGCTTGGGCGGTATTCTGGAAGTTTATGCTGATTCCACCCTGGGTGGCATCAGAGGCAAGCAAGGTTTTAATGGTGAAGAGCTGGATGTAAGGTAGAGATGTCATCAGGTCTACACCTGGTACATTCCCACGCAGTTTGGTAGTAGAACCGGGAGGGACGTGTACAGTGCCTGCGTCTTTAAGGACAGATTAAGTCCAACCAGGAAAGAAAAGCTGTGGTCTAAAATCTGTCTACAGCTCCATCTAGAGTAGGGAAGGGTGCCTCTGGTAGAAAGATGCCGCTGGTTGCTTTTTCTCTCTCTTACAGATAGGAGCTAACAATTCCAGACTTACTCCTTTGAACTGTATCCTGAAAAACTGAGATAGATTTGATCCCCAGGGCTTAAAGAAGACACACCTAGTCTTCCTCTGTGATACTGCATGGCCACAGTATCCATTGGAGGACAGTGAATGGTGGCCAGTTGGAAGGTCTCCTAAGTATAATACTGTTTTACAATTAAGCTGGTTCTATAAGGAACAGGGAAAAGTGATCTTAAAGGATAGATTTCTGTTTCAGTCAGCTCCAAATATTCGCTGTACGCTATTAAAACAGGCTTATGGGCCCAACCAGTCTTTAGATACTCTGTTACAACTGGCTCAGACAGTCTTTTATGGCAGGAAATATGAGGAAAATAAAGAAAGGTAGAACAAGACAAAGAAAATGTGGAAGCCTTTACAATGGATATGAAAAAATTTTTCAAACAGCCTGAGAAAAAGGCCCAGAGGGACTCAGGTGAAAAGGGATGGGCTTGATATTGCCATTGAAAGGAAGGGCATCTCAAACGGGACTGCCCTCAGGCATCTAAGCCACCTTGACTCCATGTCCGGTCTGCAAAGGCCCACGTTGGAAAAGAGGCTGCCCCCAGAGTTGTAGGTCTCTGAGGTCAGACTCTTAAGACAATCAGGACTGAAGGTGCCCGGGGGTCCCCACAGAAGCTCCCATCCTAATTACACCTGAGGAACTTTGGGTATTAATAATTGTGAGGGGCCATGTGACTGGCGCGCTAAGTGCAGGCAGCTACGACTGGTGCGTTAAGTGCGGCCAAGAGGAGCTACCCCACATCCGAGATGAGGGGCAGTGGCCGAGAGTGCCAGGCTGCGACAGTGCAGGAACGGCCTAGAGGAGCTACCCTGCGTCCGAGGTCAGGGGCGGCAGCCGGGAGAAGCAACCCACACCCGAGGCCAGGGGAGGCAGCCAGAAGGACCAACCCCAGGTACAAGGAGCAGTGGCTGCATGGGCACAGCAGGTCCTACAGGAGCCATCCCACGTTGAAGGTCAGGAAGTGTGGCAGTGAGGAAATACCCCTAGTCCAAGGTAAGGAGCAGTGGCTGCGCTTTGCTGGAGAAGATGTGAAGAGATACTCCACGCCCAAGGTAACAGAAACCCAAGAAAGACGGTTGGTGTTGCAAGAGGGCATCAGAGGGCAGACACACTGAAACCAACTCACAGAAAACTAGTCAATCTAATCACACTAGGACCACAACCTTGTCTAACTCAATGAAACTAAGCCATGCCCATGGGGCAACCCAAGATGGGCAGGTCATGGTGGAGAGATCTAACATAATGTGATTCCCTGGAGAAGGGAATGGCAAACCACTTCAGTATTCTTGCCTTGAGAACCCCATGAACAATATGAAAAGGCAAAATGATAGGATACTGAAAGGGAAACTCCCCAGGTCAGTAGGTACCCAATATGCTACTGGAGATCAGTGGAGAAATACCTCCAGAAAGAATGAAGTCAAAACAAAAGAATACCCAACTGTGGATGTGACTGGTGATAGAAGCAAGCTCTGATGCTGTAAAGAGCAATATTGCATAGGCACCTGGAATGTCAGGTCCATGAATCAAGGCAAATTGGAAGTGACCAAACAAGAGATGACAAGAGTGAATGTTGACATTCTAGATATCAGCGAACTCAAATGGACTGGAATGGGTGAATTTAACTCAGATGACCATTATATCTACTACTGCAGGCAGGAATCCCTCAGAAGAAATGGAATAACCATCATGGTCAACAAAAGAGTCTGAAATGCAGTACTTGGATGCAATCTCAAAAACTACAGAATGATTTCTGTTCGTTTCCAAGGCAAACCATTCAATATCACAGTAATCCAAGTCTATGCCCCAAGCAATAATGCTGAAAAAGCTGAAGTTGAATGGTTCTATGGAGACCTACAAGACCTTTTAGA
This sequence comes from Bos taurus, assembly GCF_002263795.3. Classification (NCBI taxonomy): domain Eukaryota; kingdom Metazoa; phylum Chordata; class Mammalia; order Artiodactyla; family Bovidae; genus Bos; species Bos taurus. The sequence goes on along the minus strand of NC_082638.1, from coordinate 58,875,984 downwards.
ACTAACACACAAAAATGATGTCCTTTTCATTATAGGGGACTGGAATGCAAAAGTAGGAAGTCAAGAAATACGTGAAGTGACAGGCAAATTTGGCCTTGGAATACGAAATACATCATGACAAAAACTAATAGAGTTTTGCCAAGAAAATGCACTGGTCATAACAAACACCCTCTTCCAACAACACAAAAGACTCTATACATGGACATCACCAGATGGTCAACACCGAAATCAGATTGATTATATTCTTTGCAGCCAAAGATGGAGAAGCTCTATACATTCAGCAAAAACAATACCAAGAGCTGACTGTGGCTCAGATCATGAACTCCTTATTGCCGAATTCAAACTTAAATTGAAGAAAGTAGGGAAAACCACTAGACCGCTCAGGTATGACCTAAATCAAATCTCTTATGATTATACAGTGGAAATGAGAAGTAGACTTAAGGACCTAGATCTGATAGAGAGCCTGATGAACTATAGAATGAGGTTCGTGACATTGTACAGGAGACAGTGATCAAGACCATCCCCATGGAAAAGAAATGCAAAAAAGCAAAATGGCTGTTTGGGGAGGCCTTAAATATAGCTGTGAAAAGAAGAGAAGCAAAAAGCAAAGGAGAAAAGGAAAGACATAAACATCTGAATGCAGAGTTCCAAAGAATAGCACGAAGAGATAAGAAAGCCTTCTTCAGCGATCAATGCAAAGAAATAGAGGGAAACAACAGAATGGAAAGACTAGAGATCTCTTCAAGAAAGTTAGAGATACCATGGGAACATTTATGGTATGGACCTAACAGAACCAGAAGATAGTGAGAAAAGATGCACAAAAAAGATCTTCACGATCCAGATAATCAGAATGGTGTGATCACTGACCTACAGCCAGACATACTAGAACGTGAAGTCAAGTGGGCCTTAGAAAGCATCACTACAAACAAAGCTAGTCGAGGTGATGGAATTCCAGTTGAGCTATTTCAAATCCTGAAAGATGATGCTGTGAAAGAACTGCACTCAATATACCAGCAAATTTGGAAAATTCAGCAGTGACCACAGGACTGGCAAAGGTCAGTTTTCATTCCAACCCCAAAGAAAGTCAATGCCAAAGAATGCTCAAACTACCTCACAATTGCACTCATCTCACACGCTAGTAAAGTAATGCTCAAAATTCTTCAAGCCAGGCTTCAGCAGTATATGAACTGTGAATTTCCTGATGTTCAAGCTGGTTTCATAAAAGGCAGAGGAACAAGAAATCAAATTGCTAACATCCGCTGGATCATGGAAAAAGCAAGAGAGTTCCAGAAAAATATCTATTTCTGTTTTATTGACTATGCCAAAACATTTAACTGTGTGAATCACAATAAACTGTGGAAAATTCTTCAAGAGATGGGGAGACCAGACCACCTGTTCTGCCTCTTGAGAAATTTGTATGCAGGTCAGGAAGCAACAGTTAGAAATGGACATGAAACAACAGACTGATTTCAAATAGGAAAAGGAGTACATCTAGGCTGTATATTGTCACCCTGTTTATTTAACTTATATATGCATCATGAGAAATGCTGGACTGGCAGAAACACAAGCTGGAATCAAGATTGCCGGGAGAAATATCAATAACCTCAGATATGCAGATGACAGCACCCTTATGGCAGAAAGTGAAGAGGAACTAAAAGACCTCTTGATGAAAGTGAAAGTGGAGAGTGAAAAAGTTGGCTTAAATCTCAACATTCAGAAAACGAAGATAATGGCATCCGGCCCCATCACTTCATGGGAAATAGATGGGGAAACAGTGGAAACAGTGTCAGACTTTATTTTTGGGGGGCTCCAGAATCACTGCAGATGGTGACTGCAGCCATGAAATTAAAAGACGCTTACTCCTTGGAAGGAAAGTTATGACCAACCTAAATAGCATTTTTAAAAGCAAAGACGTGACTTTGCTAAGAAAGGTCCATCTAATCAAGGCTATGATTTTCCCAGTGGTAATGTAGAGATGTGAGAGTTGGACTTTGAAGAAAGCTGAGCACTGAAGAATTGATGCTTTTGAACTGTGGTGTTGGAGAAGACTCTTGAGAGTCCCTTGGACTGCAAGCAGATCCAAGCAGTCCATTCTGAAGGAGATCAGCCCTGGGATTTCTTTGGAGGGAATGATGCTAAAGCTGAAACTCCAGTACTTTGGCCACCTCATGCGAAGTGTTGGCTCATTGGAAAAGACTCTGATGCTGGGAGGGATTGGGGGCAAGAGGAGAAGGGGACGACAGAGGATGAGATTGCTGGATGGCATCACTGACTCGATGGACATGAGTCTGGGTGAATTCTGGGAGTTGGTGCTGGACAGGGAGGCCTGGAATGCTGCGATTCATGGGGTCACAAAGAGTCAGAAAGGACTGAGCGACTGTACTGAACTGAACTGATTCCATCGACTTCCTTTTAGATACAGGGGCAACCTACTCTGTGTTTACTGAAGCCCCTGGCCCACTTTCTTCCCAAACCACTTCTGTAATGGGACTGTCTGGATGAGCCAAAAGGTATTATTTCAGTTATTCTTTACCTTGTAACTGGAAATCTGTTCTATTTTCACACGAGTTTCTGATCATGTCAGAAGTTCTCTCACCCCTTTTGGTGAGGGATATATTGAGCAAGTCTCATGCCTCTGTTTTCATGAATATGGAGCCCTCCCTTTCTCTTCCTTTAGTTGAACAAAATGTAAATCCTAGAGTATGGGCTGATGGAAAAATCTGTGGGTCAAGCACAAATTGCTATTGCTGTAGTTTTCAAGCTCAAAAACCCACACTTATTTCCACATAAGAAGCAGTATCTACTGAAACCTGAGGTTAAGGAAGGGTTAAAACCTATCAAAAATTTAAAGGAGCAGGAACTATTAATTCCCTTTAACAGTCCATGCAACATTCCTATTTTGGGTATAAAGAAATCAAATGGTAAATAGAGCCTGCTGCTGCTACTGCTAAGTCGCTTGAGTTGTGTCCAACTCTGTGCAACCCCAAGGTGGCAGCCCACCAGCCTCCCCCGTCCCTGGTATTCTCCCCCTACTTTAAGATTTATGGATAATAAATGAGGTTGTAGGGTTTTTTTTTTTTTTTTTTTACACCCTGTGGTGCCTAATCATTATACTCTATTGTATGATATTCCTGAACAAGCCAAATATTTCTCAGTTATTGATTCGAAAGATGCCTTCTATTCTGTGCCTTTGGCAGGGAAAAGTCAATTTCTATTTGCCTTTGAAGACCTTATGCAGGCAGCTTCTCAGTTAACCTGGGCAGTTTTGCCCCAGGGATTTCGTAACTGTCCTCACTTATTTGGACAAAGTTTGTCATGGGATCCACAAAACTTTAATAGCTCTGAAGTGGTGGTGTTACAATGTATAAATGATATTTTGCTCTGTGTTGAGACAGAAGAAGCTTATTTGTGAGCCTCAGAGATTTCTTAAAATTTCTGGCAGCCTGTGGTTACAAGATATCAAGAGAAAAGGCTCAGTTTTGTCAACAATAGGTTAGGATCTGGGCCTAATCATATCAGAAGGAACTAGGGCCATAGGCCCTGAGAGACTTAAACCTATACTAAATCATCCCCTATTTATGACTTTAAGACAATTGAGAGGATTTTGAGGAATTACAGGTTACATTTGGATTTCACATGTTTATCTTGCCCTACCTTTACATAAACTTATAGCTGAAACTCAGCAGGCCCATTTTAACAGACCCATCACAACAGAAATTGAAACAGTAATCAGAAATCTTCCAGCAAACAAAAGCCTAGGTCCAAATGGCTTCACAGCTTAATTCTACCAAAAATTTCGAGAAGAGCTAACAGCTATTCTACTCAAACTCTTCCAGAAAATTGCAGAGGAAAGTAAACATCCAAATGCGTTCTATGAGGCCACCATCACCCTAATACCAAAACCTGACAAAGATGCTACAAAAAAAGAAAACTACAGGCCAATAAAACTGATGAACATAGATGCAAAAGTCCTTAATAAAATTCTATCTCAATTTAAAATTTCATTTTAGCTACATATGTGAACATGCTTTCTGGGTCACATGATTTAATCTTACAATTTGCCAATAAGTAAAAATTTTGGAATACCTTGCTCTAAAGACAGATGTTGTTTTCTTCTTCCAGAAAGTCAGGTAGTGAAGCAGATCTTTGAAAAGTTTGTCACTTTTTACTAAACCCATAAAGTTAAGCTGTTGAACTAAACTTTTCATACTCTTGGTTTCAAATATTCTGAAAGGCCCCTTTCTTTCCAAGACTTCTTTCTTAAAGAGTTCTTCATTAATCACATACAAGTGCTACTCTCATCCCGCCAAATAGATTGAAACTGATCACTTTCAACTCCAAAGTTTTTGTGGAAATGTGAGCGAAAGAAAATCATTCAGCTCATCTGTTTCAGAGACAGAATGTGTAGTGTGGTCTTTTTATCACAAGTTCCTCAGACAAAGCCTGAAAAGCATATTCTTCCATCACAGACCTTAAAACCGAGTCCCCAGGAAGTGTATAACCATACATAGAAGATCTAATGGAGGTTTCTGAACCAGTTGGTTCATCCTTAGGAGGCCAATCTTCAATTACTGAAGAAATATGTACCATCTCAGAGAAATCTTTCTTCAGATATTTTTCTCTTTTGTCTGATTTTACACACTGCAACTTCCAATGCCGCTTGTCTGGCTTACAGAGAGAAACTCTTTAGACCATCACAGTGGTTCTCAAAGTCAGAAAGCTGTGACATCACTAAGTCACTGGTCTCCTAGCAATTGAAGGGTAATGTTCAACCAGTGTTTGCTTCAGCATCAACTTAAAATACAGACTGCTTACAGAAATAGTAACCAAAACCATGAAGCCTGAAAATCCTCATACCTAAAGAATTTTTACAGAGAAAAATCACATCAATAAATCTACTTGGTTTCTGAAATAAAACTGATTTATCACCCTTCTGTACACACATTCTTAATATTCAGTACTTTTATCCAAGCAAACTTGGGTCTACTCGCTACTGTGCAATAAAATCAATCAACTGACTGTGGGTTTCAGTGAAAGCAAGTGTTTATTGTAGGACAGAGCAAGGTGTCCTTGCAGCTGGTGCTTCAAAGACCCAAATCTCCAAATACTTTCAGGGGAAGGATTTTAATGACAGAATGAGGGCGGGACATGGGGTCTGTGATCAGTTTTGGTACATTCTACTAATGGAGTGTTACTGAGGATATTGGGGGTCAACAACATCGACCGTCTGGTTCCAACTATTCTGTGGTCTATGTACATGCATTTCAGCCTGGTTGGGGCTTTAGCATCTCAAAAACTGTTCACAGGATATTGATCAGAATGTTATCTGTGGCCCTTGAGGAGGAACTAAAGATCCTTGACTTTCTTAATGGCTAAATCATTACTGTTCTCTATCGCTTGATTATTTTCCTTAGTTTCTGGCTTTTCTAGCTTCCCTGATTAAAATTACTCTTGGGACACGAGGAGGTCTACAATCTCCTACTTCTCTCTCTGGGTTTCATACTTTTCAACCTTAAGAAAGGGCTGCTTAGAATAAGAAAGGAAATAAAGTGTTGGACTTAGAGCTTGACCATAAATGTGACTGAAAATCTCAGTTGCAGGTTCAATTTATTTTTCATGTTTTCCAGCTATTGCAATGTTTGAGTCAGAAATAACTTTGTCTATTTCCTGTTGAGATGAAGCATGGAGTTGGAAATAATTCTGAGATCTAAGCTTGATTTCAATATTTTATATTATGGAAACATAATTTTCTATTTTATATAGTTGTGTGTGTGTGTGTGTGTGTGTGTATACATATATATGTATATTTCTATGCCTGTCTATTTTTGTCATTAACACTGGACAAACCTTTGAAATTTGGTAGATATTTATTAAAAGAAGAGAGGGGAGTGATATAAAGAGTCCTCTTACTTTACATGCAGCCAAGAAAACATACTTTGAAGTATTTCCACTTACATATATTCAATAACCGAGTAGACTTTTGAATCATTCTACATTTGAGTTTTAATTTTTTCCATTGCTGTTATACCTAACAGGAATTAAAAACCACTGTACTTTCTTTTATACACACACATACACACAATGTGTATATATGTATATATGTATGTATGTCAAAATGTAATTTTAGTCAACTTTATTTATGTGGCCGAACACTTTGCTTGCTCCCAAGATCTTAAATAAATTGTTTGGGAGCCCCAACATTACTTAATAACTTTCTGGCTGAATAATTCAGATCCTATTGCTGAAAGGCTCTCCTTTAATCTAGCTCATCTTCTACTATTATTTCTGTAATAAGAGATAGGGTTCATACTTATGAGGACACCTTGAACCCATAAAATCACAACTCTCATTTAATTAGAGATATTGTTCAAAGAAAGCTGCTGCTTTCCAATAAAATTTCCAATAAAATTGTTGAATACAATTTTATTCATTCAAGTCTGTAGTAACATAGGAACATGTTGGAACCACAGGCACAATGGTCAACTAGCTGGATTAGGGATAACAGCTACCCACTTAATGGGTAAAACAAATGCCTAGTGCACTGTGCATAGATAATAGTCAGGGTCTTCTGGCTAGCTGAGCATTGAAATTACATGATGTGTATATCAGAATCACTTCTCCATCATTCAGTATGTAAAATTTTCTTTCATTACTTTAAACTTCTGGTACCAAATATTTCAATAGAAATCATTGATGATCAAAATTTCTCTCACTTCATGCCACAGGGGTTCAGCTTCCTGCTTTCCTCCACATCCTATCTCTTGTTTCTTGTCCTCCTCTGTATTTTTGTAGTTGCCTTGCTAGAGAAAATCTAACTAGATAACATGAACAGGCTCAATATATTATGTTAATGGAGAAATATATTATAGGCTGCATATTTTGTCAACATTTGACCCTGTTGTCACAGAAGCATGGCATAAATGCTCCAGCAGGAAACTTAAAACCAGCAGTATTACATATAATGAGTAACTATTATCTTAGGGTACTCTTAGAAAATAATTTCTTATTCAAAACATCGAGGGAAAACTAAGGTATAAGAATACAATAATCTTCAAAGTTGATAGGACAATATAGGGTAAACAGTACATTTGAATTTTCAGTGTTACACAAATTAAGTTCATGGCATCTGGTCCCAGAGCTTCATGGGAAATAGAAATGGAAAAAGCAGAAGCTGTGATAGATTTCCTCTTTTGTGGCTCTAAATTCACTGACAATTTTTTGGCTCTCCATTCACCATGGTGATGGTGGCTATAAAATTAGAAGACAATTCCTTCCTGAAAGGAAAGCTCTCACAAATTTAGAGAGCATATTAAAAAGTGAAGGCATGACTTGACCAATAGAATCACATAGAATCACATTTATGGTCTTTCTAGTAGACATGTACAGATGTGAGAACACCAACTGCTCTGTTGGGGATGACTTGTGTGTGTCCATTGGATTGCAAGGAGATCAAGTCAGTCAAACATAAAGGAACTCAACTCTGAAGAGGCATTGGAATCACTGATGCTGACTCTGAGTCCCCAAAGTTTTGACCCCCTGAGCAAAGAGCTGACTCACTAGAAAGGGCCTTGATTCTTAGCAAACAAACAATTCAGTAGGAGATATGGGTGAGAGAGAATGAGATGGTTTTATAGCTTCACTCATTCAACGGACATGATCTCAGGCAGACCCTGGGTGATGGTGAGAGAGATAGGTCTTGTGTGCTGCACCCAAGATGTCAAAAAGAGTCAGAAATGCCATTGTGACTGAACAATAACAAGATTTCAGTTAATAAAATGGATCACCCAGGGTTGCGGTGGGGTCTCATAATGTTAGAGGAACAGGAGGCACAGTCCACCTTCTCCCACACAAATCCATCAAAGGATCGACTGCACATGGAACACCTTTCAGAAATCAATTTGTGAACGATGTTGATGGACCCTAGAAACCGAGAAAGGAAAACCAGTCTCTTAAAAACGAGGTAGGACAAAATAAGAGATGCGAAGGTAGAAAAGATTTTAGGGATCGAGATGCGCCTTAGAGAAGGAGTCGTAAAGGAGGAGAAATTTACACAAAATAAGAAACACTCTCTCATAGGTATCAGTGGGGGAAGAAACAGAACCAGGGAAAAAAGAACAAAAACACAGATTATGCCAATAAATGCAATTGCTAGCCGAGAAGTTGTTCAGATGCTCCCATCCACTATGATACATGAGGCCTGGAAGGGAGGCCTGTGATGTGTCAAATATGCTATGGTTAGAACCAGGCTTTAGTGTCCTCAGGATAATCTGACGGAGCTAAGGTGACATAGAAACATAAACCATGGAAACACTAGAGACAGACAGTTTAGAAAGGATGTTTCCTGCGAAAAGGCTCTAAGGCTATATAGTGAATCATGGCACACTCACAGAACAGGAAACTGTGCACTAGAAAATACCAAAGGAGACCAAGCCAGCTTCTACTTAAGACCCTTTCTTCCACGGAGGAAGAGAGGAATGTGTACGACTGCCAGAGACAGAAGGAAATAGGTTACTGGTATCTTGGTTCCTCCACGAAGGTAGAGAGGAGTGTGTACAACTGCCAGAGGCAGAAGGAAGTAGGTTACTGGTATCTTGGTCCCAGAGACATCCCCTACCAAGCTGTAAGCTGGTTGACAGTTGCTAATGATGAATGCCTGGGTTCATGGACAGTTCACATAGCCAAGGATCATGACAGCCTGGGGTCAGCTACTCTGAGGAGACACATGGCACACCTGAGACTGTGCACTCTGCCCACAGGTAGCAAACTGTGTGGTTGAGACCAGGGAGATAAATAAGAGGCATGCCCACCTAGGACTGTGCCCTGGCCTCCAACCAGACATCTGACATTTTGGACATGTGAAGAGCAAAAAACACAGAGCCAATCGTAGTCAGTGCCCTTGCTGAGCACCTAAGTGTCTGACTGGCTGGGAAGTGCATGAAACACAGGGCCAACTTGGGACAGTGCCCTCATGTATCAACCAGGAGGCTGAGCAGGGTGGATCTAGGAAGGACATGTCATGTTTACCAGTGGCAAGCCCAATGTGATCAATCCACCTCAAGCACCCCCACATATTCCAGAGGTATTTGTTTTCAGTGTTCCACCTCACCACCAAAACACTGAGTAAGTGAGGTTGAATAAGAGGCTACTGCACCCTCGTTTCATGTTGAAAACCAGATATGGAGAAGCTTTCAAATAAAAGGAGGAAATATAAACAAAGAAGCATAAACCAACCCAGAAGTGATAGGTTCAACAGAATAAGTCTTCAATTAATGCAGAGACTGTTCAACTGAGGGACAATGATGCTGGGAGCCGGCATATTGCATATTGAGTGTATATTGCATATTGAGTGTGTATTGCATACTGAGTGCAGCACTTTCCACAGCATCATCTTTCAGGTTCTGGAATAGCTCAGCTGGAATTCTATCACTGCTGGGAGCCAGCGTGAGGAACTCCGCCCATGACAAAGGTTATCAGGAAGGAGGCTCGGCATACACAAAGGCGGGATCAAGCCTCAGGAGTCCCCCTGGAAATTCTCAAGCAATCTACCCCCAAAACCAGAGTCTGCCTACTTTCTGCTTTGTGCTTTCACCTACACCTCTGACTTTACGGGGGGCTGCCCCCCACTACCTCTCTCTGCAAAAAGAGTTAGCTTACAGCTCCAGTTAATAATTCCTGGGTGTGACAGTGTTTAACCTACAAACTCCTTTGGAAATACTCTAGCCTGCCTGAATAGGTTTTTCCGGCCACATGTGATTGTTCAGAGCCTCCCAGCTGTGAGAGGCATGAGATGTTCTAAACTGTCTAAACACAGATTCCTTTGAGTAGTTAAAAGATTGATTAGAAATTGTATTGGTGAAGGGTTTTTCACTTATTGGGCCAATGTTTGCTGCTAAGTCTCCATACTCCTTACCTACTGTGTCCTTGGCAGTGTATTGATTGATAAAATGGGTGTATAGAAATGTAAGTAGTAGCCTCAATGTTTGTAACCTTGGACCCTTGAGTTAATTCTTTTCTTGATTGAGCCCACCTCACCTTTGCCCTATAGGAATGCAGCTTTGTCCAGTGCTTTTTTGGAGGCTGGTGCCTGACTTTGGAATAATCACCTTTAGAGAAAGATAAGTTTCTTAAAATGTTAACAGGCCTCCTGGCCAGAAGTTGATGTAATTCACCTGAACTTTTGCATATGATAAGTTTGAAAGCCTGGCTTCAATTAGGACCAGGAACTGCTGTCCTTGCATGACTCCACCCCTTCCCCCATTATCCTCTATGCACAACTTAAGGTATAAAAACTCTTTGGAAAATAAAGTGCGGGCCTTGTTCACCGAAACTTGGTCTCCCCATGTCACTCTCTCTCCCAAATTCTGGCTGAGTCTCCATCTGGAGTGCGGAACCCGCCATGCTTGCTAATTATGCCTGGGCTTCTAAGATCTGACCAGGGAGGCCTCAGTGTCTCCTCTCCTTCGGGAGAACAGAAGGACACCTGCAGCCTACGTAAGTGGTGCAAACTTCTTGTCTTGAAGTTTTATTGGTCTCCCGCGTAAACCAAGCTACTCAGCCTCTTTTCTCCACTGAATTTTCTTACTGAGCTATCCTCACTCTATTACTCTTTATATCTTTGATAAATATTTAAATAAATAGGTCGCCTATGCCGTCTCTCCTTCGAATACCCTGGATCAGCTGGGGCTGGACCCCGGCACAATAGAATAATCTGACAACAAGTACAAGCTTCAACTAGGGACTATCTGACACTGTACTGATACCAAAAAACAAACTATTTTTTTCTTTTAATTCTGAGATCTATTTCTATATGATTTTTTTAAATTTTAACAATGCTAGTCCTTTTTAATAACCTAAACTTTTATTTCTATTAGCTATTATTACCTTTAAAATAAAAACACATACATCTATTTTTTAAACACTATGTATATATATATAAATGAATTTATGTATATAAATGAATATAAATATATTTATATTCATATATATATGAATATATATAAATGAATATATATAATTCATTATAAAAGAATATATATTTATATATAAATTCATTTATATATATAGTGTTTAAAAAATGGATGTATGTGTTTTTGTTTTAAAAGTAATAGTATATATGAATATATATACATATATATATTAATTAATTTGGCCTCCGTTTTATTTTTTTGCACTATTAAAACAAGTCTAATTTTTATTCTTGGTTCTTAACATTTGCTTTCCAAAAATTGTTATCATGTTGTACCTGTAGGAATACAATCTTTAGGATCTAATTTCACTTATGATGGCATCAGATTGCAGACACCCTGAAACCATAATCTCATAAAACTAGCCAATCTTGTCACACGGACTGCAGCCTTGTCTAACTCAGTGAAAGTAAGCCTTGCCATGTGGTGCCACCCAGAATGGGCAGGTCATGGTGGAGAGGTCTGACAGAATGCAGTCCATGAAGAAGGGAATGGCAAGCCATTTAAGTATTCTTGCCTTGAGAACCCCATGAACAGTATGAAAAGGCAACATGATAGGATACTGAAAGAGGAACTCCCCAGGTCGGTTGGTGACCAATATGCTACCGGAGATTAGGGGAGAAATAACTACAGAAAAAATGAAGGGTTGAAGACAAAGCAAAAACAATACCCAGCTATGGATGTGACTGGTGATAGAGGCAAGGTCCAATGCTGTAAAAAGCAATATTATATAGGAATTTGGAATGTCAGGTCCATGAATCAAGGCAAATTCGAAGTGGTTTAACTGCAGATGGTAAAAGTGAATGTCGACATTCTAGAAATCAACGAACTAAAATGGACTGGGGTTAGGGTTAGGGTTACCAGAGGGATGGTGTGGGGAGGGAGGAGGGAGGGGGGTTCAGGATGGGGAACACATGTATACCCGTGGTGGATTCATTTTGATATTTGGCAAAACTAATACAATTATGTAAAGTTTAAAAATAAAATAAAATTAATTAAAAAATAAATAAATTAAAAAAATAAATAAAATGGACTGGGGTGGATTTAACTCAGATGACCATTATATCTACTACTGGTGGCAGGAGTCCCTTAGAAGAAATGGAGTAGGCATCATGGTCAACAAAAGAGTCATAAATGAACTTGGATGAAATCTCAAATATGAAAGAATGATCTCTGTTCGTTTCCAAGGCAAACCATTCAATATCACGATAATCCAAGTCTTTACCCCAACCAGAAATGCTGAAGAAGCAGAAGTTGAATGGTTCTATGAAGACCTACAAGACCTTTTAGAACTAATATCCAAAAAATATATCCTTTTCATTATAAGGGACTGGAATGCAAAAGTAAGAAGACAAGAAACACTTGGAGTAACAGGCAAATTTGGCCTTGGAGTACGGAATGAAGCAGGACAAAGGCTAATAGAGTATTGCCAAGAGAACGCACTGGTCATAGCAAACGCCCTCTTCCAACAACACAAGAGAAGACTCTACACATGGACTTCACTAGGTGGTCAACACCGAAATAAGATTAATTCTATCTTTGCAGCAAAAGTTGGAGAAACTCTATACAGTCAGCAAAAACAAGACTGGGAGCTGACTGTGGTTCAGATCATGAACTCCTTTTTTCCCCCAAATTCATACTTAACTTGAAGAAAGTAGGGAAAACCACTAGACCATTCAGGTATGACATAAGTCAAAGCGCTTATCATTATACAGTGAAATATAGATTTAAGGAACTAGATCTGATAGACAAAGTTCCCAATGACCAATGGATGGAGGTTTGTGACATTGTACAGGAGACAGGGACTAAGACCATCCCCATAGAAATGGAATGAGAAAAGCAAAATGGCTGTCTGAGGAGGCCTTACAAATAGCTGTGGAAAAAAAAAAAAAAAAAAAAAGGGAAGAAAAGAAGCAAAGAAAAGTTATATGTATCTGAATGCAGATACCCAAAAGAATAGCAGATAAGAAAGCCTTCCTCAGAGATCAATTCAAAGAAATAGATGAAAACAACAGAATGGGAAAAACTAGAGTTCTCTTCAAGAAAATTAGAGATACAAAAGTAATATTTCACGCAAAGATGGGTTCAATAAAGGGCAGAAATGGTATGGATCAAAGAGAAGCAGAAGATATTATGAAGAGGTGGCAAGAATACACAGGAGAATTGTACAAAAAGAGTTTCAAGACCCAGATAACCACGATGGTGTGATCATTCACCTAGAGCCAAACATCCTGGAATGTGAAGTCAAGAGGACTTTAGAAAGCATCACTACCAACAAAGCTAGTGGAGGTGATAGAATTTCAGTTGAACTATCTTAAATGCTGAAAGATGATGTTGTGAAAGTGCTGCACTCAATATACCAGCAAATTTGGAAAACTCAGCAGTGGCCACAGGACTGGAAAAGGTCAGTTTTCATTCCAACCCCAAAGAAAGGCAATGGCAATGGATGCTCTAACTACCACACAATTGCACTTATCTCACAGGCTAGTAAAGTAATGCTCAAAATTCCCCAAGCCAGGCTTCAGCCATACGTGAACCATGAACTTCCAGATGTTCAAGCTGGTTTTATAAAAGGTAGAGGAACCAGAGGTCGCATTACCAACATCCAATGAATCATCAAAAAAGCAAAAGAGTTCCAGAAAAAAAAAAAAAAAAATCTGTTTTATTGACTATGCCAAACCCTTTGACTGTGTGGATAACAATAAAGAGTGAAAGATTATGAAAGAGATAGGTATACCAGACCACCATACCTGCCTAGGAGAAACCTAATGGCTCCCCACTCCAGTACTCTTGCCTGGAAAATCCCATGGATGGAGGAGCCTGGTGGGTTGCAGTACATGGGGTCGCTAAGAGTCGGACACGAGTGAGCGACTTCACTTTCACTTCTCACTTTCATGCATTGGAGAAGGAAATGGCAACCCACTCCACTGTTCTTGCCTGGAGAATCCCGGGGATGGGGAAGCCTGTTGAACTACCGTCTATGGGATCGCACAGAGTCGGACACGACTGAAGCGACTTAGCAGCAGCAGCAGCAGCATATGCAGGTCATGAAGCAACAGTTAGAACTGGACATGGAACAACAGACTGGTTTCAAATATTAAAAGGAGGACATCAAGGCTGTATATTATCACCCTGCTTATTTAAAGTGTAGGCAGAGTACATCATAAGAAACACTGGGCTGAAAGAAGCACAAGCTGGAATTCAGATTACCGGGAGAAATATCAACAACCTCAGATATGCAGATGACACCAACCTTATTGCAGAAAGTGGAGAGGATCTAAAAAACCTCTTGATGAAAGTGAAAGAGGAGAGTGAAAACCTTGGCTTCAAGCTCTACATTCTCAATATGAAGACCATGGCATCTGAATTGCTGCTGTTTTGTGGACATTTCCTCTAACAGTAACCTTAAAATGCTTGCACACTATCCACGACACTGCTGAGCTCTAATAGATACCCACCCTTAACTGGTAGAGCTAATGAGGGTTGGTGGGGGAAAACTAATGTAAACACAGGGGAAGCTAACATAAAAAGAATATAAACAAGTAAACACAATTTTATGTTTCTTTAAAAGACTGCATGACAATTTGCATATTAGGTGAGTTCTAAGAGATTACAAACGTTTAATCTATGAGGACATTATCCCCTGTGTCTGAGCATGGGAAAAGGCCACTGTCAAAAGCTGGATATGGCATCACTGATAGAGTAACATTAGTAGAGTAGACACTTTAGTGTACTGGTGTGATATACCTGGTAAGTGACACTATGAGCATGACAAGAAACGTGTATTCTTATGAGAGATAAATAAATAAATAAAGACTATGAAAAATCAGGTCCTCTCCTGGAATATTTCAGAAATGAATGCATTTCAAATACCACACAGCCCAAACTGGGTCCTATTGTACCATTCGGAACATCAAAGAGATGAAAGTAAACATAGCATATCTGGACAAAGGAATGGTTAAAAAAATGTGATGGAGGTCTAGAAAGAATTATGAATCATGGATAGAATTATGAACATACCTCATCTTCAGAGATAGAGATAAATGTAAAAGTCATCATAATGAGTGAAGAAGGGTCAATTCAAGAAACATCATGGGAATGATACAACATAGAGGTGGGGTACAAAAACCCACACAAAGTGAGCACCCACACAAAGGTGAAGTGGACATCAAACCTGGCAAGAAACTTATGGGTAGCAGAGGACCCTGGTGGATGGAAGGGATATATCTGGAACTTGGTATTAATTTCTTCCCACAGATACATATAAAATACAGAAAGCACCGAAATCTACTTCAGCAAGAGTGGTAGACAAAAGACGTTCTAATGAAATGTAGGTGAGACCAAACACAGATGAATTCATCTAGTACTATCAGTGCCATGAAACCAGAATCTGTATACATAAAACCAACTCATGTTTGTCTTCAACTTAAAGAGAACAGAAACATTTATTTCAAAAATCCAGAAGTGAGGAGACACCAGTTTGGTGACTCGTTCTACTACGGTATACAACCAGGCCTGAGAAAATCTCTCAGGTGGCTGTTGCCAACCTAAAAGAGGAGTAAATAAAAAGCTTTGCAGCGTGGAGGCTTTTTCTGTAACCTCAGGCTGAAAACTATTGCTGATGGACATCTGATATTCACAAGGCCACTAGACTTGACATAACACCTACCCTTGAACATGTCAGGGGTCACTCATCAAAAAAAAAAAAAAGAAGATTGTCTTTAATCTATTGTATATTCTTGCCTCCTTTGTCAAAGATAAGGTGTCCATATGTGCGTGGATTTATCTCTGGGCTTTCTATTTTGTTCCATTGATCTATATGTCTGTCTATATGTCTGTCTTTGTGCCAGTACCATACTGTCTTGATAACTGTGGCTTTGTCGTAGAGCCTGAAGTCAGGTAGGTTGATTCCTCCAGTTCCATTCTTCTTTCTCAAGATCGCTTTGGCTATTCGAGGTTTTTTGTATTTCCATACAATCTCTTTAACAAGTGGTGCTGGGAAAACTGGTCAACCACTTGTAAAAGAATGAAACTAGAACACTTTCTAACACCATACACAAAAATAAACTCAAAATGGATTAAAGATCTAAACATAAGACCAGAAACTATAAAACTCCTAGAGGAGAACATAGGCAAAACACTCTCTGGCATACCTCACAGCAGGATCCTCTATGACCCACCTCCCAGAATATCGGAAATAAAAGCAAAAATAAACAAATGGGACCTAATTAACCTTAAAAGCTTCTACACATCAAAGGAAACTATCAGCAAGGTGAAAAGACAGCCTTCAGAATGGGAGAAAATAATAGCAAATGAAGCAACTGACAAACAACTAATCTCAAAAATATGCAAGCAACTCCTACAGCTCAATTCCAGAAAAATAAATGACCCAATCAAAAAATGGGCCAAAGAACTAAATAGACATTTCTCCAAAGAAGACATACAGATGGCTAACAAACACATGAAAACATGCTCAACATCACTCATTATCAGAGAAATGCAAATCAAAACCACTATGAGGTACCATTTCACACCAGTCAGAATGGCTGTGATCCAAAAGTCTACAAATAATAAATGCTGGAGAGGGTGTGGAGAAAAGGGAACCCTCTTACACTGTTGGTGGGAATGCAAACTAGTACAGCCACTATGGACAACAGTGTGGAGATTCCTTAAAAAACTGGAAATAGAACTGCCTTATGATCCAGCAATCCCACTGCTGGGCATACACACTGAGGAAACCAGAAGGGAAAGAGACACGTGTACCCCAATGTTCATCGCAGCACTGTTTATAATAGCCAGGACATGGAAGCAACCTAGATGTCCATCAGCAGATGAATGGATAAGAAAGCAATGGTACATATACACAATGGAGTATTACTCAGCCATTAAAAAGAATACATTTGAATCAGTTCTAATGAGGTGGATGAAACTGGAGCCTATTATACAGAGTGAAGTAAGCCAGTAGGAAAAACACCAATACAGTATACTAACGCATATATATGGAATTTAGAAAGATGATAACAATAACCCTGTGTATGAGACAGCAAAAGTGATGCTGATGTATGGAACAGTCTTATGGACTCTGTGGGAGAGGGAGAGGGTGGGATGATTTGGGAGAATGGCATTGAAACATGTAAAATATCATGTATGGAACGAGATGCCAGTCCAGGTTCAATGCACGATACTGGATGTTTGGGGCTGGTGCACTGGGACAACCCAGAGGGATGGTATGGGGAGGGAGGAGGGAGGAGGGTTCAGGATGGGGAGCACATGTATACCTGTGATGGATTCATTTTGATATTTGGCAAAACTAATACAATTATGTAAAGTTTAAAAATAAAATAAAATTAAAAAAAAAGAAAATAAGAAAAGAAAAACCAGGACACTCTTAGGAAGAAAACATCAACAGTTAACTACAATTCAGAGTGCTTTTAAAAAACAAATCAGAAGCACTGAATATTCCCCAAATATCCTGGGCTTTAAAAGATACCTAACCTTCAAAAATTGCTAGCAGTTTCCTATTAATGAAAAATGTGAAATAGTGCACCATATCTGGAAGAAGATATGAATAGGTAAATACAGTTCACAGTATTTCTTTAAAAGCACATGAAATATGCTCATTATAATGAGTTACTCTGAACTCTTTTCTATTCAACTTTTTGTGATCATGGAGACCATATCCCACAAGGCTCCTCTGTCCATGGAATTTTCCAGGCAGGAATTCTGAGGTGAGTACCACTTCCTTCTCCAGGGGATCTTCCCAATTCATGTCTCCTTTGACTCCTGTCTTTGCAGATGGATTCTTTAGCACTGTACCACCTGGGAAGCCCAATGGATTATTCAGTTCAGTTAAGTTCAGTCACTCAGTTGTATCTGACTCTGTGACACCATGAATCGCAGCAACCAGACCTCCCTGTTCATCACCAACTCCTGGAGTTCACCCAAACTCTTATCCACCAAGGCAGTAATGCCATCCAGCCATCTCATCCTCTGTCGTCCACTCCTCCTCCTACTCCCAATCCCTCCCAGCATCAGAGTATTTTCCAATGCGTCAACTCTTTGCATGAGGTGGCCAAAGAATTGGAGTTTCAGCTT
The DNA here is from genome assembly GCF_002263795.3 of Bos taurus. Taxonomy (NCBI): domain Eukaryota; kingdom Metazoa; phylum Chordata; class Mammalia; order Artiodactyla; family Bovidae; genus Bos; species Bos taurus. The sequence continues at coordinate 58,857,925 of NC_082638.1, read as the reverse complement.
TAACATCAGTCCTTCCAAAGAACACCCAGGACTGATCTCCTTTAGAATGGATTGGTTTGATCTCCTTGCACTCCAAGGAACTCTCAAGAGTCTTCTCCAACACTACAGTTCAAAAGCATCAATTCTTCGGTCCTCAGCTTTCTTCACAGTCCAACTCTCACATCCATATATGACCACTGGAAAAACGATAGCCTTGACTAGATGGAACTTTGATGGCAAAGTAATGTCTATGCTTTTGAACATTCTATCTAGGTTGGTCATAACTTTTCTTCCAAGAAGTAAGTGTCTTTTCATTTCATGGATGCAATTACCATCTACAGTGATTTTGGAGCCCCCCAAAATAAATTATGATACTGTTTCCACTGTTTCCCCATCTATTTCCTATGAATTGATGGGACCAGATGACATGATCTTAGTTTCCTGAATTTTGAGCTTTCAACAAAATTTTTCACTCTTCTCTTTCACTTTCAAAAGAGGCTTTTTACTTTCTCTTCACTTTCTGCCATAAGGGTGGTGTCATTCTCACATCTGCTACTACTGCTAAGTCACTTCAGTCGTGTTCAACTCTGTGCAACCCCATAAATGGCAGCCCATCAGGCTCCCCCGTCCCTGGGATTCTTCAGGCAAGAACACTGGAGTGGGGTGTCATTGCCTTCTCCGCCTCACATCTGAGATGATTGATATTTCTCCCGCCAAACTTGATTCCAGCTTTTGCTTCATCCAGTCCAGCGTTTCTCATGATGTACACTGCATAAAAGTTAAATAAGCAGGGTGACAATATGCAGCCTTGACGCCCTCCTTTTCCTATTAGGAAGCAGTCTGTTCTTCCATGTCCAATTCTAACTGTTGCTTCCTGACCTGCATACCAGTTTTTCAAGAGGTAAGTCAGGTGGTCTGATATTCCCATCTCTTTCACAATTTCCCACAGTTTATTGTGATCCACACAGTCAAAGTCTTTGACATAGTCAATAAAGCAGAAATAGATGTTTTCTGGAACTCCCTTCTTATTCGATGATTCATCAGATGTTTTCAATTTGATCTATGATTCCTGTGTCTTTTCTAAAACCAGATTGAACATCTGGAAGTTCACAGTTCATGTATTGCTGAAGCTTGGCTTGGAGAATTTTGAACATTACTTTACTAGCATTTGAGAAGAGCACAATTGTATGGTAGTTTGATCACCCTTTAGCATTGTCTTTCTTTGGGATTGGAATGAAAAATGAACTTTTCCAGTCCTGTGGCCACTGCTGAGTTTTTCAAATTTACTAGCATATTAAGTGGGACACTTTTACAGCATCATCTTCCAGGATTTGAAGTAGCTCAACTGGAATTCCATCACCTCCACTAGCTTTGTTTGTAGTGATGCTTTCTAAGGCCCACTTGACTTCAAATTCTGGGATGTCTGGCTCTAGATGAGTGATCACACCATTGTGACTATCTTGGTCATGAAGATTATTTTTGTTCAGTTCTTCTGTGTATTTTTGCTGCCTCTTCTTAATATCTTCTGCTTCTGTTAGGTCCATACAATTTCTGTCCTTTATCAAGCACATATTTAAATACTTATTTAAGTACTTGGAGTACTTGGCTGCATTCTCAAAAATGACAGAATGATGTATTTTTGTTTCCAAGGCAAACCATTCAATATCACAGTCATCCAAGTCTATATCCCAAACAGTAACGCTGAAGAAGCTAAAGTTGAATGGTTCCATGAAGACCTTTTACAACTAACACCCCAAACTACTTTAGCCATTATGGAGAACAGTGTGGAGATTTCTTCAAAAACTGGAAATAGAAGTGCCATATGCCCCAGCAATCCCACTGCTGGGCATACACATCAAGGAATCCAGAATTGAAAGTGACACGTGTACCCCAATTTTTATAACAGCACTGTTTACAATAGCCAGGACATGGAAGTAACCTAGATGTCCTTTAGCAGACAAATGGATAAGAAAGCTGTGGTACATATATACACAATTGAATATTATTCAGCTATTAAAAATAATACATTTGAATCAGTTCTAATGAGATAGATGAAACCGGAGCCTTTATACAGACTAAAGTAAGTCAGGAAGAAAAACATCAATACAGTATACTAGTGCATATATGTGGAATTTAGAAAGATGGTAACAATTACCCTATATGAGAGACAGCAAAAGAGACACAGATGTATAGAACAGTCTTTTGGACTCTGTGGGAGAGGGCAAGGGTGGGATGATCTGGGAAAATAGCATTGAAACATGTATATTATCATATGTGAAACAGATCACCAGTCCAGGTTCAATGCACGAGATAGGGTGCTCAGGGCTGGTGCACTGGGATTACCTAGGGGAATGGGATGGGGAGGTAGGTGGGAGGGGGTTTCAGGATGGGGAACACATGTACACCCATGGATGATTCATATCAATATATGGAAAAAACAATCACAATATTGTAAAGTAATTACCCTCCAATTAAAATAAATAAATTATATACATATATATACATATACATATAAACTTATAAATTATATATATATATATATAAACTCAACATGGATCAGCCATGGGTATACATATATGCCCACCCTTTTGAACCTCCCTCCCTTCTCCCTCTCCATCCCACCTCTCTAGGTTGATACAGAGCCCCTGTATCAAATACAACAGAAATCAGTTTTCATGATCATGTTCTGGTTAACAGATAAACAATCAAAGGGTGTTAGTTGCTCAGTCTTTTCCAAGCACATAACATTTCACAAATTGACAATTTTGCATCATTTAAATGGCAAACCACTCCAGTGTTCTTGCCTGGAGAATCCCAGGGATGGCGGAGCCTGGTGGGCTGCCATCTCTGGGGTCACACAGAGTCAGACACGACTGAAGTGACTTAGCAGCAGCAGCAGCCCTAGTTGTAAGCATGGATGTCTTTCCTTCCCTCCTATGTTGGGAGGTCCTTTGGGGCTGGAACCTCTGTCCTACTTGAGTTTCCTGAGGCATAGAGCAAATTCCCATTGGCTATCTATTTAACATATGGTATAGTAGGTTTCCATGTACTCTCCCCATATATCTCACCCTCTCCTCCCCTCTTCCCAGTTCCACAAGTCTATTCCTTATGCCTGTTTCTCCATTGCTGCCCTGTAAGTAGATTTTTCAGTACCATTTTTCTAGATTCTGTACATATGCTTTAGAATATGATATTTATCTTTCTCTTTTGACTTACATCCCTCTGTATAATATGGAAGACGGGATGGAGATTCCTTTAAAAAAAGAAAAAGAAGAGAAAAAAAAAAAAAAAACAGCTAAGAATAAAACCACCATCTGACCCAGCAATCCCACTCATAGGGGTATACCCTGAGGAAACAAAACTTGACAGAGACACATGTAACCTAATTCATTTTAAATGCTAGAACATCAGATGTGAACTGGGAAGGTGAATGACGAAAGGACACTTGCTTCCTGAGACTGTGCACACAGCAGTTGAATTAAACTTTAGGGAGCAGAGACATCCCTCCTAGGATGATGAGCTAACTCTGCTCCCTGGCTCAGATACTGAAGCCCTCACTGCTTCCAACCAGGATCTCAGAAGGTGATGAAATGAAGCTCTTTTAGAGACGTGATTCACATGCACTGAGGTCACAGTGTGGACCCTCATCCAATCCGACGGGGTCCTTCTTGAAGTTAGCACAGAGACATGCACAGACACCCAGCTGTGGACACAAGGAGGTGGGTGCCCGCAAGTCATGGAGGGAGACCCAACCCTGTCTTCACGTGCAGCTTCGACTCAGGCCTCTAGAGAAAGTGCCTGATGCCAAAGCTGCGCGTCCCAATGCACTTTGTTACAGCAATCCAGAAAACTGCTGCACCTGGCTGTCAAGGTCCCCAGGTTGCCACAGCAGAAGAGCAGACCACGCCTGTAGCAGACTGCCATCTGTCATGATAGCCGAGGTTGGAGATCCCTTGCCAAACCTCCCAAAACAATGGCACTGGCTCTGAGAACATGACAGGTGAGGTGGCCACTCCTATGAGAACAAGGCTAGAGGCAAGCAGACACTGTGGGTTCTGCTGTCTCAGACCCAGAGTCATTTCAACTCAAGCACCACCATTCTTCCTATGAACCCCAGCCAGAAGGCAGCTCGGTCTCCTCAGTGGTTCAGTGGCATAAAGAATCCACCTGCGATACAGGAGATGTGGGTTTGATCCTTGGGGTTGGGAAGATTCCCCCAGAGGAGAGCATGGCAACCTACTCCAGTAGTCTTGCCTGGAGAATCTCATGGACAGAGGAGTAGGTTGCCACGTCCTTCTCTAGGGGATCTTCCCAACCCAGTGATTGAATCTGAATCTCATGCATTGGCAGGTAGATTATTTATAACCTGCATCACCAGGGCAAAGCTCAGGGAAGGTGAAAGGACTGCATCGACCTTCTCACATTTCCAAGAGTAGCATTTCTGAGGCAGGCTGAAAGGGTCAAGTCCTACTCACTGGATGATTTTTCCCAAACAGAAAACCTTCAGTCCTGCAGTACATTTCTGGAGGCAACACCCACATGCTGGGCAGAAGTCTACAGTCTGCAGAAGTATCCTGGATAGCACACTGCAGCCCACAAAGCTAGGGATGGATTTTAGATTTTCTAGTTGGGGGAGAGGGCAGAATATAAAGAGAACCTCATGATACATAAAAACGATCAGAAATTCAAATTACAGTGCTCATAAATATTGACCTTGAGGGGAAGGTGGTCATGGCTGTGTGTCAGCTCCAAACACAAGGCTGAGCAGCTGCCAAAGACACCTGCCCACCACCTAGAAAGTGTGTTGTATCTGTGGATACACCACAGATCTTTACACTTTACAGTATCTGGCCCCTTTCAGAACGATTTTGAAAGCCTCTAGTTTAATGCACAAAATAATTCATGCTATGGACTGCTAGCACAAGGAAAGCCATCAAAAGAGAAAGATTTTCAAATTAAAAAGGCAAGTTCAGAGATAAGATTATATTTGAAAACCAAAATATTAAAATACAGACATCCCTCATTTTACAGATAGTGCTTCCTACCTGCCCCCCAAATTGAAGATTTTTGGTAATTCTGTTTCGAGCAAGCCTACAGGTTCCATTTTCCTCAACCTTGTTTACTTTGTCACTTTTTTTTAAAAATTATTGAAGTATATAAATTTTTTTCATTATTATTTCTCATAGTGATTTGTGATCTTTCATGTTACTATTGCAAAAAAGATTGCCACTTACTCAAAGCTCAGATGATGATTAGCCTTTTTTTTTTTTTTTTTTGATATTTTAAGACGAAGTTATGCACTTCTTTTTCTTTCTTTCTTTTTTTTTCTTCTTTTTTGATAGGACAGTATTGCACATTTAAAGCTCTCAGAGTTGGAACTGCTTATCCAGACATGTAAAGTCCTTTCATTAAAGCTCAACAAGGCTGGAACATCCATGCATCAAGATGGGGCAGGGGGACTGCATCTCCTTGAGGTGTCAGATGGAGCAAGATGAGAAATAAAAATGTGTGACCTGGGAAAAGACAAAAGAATGTGAGCTGGCTAAGTCACGTGACGGGGGCAATGAACACTGGCATCCACACTGTGTTCTTGGAGGGCAGATCAGATTCCCTCCCAGAAATGGAGCATGTTTCTCTCCATCCTGTCTCCCACATTCCTGAGTAGATTTTTCTGGGAGAATCTAAGTGCAAGCATATAGAAATAAATCTCAGCGTGATTTCCACAGGGCTTATGTCAAAAACAGCCAAGTGGGCTTCATGGAGATCCTATTACATGAAAAGTCACAGCCATAATGCACTCCAAGGCCCACTTTTTACTTAAGCGTTACCACTGGGATGATAATCTGAGTTTTTCAAAAGTACATTGGGCTCCAAATACTATAATCTCTTACGGCTGTAAATAAGTAATATTGTACTTATTTAACTGGTCCATGTCTTAGTGGTGGCCCTTGTTCTCCTTAGCTGTGCCACGCCAAGACTTAGTTGTGGCATGTAGGATCTCTTTTCTTGACCAGGAGTTAAACCTGTTAACCTTGGAGCTTGGAACCCTAGCCACTGGACCACCAGGGATGTCCCAGGAATATTCTACTTAAGATGCATTGTCCTTTACAGAAGACATTTATTAATAGTCAAAAATTGACTTTGATATAGTTATGTTAGCTCAGAATACATACACAGACACACGGTCATGCACATCAAACATATGCACACATGTGCACACACACACTCACATACATATACAAATAAATACACATACACACTCACACATCCACTTGTGCACACCCCCCACAGGCACAATTCTGGCTGTTACCATTTTCCTTCTAATAGATTAGCGAGGAGACTGGCCACTAACCCCAGGTGACTTGCTGGGAGCCAGCGTGAGGAACTCCGCCTGTGGCAAAGGTCATGAGAAAGGAGGCTCGGCATACACAAAGGTGGGATCAAGGCTCAGGAGTCCCCCTGGGAATTCTTGAGCATCTACCCCCAAAACCAGAGTCTGCCTACTTTATGCTTTGTGCTTTCACCTACACCTCTGACTTTATGGGGGGCTGTCCCCCACTACCTCTCTCTGAAAAAAGAGTTAACTTACAGCACCAGTTAATAATTACTGGGTGTGATAGTATTTCAACCTACAAACTCCTTTGGAAGTCCTCTATCCTGCCTGAATAGGTTTTTCTGGTCACATGTGGTTATTCAGAGCCTCCCATCTGTGAGAGGCATGAAATGTTCTAAACTGTCTAAATACAAATTCCTTTGAGCAGTTAAAAGATTGATTAGAAATTGTATTGGTGAAGGGTTTTTCACTTGTTGGGCCAATGTTTGCTGCTAAGTTTCCATGTCCCTTACCTGCTGTGTCCCTGGCAGTGTATTGATTAATATAATTGGTGTAAGTAGTAGCTTTAATGTTTGTAACCTTGGACCCTTGAGTTAATTCTTTTCTTGTTATAGCCCACCACACCTTTGCCTTATAGCAATGCAACTTTATCTAATGCTTTTGGAGGGTGGTGCCTGACTTTAGACTAATCACCTTTAGCGAAAAAAAAGTTTTCTGAAGAAAGGGTCTTAAAATGTTAACAGGCCTCTGGGCCAGAAGATGATGCAAATCACCTAAACTTTTGCATATGATAAGTTTGCAGGAAGAAAGCCTGGCTTACTGCATGACTCTACCCCTTTCCCCATTATCCTCTATGCATAACTTAAGGTATAAAAACTACTTTGGAAAATAAAGTGCGGGCCTTGTTCACTGAAACTTGCTCTCCCTATGTCGTTCTTTCTCTTACCTTCTGGCTGAATTATTCAGCCTCTTTTCTCCACTGAATTTTCCTGCTGAGCTATCCTTATTCTATTACTCTTTATATCCTTAATTAACTTTTAATTAAGCAATTGCTTCCTGATCCTCGCCGACGCCAACCCCGCTTCAAATTCCCTGGATCCACTGGGGCTGGACCCCTGCAGTGACTGGTCAGCTCTCTGTGGCCAGCAGAAGCATCTCCAAGCCAAAACCCCCATGCTGCTGCTGGGGGTGGCATTTGTCCTTCTGATCCTGAAATGAGGGCTCCAGGCAAGCCAGGTTGACCAGCCCTCCCCCTTCTACCAAGTCACAATTCTCAGACCCTCTGTTTCACAGTCCCAAGGAACCACCAGACCCCCAAGTCTCGTCCAAAGCCTGGCACATGGACTGTGAAGGCCCTTGATTTCCTCTGTATCTCCACAAAGCAACTTGGGAGAGAGGGTGCTGCTGAAGGACAAATTTTCCTGGCGAGCTTTGGCAAAACACACCTGCTCAACACATAAGTGATTCATGCCTTCTAATCTGCACATAAAAGTCTCTAAAGAAGGGTGATGATGTGTACAGCCATCCCACTCAGCTGGCTCAAGAGGATTTGACCAAAATGGATTTATCAATTAGACAACATAAATGAGAAAGCACGCTTGCCCATTATTTCTCCTAGTGTTTTATTTATTTTTTTTTCAGTATTATGTTTCAGTATTATGCATCTGCCTACTCAGTAAAAAACATTAGAATCATTCCAGTAATGATGCATCCATATATTTTTCTCATTAGAAAAGGAACATCATTCTGAAGTCAAGAAATGCACTATATAAAATATAACAATCCACAAGCTGCAGGATGCAGAAAAAGCAGTTCTAAGAGGGATGTTTACAGCAATGCAAGTTTATCTTAGGAAACAAACAAAAAACTCAAATATTCTAACCATTTATATATAAATGGACTAGAGAAGTAGAAAGAAAGAAATCATGAAAACTAGAGCAGAATTAAATGAAATCTAGACTAAAAAAAAATTAAGAAAGCTCAAACTAAAAACCTGATTTTTGAAAAGATGAAGAAAATTGGTAAACCTTTAGCCAGTCTCATTGAGAAACAAGAAGAGCCAAAAACCAGTAAAGTCAAAAATGAAATAAATTATTATCAATACCACAGAAATACAAAGGATCTTATGAGATAGTTAAATGATTACATGCCAGTAAAATGGACAATCTGAAGAAATGGAAAATTTTTGAGAAATATACACTTTTGCAAGATCAAATCAGAAAGTAGAAAATATGAACAAACTAATTAGCAGCAACAAAATCAATCTAATTAACAATAACAACAACAAAAAAAAACTCCCATCAAACAAAGTCCAGAACCAGAAGGCTTCAAAGGTGAACTCTACCAAACTTTCAGAGAAGAGTTAACACCTTTTCATCTCAAACTATTGCAAAAATTGCAAAGGAAGGAATTCTTCTGAACTTATTGTACATGGCCAGCATCACCATGATACCAAAACCGGAAAGAGAGATCACAAACAAAAAATAAAATTATAGGCTAGTATCACTGATGGACATAGATGAAAAGTCCTCAATAAAATATTAGCAAACTAAATCAAAAAAATACATTAAAAAGATCATACAACATGATCAAGTTGAATTTATCCCAGGATATTCCAAGGATGTTTCAATATCTGCAAATTAATTAATGTGATACAAAACATATATCAAACTGAAGAGTAAAAACCATATGATCATCTCAAGAGATGCATAACAAGCTTTTGATAAAATTCAGCATCCATTTTGATAAACACTAAACCATGTGGACATAGAGGGGACACACCTCAAATTAATGAAAGACACATGCAAAAACCACAGCAAAGATTATACTCAACAGTGAAAACCTGAAAGAATTTCAGGAACAAGTCAAGGAAACCCACTCTCATCACTTTCATTCAACAAAATTTTGGAACTCCTAGCCACAGCAATCAAAGAAAGAAATAAAAGGAATTCAAGTTGGAAAGGAAGAAATAAAACTGTCTCTGTTTGCAGATGACATGATATTATAAATAGAAAATCCTAAGTTCAGTTCAGTTCAGTCGCTCAATTATGTCCGACTCTTTGTGAGCCCATGAATCTCAGCATGCCAGGCCTCCTGTGTCCATCACCAACTCCCAGAGCTTACTCAGACTCACGTCCATCGAGTCAGTGATGCCATCCAGCCATCTCATCCTCTGTCGTCCCCTTCTCCTCTTGCCCCCAATCCCTCCCAGCATCAGAGTCTTTCCCAATGAGTCAACACTTCGCATGAGGTGGCCAAAGTACTGGAGTTTCAGCTTTAGCATCCTTCCTTCCAAAGAACACCCAGGGCTGATCTCCTTCAGAATGGACTGGCTTGGATCTCCTTGCAGTCCAAGGGACTCTCAAGAGTCTTTTCCAATACCACAGTTCAAAAGCATCAATTCTTCAGCGCTCAGCTTTCTTCACAGTCCAAGTCTCACATCCATACATGACCAATGGAAAAATCATAGCCTTGACTAGCCGGACCTTTGTTGGCAAAGTAATGTCTCTGCTTTTGAATATGCTATCTAGGTTGGTCATAAATTTTCTTCCAAGGAGTAAGTGTCTTTTAACTTCATGGCTGCAGTCACCATCTGCAGGGTTTTGGAGCCCCCAAAAATAAAGACTGACACCATTTTGACTGTTTCAGCATCTATTTCCCATGAAGTGAAGATGTCACCAAAAAACTACTACAACACATCAATGAATTTGGTCAAGTTGTAGGATATGTAAAATGTTTTGTATACGAACAGTGAGCCATCAGACAGAGGAACTGAGGAAACAATCCCACTTACAACTGCTTTACAAAGAATTAAGTATGGGGACTTTCCTCTTAGTCCAGAGCTTAAGAGTTCTGGCTTCATTGCAGAGGGTGGGGGTTTGAACCCTGGTTGGGAAACCAAGATCTCATGTGCCTCCCAGTGTGGACAAAAATAACAAAAATAATACATATATACACACATACCTAGAACAAAAAATCTAACCAAGGAGGTAAAAGACATATAGTCAGAAAACTGTAAGACACTGAAGAAAGAGGCTGAAAATGACATACACAAAATGGAAATTTATACCATGGACTGAAAGAATATTGTTCTGAAATGACCATATTGCTCAAAGCAATCTAAAGATTCAAAGCTATCTCTATCAAAATACCAATGGCATTTTTCATAAAACTAGAACAAATCAATTCTAAAATTTGCATAGTAACATCAATGACTGTGAAGAGCCAAAACAACTTGGGAAATAAGAATAGAGATGGAGGTATCTGTCTATACTACAAAGTTATAGTCACCAAAATACTATGGTAGTGACACAAAAACAGACACATACATCAGGAAACAGAATAGAGAGCCTTAAAATAAACCCACACACTTATTGTCAACTGCTGCTGCTGCTGCTGCTGCTGCTAAGTCGCTTCAGTCATGTCCGACTCTGTGCGACCCCATAGACAGCAGCCAACCAGGCTCCCCTGTCCCTGGAAGTCTCCAGGCAAGAACACTGGAGTGGGTTGCCATTTCCTTGTCCAGAGCATGAAAGTGAAAAGTGAAATGAAGTCGCTCAGTCATGTCTGACTCTTAGCGACCCCATGGACTGCAGCCTACCAGGCTCCTCCATCCATGGGATTTTTCCAGGCAAGAGTACTGGAGTTGGGTGCCATTGCCTTCTCCAGTCTATGACAAAGGAGGTAAGGATATACAGTGGAGAAAAGACAGCCTCTTCAATAAGCCATACTGGGAAAACTGGATAGCTACATGCAAAAGAATGGAACTAGAACATTCTCTAATATGGTATTAAAAATATATATCAAAATGGATTAAAGACTTAAGTTTAAGACCAGAAACCATAAAACTCCCAGAGGAAAACATAGTCAGAACACCCTTGACATAAATTGTAGCAGTGTTTTGGGGGAATCTGCCTCCTAAGGCACAGGAAATAAATATAAAAATACACAAACAGGCCCTAATTAAAATGAAAGGTTTCCCCACCCCCACCCCCCTGACCCCCCGCCTCAGAGAAAATAAAACCATTGGAAAAATTAAAAGATGATTAACCAACTGAATGAGAGAAATATATTTTCAAAATATTTGAAATGACCAATGAGGGGCTAATATGTAAAATATAAACAGCCATTCAACTCTATCTGAAAAATAATACCTGACTAAACAATGGAAATAAGGGGATTCCCTCCCAGTCCAATGGTTAAGATTCTGCCCTTCTCCTGCAGGGGTGAAGAGTTTTATCCCCAGCTGAGGAACTAAGATCCCACATGCCGCATGACCAAAGATACATTAAAAAATAGTGGTTAGAAGACTTGAATAGACATTTTCCCAAAGGAGACATATAGATGGCATATGAAAAGATGCTCAGTACCGATAATCAGAGAAATGGAAATCAAAACCACAGTGAAGTATATACCCTTACATGGTCAGAAGGCCTGTCATCAACAAGACAACAAATAACAAAAGCTGGAGAGGATATGGAAAAAAGGAAATCTTAGTTCACTATTGGAGAGAAGGTAAACTGGTGCAGTCACTGTGGAAAACAGCATGCAAGTTCCTAGAAATCTAAAAAGAGAACTACCATAGGATAGTGTAATTTCATTTCTTGATATATAGCCACCCCCCAAAAAAAAATGAGAACACTAATTCAAAGAGATAATATGCACCCCCAATGTGCATAGCAGCATTATTTACAGTGCTCAACATACAGAAGTGACCTAAAAGTCCCTCAACAGAGGAACATATTAAAGAAGTGTATTATACCCAGAAACACATACAATGGAATGCTACTCAGCCATAAAAAGAATGAAATTTTACCATTTGTATCACCATGGATGGGCCTGGAGGTCATCATCTTTAATGAACTAAGATGGAGAAAAACAAAAACAGCAAATGTTACTTATATGTGGAATCAAACAACAAAAAATATAGAACAGAAGCAGACTCACATATATACAGTGTTACAGTCTTCATAGACTGGGACCTGTGGACTGGAGTCATCGAGAAGGATGCAGGGGACCCAAGTCTACAGTGAAACAAAGGTACTTTATTTGAAGAAATGCATGCTTATATATCATCAATAAAATGATTCAGTTTAGTTCAGTTCAGTCGTTCAGTCGTGTCCCACTCTTTGCAACACCATGAATCACAGCACGCGAGGCCTCCCTGTCCATCACCAACTTCCAGATTTCACCGAAACTCATGTGCATCGAGTCAGTGAAGCTATCCAACCATCTCATACTCTGTTGTTCCCTTCTCCTCCTGCCCTCAATACCTCCAAGCACCAGGGTCTTTGTAAATTAACTCTTTGCATGAGGTGGCCAAAGTAACGGAGTTTCAGCCTCAGTATCAGTCTTTCCACCCAGGGCTGTTCTCCTTAAGGATGGACTGGTTGAATCTCCTTGCTGTCCAAGGGACTCACAAGAGACTTCTCCAGCACCACAGTTCAAACCATCAATTCTTCAGTGCTCAGCTCTCTTCACAGATTACTCAGCCATTAAAAAGAATGAAATTCCACCAGTTGCAACAAAATGGATAATCCTTTAAGTAAAAGATCACTGAAAAGAGTCACTGAAGGGAATCCAAGCATGTACTCTTTCACATGATCTCAGTCCTAAGAACTGTGTGCAGCTCTGCTTGTTCCTGTTTTCCAGGAACTGATAAGGAACAGAAAGTCCTTGAGAAATGGCACATAAAGGAAGAAAACATATTGGATCCCTTAAAGTTGGATGTCCCCTGACGATACAGAAAGAAGCAGTGGTTATCAGTGGGGGGAGTGTAGGGGGGAGAGGCAGGATGGAGGCAGGGCAGTAAAGCTCAAATGATAAAGGATATATACACTACAAGGATATATTGTATGGCACAGGGAACAAAGCCAATATTTTACAATAACTTTAAATGGAGTATTTATGTGCTGTGTTTAGTCACTCAAGTTGTGTCCCACTCTGTAACCCTATGGACAGTAGCCTGCCATGGGGATTCTCCAGACCAGAATAGTAGAGGGGTTTGCCATGCCCTCCTCTAGGGGATCTTCCCAAGCCAGGGATAGAACCCAGAACTTCCACCTTGAAGGTGGATTCTTTACCAGCTGAGCCACAAGGGAAGACCAAAAACACTGGAGTGGGTAGCCTACCCCTTCCCCAGAGGATCTTCCCAACCCAAGAATCAAACTGGGGGTCTCCTGCATTCCAAGAACACTGAAGTGGGTAGACTGTCTCTTCCCCAGGAGATCTTCTGGACCCAAGAATCAAACTGGGGTCACCTGCATTGCAGGACAGATATTTTCCCACTGAGCTACCCTGAAGGCCATTAAATGGGAGTAACATCTAGAAAAAATGGGAATCACTATGCTGCACAGCTGAAATGAAGACTACCATAAATGAACTACACTGCAAAATGAAGGAAAAGAAAGAAACACATGATGAAGACAGGGCAGGGCAGTCAGTGGTGTGGCAGAAAGTGAAAGCAGCTCCCTGGCCCCCCATGGGTGGAAGAAGGCAGAAGGTACACCTACTTGGCCTGGTATTGGCTCAGCAGAGAGGGGCAGGTGCCTGGGCAGGGGAACAGAGATGCAGCTGGCTTGGACTGGCTATAGGAGAACTTAGTGGCATACCAGGAGTGTGGCTTCTGGCTCAGCCCATTCCTTCTGGGAAAAAAGAAAAAAAAGATGCAGTTGACTCTGAGATTTCATACCAAGGACCATTTCCTGCCAAGAAAGGACTGAAAGGTGGAAATCATTCGTGTGATTCAAGGCATCACTGCAGGTGCTTCTTGTTAACATCTGGGCACCAGCACTCCTGGTACAGGTTCCTTACTGGAGAACTGACCTGAGCACACAGTGACAATCACTGGCTCCCAGGTGCAAACCAGCCCTGATGCTGCCAAAATGATTGTTTTTTTTTTTTTTTAAATCATGTTTTAAGTTGTTATTTTTTTTTTTTTTTTTCAGCATATGGAATCCTGGTTTCCTGACAGGGGATCAAGCCCACAGCCCTTGCACTGGGAGGCTAGGTTATAACTACTAGACTGCCAGGGAATTCTGCCAAATTTCTTCTAGGTAGGAAGATACATACATCTTGTCTTCTCTTTCTTGTCTTCTCAACAAAAAACAAAGCAGCATCTTTTGTCTTTCCCATGTCAGTGAAACTTTGCAGACACACTTGACCTTGAAAAGAGGGCATGGGCTGCAGAAAGCTGAGCTGGGTGTCACAGTGTTGGGTGCATTTATTTATCCACTCACTTAACTTAAGTGAACATGGCTGTCCTGTATTCAACAGGAAGTGTGTGTGTGTGTGTGTGTGTGTGTAAGTCTGTGTTTGTGTGTGTGTGTGTCTGTGCTCATCACTCAGTCCTATGTGTGTGTGTGTATATCTGTGATAGCCACTCAGTCTGATTGCAAACCCATGTACTGTAGCCTGCCAGGCTCCTCTGTCCATGGGAGTGGTGTATGTGTGTGTGTCTGTGTTAGTCACTCAGCTGTATCTGACTCTTTGCAACACCATGGACTGTATCCCTCCAGTTTCCTCTGTCAATGGGATTCTCCACACAAGAATACTTGTGTGGATTTCCATTCCCTTCTCTAGGGGATCTTTCTGACACAGAGCTTGAATCCAGGTATCTTGCATTGCAGACAGACTTTTTACTGTCTGAGCCACCAGGGAAGCCCTAACTGGGACCACTGGACACATATTGCTCTGAGCCTGTCAGAGTTCAATGGGGACTCATGTGTGTGTGTGTGTGTGTGTGTGTGTGTGTGTGTGTGTGTGTGTGTTAGTCACTCAATCCTATCTCACTCCTTGCAACCCCATGGACTGTAGCATGCCAGGCTCCTCTCTGTCCATGGGATTCTCTAGGCAAGGATACTGGACAGGGTTGCCATTCCCTTCTCCAGGAGATCTTCTCAACCCAGGGATTGAACCCCAGTCTCTTACATGGCAGGCAGATTCTTTGTCATCTGAGCCACCAGGGAAGCTCTAATGGGTACCAGTGAACATGTATTGCCCTGAGCCTGTCAGAGTGTCTGAAGCCATCTAAGGTTTCCCAAGGTGGGCATCACCATGCCCTAGAATAGCGGGCTCCAGTCCATTCCTACCAGGGCTTCTGAATGTGGCAGGAGCCTTCTCTGCCCCCAGCATGGTCACCACCATCCATGATGGCTTATTATGGTTTGACCACACCTGCCCAGGTGTTGCAAATCTTTGCAGCTGCTATTGTGAATGTCACAGAGCCTCCAGTGCAAGTTTCTGGGTGAGGAGATGGTGCATACATGCCTTTCCTCCTCCTGCAATTTAGGACGGATCTAGCCTCCCCATGGACAACTGCAGATCAGAGCTAAAGGGCACAACTGAGCCTCTGAGTACCTGATGCATGTCACACATTCTTCCAAGAGGCAAGAATAGTAAAGATTCTTATGCAATAATGAATATTAATGAAAGCCTAGAAAATATTTATAACACAAAGATTCTGACTACTCAGATAATTTACAAAGAAAAAAAAAAATCCATGGGTGGCACAAATGTGGAGCATGTTGACTTGACTGACTGCCCATGAATTGAAGCAGAAAACAGATGAATCCATTCCACCTAGGGAGTAAAAGTGACTGTAAAACCAAGCCTGTACCTCACAGAGTTTCTCAAAATCCTCATAAGGAAGCTTCTGGACATGTGAATTTCATTTTCAGAAGGCATTTTCTGTGCTATAATATCCAGAACATCTTTCATCTTCTTTCACAGTTAATCAATCAGTAAAGGGAGAAAACTGGACAGACTGCAGGCAAAGGAAAGAGAGGCTCAGAAAGCAAAGGTCTCACACTGTGTGGCAACTTATTGCAACTTTGTAACGAGAAAGAGTGGGAAACCAGCTGGTTTACTCAGGGAGTTTCCACAGTGAGAGGAGTGAATGTTTCTCATCCTATTTTTAAAGATAGTATAGGCAGACCTGAAGTGACTTAGTAGCTAGCAGCAGCAGGCTTCCAGACCCTCACAATGAAGCAAATATTGTAATAAAGCTAGACATATGAATGCTTTGGTTTCCCAGTTCATATAAAAGTTGTGTTTATACTACATTGGGGGTATACTGAGTGTGTAATAATATGTCTAAGAAAACAAAGTACAGATCTTATTTTAAATTAAAAAATGCTAACAATCATATGATCCTTCTGAGTCCTAGTAGTAATATGAGTAAAATCAAGGATCACTGACCACAGCATAACAAATGTGATGGTAAAAAAATGTTTGAAATACTGTGAGAATACCCAAATGTGAGACACAAAGTGAGCAAGTACTGTAAGAAGAATGCCACTAACAGACTAACTAGTGGCACTAATCGGAGAAGGCAACGGTACCCCACTCCAGTACTCTTGCCTGGAAAATCCCATGGACGGAGGAGCCTGGTAGGCTGCAGTCCATGGGGTTGCTAGGAGTCAGATACCACTGAGCAACTTCATTTTCACTTTTCACTTTCATGCTCTGGACAAGGAAATGGCAACCCACTCCAGTGTTCTTGCCTGGAGACCCCCAGGGATGGGGGAGACTGGTGGGCTGCCGTCTATGAGGTTGCACAGAGTTGGACACGACTGAAGTGACTTAGCATAGCATAGTGGCACTAACAGTTTGAGAGGGGTGCCACAATTTTTTATTTGTTAAAAACAAAACAAAACATCAGGGTCTGTGAAGCACAATTCAGCCAAGTATGTCTTCACACAGGTTTCATAGGTGGCTCAGCGGTCAAGAGACAACCTGACAATGAAAGGAGACACAGGAGATGCAGGTTCAATCCCTAGGTGGGGAAGATCCCTTGCAGGAGGAAATGGCAACCCACTCCAGCATTATTGACTGGGAAATCACATGGACATAGGAGCCTGGTGGGTTCGGGTGCATGGGATCACAAAGAATCAAACCCGACCTAGTGACTAAACAACAAGGTCTATACACAGATACTTGTTTCTATTTTGAGAAGACACAGCCAATGTTCACAGTACTAATTATGGCTTTTAAAAACAAATGAAAGCACAGTAGAAAGGGTGGTACCCCCAAGCTCTAAGTGAGGAACTGGGGCTACTGGTGACAGTGTAATTTTCCTAAAACGTGCTCTTGTCAAATCTTCAGACTTCTTTGAGTATAGTAAACATATTTAGGAATCAAGGGAGTTTCCCTGATAGATCAGCTGGTAAAGAATCCACCTGATATGCAGGAGATACTGGTTCAATTTCCTGGGTCAGGAAGATTCCCTGGAGAAGGGATTAGCTACCCATCCATTCCAGTATTCTTGGGCTTCTCATGTGGCTCAGCTGATAAAGAATCTGCCTGCAATTCAGAACTGGCTTCAATCCCTGGGTTGGGAAGATGCCCTGGAGAAGGGAAAGGCTACACATTCCAGTATTCTTGCCTGGAGAATTTTCCTTGGACTGTCCATATGGTCGAAAAGAGCTGGACACGACCCAGTGATTTTCACTTTTCAGGTAGTTTGTCAACCCTGCTGGTGGCTAAAACAGCAGCGTGTTTGTTTGTTTTTGGTTTTTGTTGTTGTTGTTGTTTTCCTTCTTCTTTTAGAAATAATTTATTTTTTATATTTTTTTATTTGGCTGCATCGAATCTTAGTTGTGGCATGCCAGGATGCTTGTTGCATCAGGTGGCATCTTTCCTTGCATCTAGTTGTGGTGTTCAGGCTTACTTGCTGCACAAAATGTGGGATCCTGTTTCCACAACCAGGGGTTGTACCGGCATCTCCTGAGTTGCAAGGCAGATCCTACCCACTGGACAACTGGGGAAGTGGCCCTGGAGCTGTCTGGATGAGAGAGAGGAGGGCATTTGACTGAGTTGGTCTCTGGCATTAGTCATTGAGACCAGATTGGACAGGAAAGCTCAGGGGACCAAACTCTCTGGCGCCACCTAGAGTTCGCAGAACAGACACAGGAGAGGCGATTTAAGACCCTTATCTCAGACCAGTGTTTCTTCCTACACAATATAAACACTTGGTGCTGGTGGTGGTTTAGTCGCTAAGTCGTGTCTGACTCTTGAGATTCCATGGACAAAGAAGGCTGGCAGGCAGGCTACAGTCCATGAGATTCTCTAGGCAAGAATACTGGAGTCGGTTTCTATTTCCTTCTCCAATAAATATTTGAGTAGCTTTCAACCACCAGGAGCCTGCCAGCTTGAGATTTTTGAGACCTCGGCTGCGTCTTGCACAGGCCACAAGTGGAGTAGTGAAATCGCTCAGTCATGTCCGGTTCTTTTGTGATCCCGTGGACTGCAAGCCTACCATGCTCCCGTTCATGGGATTTTCTCCAGGCAAGAGTGGTGGAGTCGGTTGCCATTTCTCTTCTACAGGGGATCTTCCAGATCCCAGGTATTGAACCCAGGTCTCCCACATTGTAGGCAGATACTTTGCTGTTGAGCAACCAGCCATGGGCCACAGGATGTACCAAATTAGGCGAGTAAGACGCCCCAATGTGAGTGGACAAGGGGTACCTGCTGGGGGTAAACTGCCTCATGTATATAGGTAGCAAAGACCCACACCAAAGCTAAAGTGCCCTTGAGACCTTGGGGATGAAGAGCTCCCAGAAGACATTAGACAGGAGTGGACTTGAGTGCTATGGAAGGAAATGCCCCTCTCCCACTATGGGCCACAGTCAGACACAAGCCAGCTTGGCTGCCGGAGACCAGCAAAGATGTCTGCCCCTTTCTGGAATGGAGGAGGATGGCGTAACTCAGCCCAGAGATTCGCAAAGGCATGCAGGCAGTGATGCTTGAGAGAAAAGAGCACAGATCTGGCCATTGAAGAGGGCTGCTGTTGCCCCTGGTGTGGGGAGCTCTGAACTCCAGCAGCTCCAAAAACAGAACAGGGCTGAGTCCAAGCTATGCCCACTGAGAAACTAACAGTGTGACTGGTCACCCCAGGAAAGGATGACTGGTCATCCTTTCTACTGCAATGTCTGCTGTGGCTTGGACATCTTACAAAAAATATATATTTATTGTAGAAAATGTGGCACATTTAAAAATTAGAAGGCAGGTAAGACAACAAAGAAGAGTGACCCATAACCTAAAGATAACCATGAATAATATCTCTCTGCATTTCTTTCCCCCTGTTTCAGATAGTTGAAAAAATCCTGAAGACTTGGTGGGGTCTTTCTCTCTGCAGCCTGTGGGTTGGGTGAGTATTTCTCATGCCACTATCACTCTTCCAAAAGGTCTTCTTTTTGGTCATGTGGCATGCAGGATCCTAGTTCCTGACCTGGGATCAAACCTAGTCCCTATGCAAAAGAAGCATAGAATCTTAACCACTGGACCACCAGGAAAGTACCTGAGTGTCACCTATAATATGGCCTAATATTCCTTCCACATAAATGCTGAAAAGCTCTGGTGATGACTAGTAAAACACTAGCTTGTCTAGTTTCCAAATCAAATTACCACCCTAAGGAGGGTTCTCTGAAACCTTTTCCAAAAAGTGCCAAAATTAATCTCAGTTTGAAAAAGAAACTGTAGCCTACTGGGCTCCTCTGTCAATGGGATTTCCATGCAAGAATACTGGAGTGCGTTGTCATCCTCCTCCAGGGGATCTTCCCAACCCAGGGATTGAACTCAGGTCTCCTGCACTGTGGGCAGACTCTATGCCCTCTGAGCCACAAGTGAATCCCAGTATACTTCATTATTAAAAGTAGTTTTACATGGAAGGTAGTGTATTTTATTAAGGAAGAGGTTTATATCACCAATATTAAAAATGCTAGTATACCACTGAAAATTAAGAATGGATATAGAAATTGAAAAGTTATTTTAAAAAAAGGAATTATTAAAATAAGCACTTGGGTGAAATGCTCACAACCTCACATAATTCTTCTCTTAAAAATAAGTAAATAAAAATCATGTGAGTGCTGGGTTATTTTCCTAACCTTTCCAAATGCAGCAAAACAGCCACTGCTTCAGAAAATAAGCACAGCCTGCATGTGGTCCCTGAAAGCATGGTGGGCCTGACAATATTGAGTCTACAGGCTGGGAAGCCAGTTGAGAAGGCAGGGCCTGGCTGGACACCATGACAGGGGAACCGCAGGGTGTGTGGGCTGCAGGTGACATTGGCCATGGGAAGACTTCTTGGGTAATAAAATTATCAGTGATGCTTTTGAGGGCATCTTAAAAGCAAGAGTTGGAGTGAATTTTCAGGCAGTGGGGAGGATTTTGCAGATAAAAGGAGAGCCTGGAAAGTCCTGAAAATGCTTCTCACTGAGTACTGGAGACTAAGAGGTCTGAGTACTGAGTACTGTTGAGATAAGCACCAGGCAGCCCCTAGATCTTTGGGAGGCAGGGTGACAGAGGTCTGACAGTGAGCCCAGGCTGGAGGAGAGCAAGAAATGCAAATACCCTTTTTATTAAGTTTTTTGAAATCAACACATGCAAAAGCACTAACCTACAGGCACTAGGAAAAGACTCTTGAGAGCCCCTGGGACAGCATGGAGATCCACCAGCCCATTCTAAAGGAGATCAACCCTGAATCGGAAGAACTAATGCTGAAGCTGAAGTTCCAATACTCTGGCCACCTGATGTGAACTGACTCATTGGAAAATACCCTGATGCTGGGAAAGATTGAAGGTGGGAGGAGAAAGGGGTGACAGAGGATGAGATGGTTGGATGGCATCAGCAACTAGACAGACATGAGTTTGAGCAAACTCCATGAGATGGTGATAAACAGGGAAGCCTGCTGTGGTACAGTCCATGGGATCACCAGGGGTCAGAAACAACTGAGCCATTGAACAACAACAGACACTGAATGAAGCCTTTCCCAGAGCTGCAGCTGCCTTCCTGCCCTGGTCAAGCCTGTGTGTCTCTACAGCTGTCTCTGCCTCCCACCACTCCAAGGTCCCTACAACTCAGCTTTGCAGATCAGGCCCTCACTCTGCAACCCTCAG
Organism: Bos taurus; assembly: GCF_002263795.3. NCBI lineage: Eukaryota > Metazoa > Chordata > Mammalia > Artiodactyla > Bovidae > Bos > Bos taurus. The sequence continues at coordinate 58,836,718 of NC_082638.1, read as the reverse complement.
TTGCTCCCAGTGTCCAAGGAGTGACACCCAGGCCCCCGTGGTGCTGTCCTGTGCTCCCTGGGTGGGCTGCTTGCACTGGCATAAGGCCTCCTGGCCATTCAGAGGCAAGCTGTAGACTGAGGTGCACAGCTCTAGCCCTGGGCTAACCCCTATCCCACCGAGCATCCCCTCATCTGACCTCTTTAGGAGGCCCTGGCATCGCTGACATAGCTCAATATCTGTGTCTCCAACCTGGCTCAGCTTTCAGAGGACAGCTTGATGTGGATGGAGGTCAGCTTCCAGCCCTCCTTCCTTCCATCAGGGCCACCGCTTATTAGAACTTTCATGGTCCCTGCCCGTCACCCCCTCAGCTGCTAGCATTCCAAGGGCAGGAACCAAGGATATGACGTTGGTCACCTGGCTGGAACACTTCCGATGTGTGTGAATGAATAAAAAACACACATCAGAGTCATCTGTTTAGTGGTGGAGTGTTCCCAGTTTCCTCCCTGCATGCACTGATCTGACAACACATTCTTGATGAAAGGTGATAAGAGGCCAGCAGTTCCTGCCTTTATACACAAGGAGAAAGAGGCACAGATAAAAATTCCCTAGTCATCTCAATGACTGAAACTGACACCAGACATCAAAGGAGCATTTGATGCAAATGCCACAGCCAAGTAGCAGCATTTGCATGAGATCAAAGCTTCGGGGTACCATTCCATGAAGCTGGGGCACCCTTTATCTATCCCCTAGCCAGGACAAGCTTATACCTGTCTCCGACACTCATATTCCCCAGGTGTATTCACAGGAAAGACCACATAGACAATGAACATAGGCAGAAGGGGAAGAGACACAAATGACTGGGCTATTTCTCTGTTAACTTATGAAAAAGGGCAGTGGGAGGCAATTATCTCATCCAGCACTGTTGCTGTTGGTATTTAGTGGGTTAGTCATGTCCAACCCTTTTGCAACCCCAGGGACTGTAGCCCTCTGTCAGTGGGACTCTACAGGCAAAAATAATGGAGTGGATTGCACTTCTATCTCCAGGGAAACTTCCTGATTCAGAGATGAAACCCTGGATTACCCACTGACCAGTGAAGCCAAAACCAGTATCAGCAACACTAAAAATGCTTTGCCCAAACCACCAGAAATCATGGCGCATATACCTAATTGTTGAATAAGTGGTTTCATTCAACTCGATGTTTTTATAAAGGTAACAACCAAACTTTCTGGCTACATTTCAACCCTACAATGAATATTTTGGTAAAGATACCACAGACACTCAAAGGAGCAGCCATTAATATGACTAAATATAAGTTTAAAAAAAAGGTGCAACCATTAACATAATTAAATATAACTATAAATGAACATAAGTAAATATAACATTACTAAATATATGCTACAGAGTCAGTGAGTCTTAAGAGTGTACAAACAAAAGTATGTGCAACATTCTCTGCGTGCCTTAGTATATTAGAAACCATCACCTTTTCCACACCACATTTCACCAACATCACTTGCATGCCTTTCAATGCAAAACAAATCTTAACTGTTTACCATTCTCTTCTTGGCTCAGAATAGGAAACATCTCACATAATTCACCTGATTCACTTGTTTAAACCATACACTAAATATACATCTGAAAAGAAGCACCCTTTTCCCAAATAAAGCAGTTATGTTCCATGTTCTTTTTTTTTTTTTTTTTTCCCTCTTCTGATTTTATTTATTTATTTATTAAATTTTATTTTATTTTTTATCTTTAAAATATTGTATTGGTTTTGCCATATATCAACATGAATCTGCCACAGGTATACATGTGTTCCCCATCCTGAACCCTCCTCCCTCCTCCCTCCCTGTACCATTTCTCTGGGGAGTCCCAGTGCACCCCCAAGCATCCAGCATTGTGCATCGAACCTGGACTGGCAACTTGCTTCATACATGACATTATACATGAACCAGTCTGATCTATGTGGTGTTTCTTTTTCCCCTCCCAATTTTATGTAGTAAAAACAACGACAGAAAATAGCCCAAGCAAGTCAACATGTGTCCAATATAAACCTGTGGGTTTATATTTTAACAAGAAAATAAGCATAGTAGCCAGCAGCCATAAGCCCCAAATGCTCAAAACAGCAACATTTCCCCTGAAATGTGAATGAGGGTTCTCAGACAATTTTGCAGAAGCATCCCCAGTAAGACAGACAACCGGGAACATGCAGTTTCTGCTTGAGGAAGAGCTCCCCAGAAGGGGAAGGGGAGAAGAGGGGAGGGGTAAAAGGGAGAGGAGGTGGAGAAAGGGAGGGGGAACAGAGAAGGAAGGAAATGGGAGGCTGAGGGAGAGAAGTTGAGGGAAAGGGGAGAAGGGGAAGGGAGAGAATGAAGAGAAGAGGGAGGGTGAGACAGATGGGAGGGGGAAGAAAAAATGGGGGAGATGGAAGAGGGAGAGAGAGAAGGAAAGGGGAGAGAGAGAAGGAGAGGAGAGAAGGGGGAGGGGGAGGGAAGCAGCTGAAGAGGACACACATTCCCCTGAATACAGAGTTTCTGTCCCAGGAAGAGCTATGGAGGAGGGGAGGGGTTTGGGAAGAAGGGAGGGAGGGGGAGAAGGTGGGTGGAGAGAAGGGGAGAGGGAGAAACAGAAGGGAAAAAAATGGGAGAAGTGGGAGGGGAGAAGAGGGAAAGGGAGTAGGACAAGGGGAAGGGAGATGAAGGAGGGGAAGAAGGGAGAGGTGGGTTATAAGGGAGAGGAGGGCACGAAGGGAGAGGAGGGGGAGAAAGGAGAGGAATGCCAGAAGGGGGAGAGGGAGAGAAGAAGGGAAAGGGAGATGGAAAAAGGGGAGAGGAAGGGGAGAAGGTGAGGGGGAGAAGGAGGGATGGGGAGAAGGAAGGAGGGGAAGAAGGGAGAGGAGGGAAAAGGAGACCAAAGGGGACAGGGAGAAGGGAGGGGAGGGATAGAAAGTGGGAGTTGGGAGGGGGGAGAGAGAAATGGAGGGGAAGGGAAAAGGGAGGGGAGAAGAGAGGGAAGGGAGGGGAGGGGAAGAAGGAAGGGCAGGGGGAGAGAGGGAAAGGGAGCAGAGGGGAGAAGTGGGGAGGGGCAGTGAAGCATCTCCAGTAAGACAGACATCCTTGAACACACAGAGTTTTTGTCCCAGGAAGAGCTCTCAAGGAGGGGAGGGGGCTGGAAAGAAGGGAGAGGAGGGGAAGAAGGCAGGCAAGAAGGGGGAGAAGGGGAGTGGAGAAGGGTCAAGGAGGAGGGGAGAAGGGGTAAGGTCCTAGCCACCCCTCTCCTCTTGCAGCTTCAGGAACATCTGCACTCATCAGTGCTGGGGTCGCGTACAGTGCTTCCTGCTCAAAGACAGCTCCAAAAAGCCAGTGGCAGAGGAGAGGATGGAAATGATGCTGGCTTAGTGGAGTACTCACTGCAGCTCAGGGCCATGGAGAAACCTGCATATGTGGCAGGAAACCTGCTCTGAGCAGGCGTGTATGCTGTCACTGAAGCAGACACCTGCCTTCTTTAAACATATCACCGTGCCACCATATCTGGTTAACCTTCTCTCTGCCTCCAGCAAAAACCTGCCTCCCTGGGTGTTAATCTGCTCCTGAATGTGAACTTAGTGGATGGAATCAGAGTCACGGAAGGCTTTAAGGCTTCTGGCAAAGAGGCAGAAAGTAATAAAGAATCTGCCTTATGTACTGTGTGTCCTGGCAAAATGGCTCACCGCTCAAGAGTGAGATGAATGATAAAGTGGCAGGTGAGGTTCATAGTAAACAAAACTCATATTTACCAGATAAATGTGACAGAAGGACCAAAAGAGCCATTTCAGAAGAAATTTTCTGAACAGTGGTTGAAATTCTATGCACTCCTAAAAGGGAGCTGAGGATGGTGGATGAGTTTCTGGCACTATGCATGCAGGGATTGTTAGTGCATGTTTGACAGCACCCAGCAGAGACAGCCTGAACTCAGCACTGGCAAGAACTCCCCCTTCCTCAGTACATCTCCAACAATGAGGGACTTACAAACAACCCCATTAATCAGGAAATTGCTGCAAGTGATCCAATTTTGGGTCTTAACCTTTTCCAAGCACATTTGCTTAAGCTAATGGCATGACTGCTGTGGTCCTCAGCAAAATACCAGAGGCCCTCAGGGAAACACTAGTGGCCCTCAGAGAAATACTGGTGTCCATATCCCTCCCATACCTGACCATCAGGATCTCCAGGGTAGGGAAGTTGGCACAGGTGACAGGTTTATCAGAGTCAGACCCAGAGAAGGGGTTCCCACATCTGCCTGAATTTTCCTGTGTGCAGCAGTTCCCTGACCAACAAAGAGAGAACAAGGAGCCCAGGAGGCTCCCTCTGCTCCATGGGTCCTCTGACTCCCCAGAAGATGTCAGGATAAGCCTGGGCATATTGGAGTTGGACATATGTGCACCCGTGGGGCTCCTGTGACCCTTCTTTGTTCTCAGGCAACATAAACCTGGGAGGAAGCAGTGCCAGCTCTCATCTGTCTGGGAAAGAAGCTTGGCTGAGAACAGACAGTGAGTGGGGTTCCTGGACCCCAAGGCAACACCCTCTCAGCCCCAGCTTCTAAATGATAAGATATATGGGGCTTGGAGCCCAAGAAACCAGACACCCCTACTTTGTGAAGCCGGCCAGCAGCCATCCTCTCCTGGCCCCTGGGCGCTCTGCTCTCGGGGATGGCAAGGAGGATAAACACAGCAGTTGTCACCAGAGGGAGGGAAGTATGTCAACCACAATTCCCACTTTGGGACTATACTGGTGGTCCAGTGGTAAGAGTCTGCCTGCCAATGTAGGGGACACGGTTTCGATCCCTGATCCGGGAATATCTCCCAGGCAACTAAGCCCATGTGTGACCACTACTGAACCCATGCTCAGAATCAAGAAAAGCCACTGAAATGAGAAGCCCATGCACCAAAAGTAGAGTAGACCACACCTCACCAGCTCACAGCAACTAGAGATGAGCCTGTGCAACAACAAAGAACTGGCATAACCCCCTCCCCTCAAAAGAAAACACACACACACAAAAAACAAAAAGGCCAAATCAACCAACCAGAAAAAAATGCCCACACTGTTGACAAACCCTGTTTCACCTTGAGATGCACACATGTCTTTCCATAGCACCTCTCAGAACAACCCAACCTGTACTGGCCACTCTCACCATCAGGACCCTAAGCTTTTCTCAGTGTTTATCAGAAAAGCCACCTTTTCTTAGGGTAGGTGGGATGGTTAGGTACTTAAGGGTTAAAAGAAGCACCTCTGCTGTCTGGTCAACATCCAACATTGGATTACTTCTGTGTGGTTGGCTCAGTCAATGAATTAACTGCAGAGTGCCTTTATAAACTAATCACTTAAAAAGAAGAAAAAAAAAAAAAAGAGTATATGATATGTTGTGGAGTTTTACATGGAATCTGTCTCTCCTGCATTGCAGGTGGTCTCTTTACCTGACTGAGGCACCAGAAAAGCCCCAAACATAAAATTGCTCTTCTCAGAGATACAAATCAGATTAGTTACTGCCTTACTTCTTCGAAGGAGTTATGAACAAACTAGAAAGTATATTAAAAAGCAGAGATATTACTTTGTCCACAAACTCAGTCTAGTCAAGGCTATGGTTTTTCTAGTAGTCATGTATGAATGTGAGAGTTGGACTATAAAGAAAGCTGAGCACTGAAGAATTTATGCTTTTGAACTGTGGTGTTGACTAAGACTCTTGGGAGTCTCTTGGACTGCAAGAAGATCCAACCAGTCCATTCTGAAGGAGATCAGTCCTGGGTGTACATTGGAAGGACTGATATTGAAGCTGAAACTCCAATATTTTGGTGACCCAATGCAAAGAGCTGACACATTTGAAAAAAATCCTGGGGTTGGGAAAGATTGAAGGCAGGAGGGGAAGGGGATGACAGAGGATGAAATGGTTAGATGGCATCACTGACTCAATGGACATGAGTTTCGGTAAACTCTGGGAGTTGGTAGACAGGAAGGCCTGGTGTGCTGTGCTTCATGGGGTCTCAAAGAGTCAGACGAGATTGAGTGACTGAAATGAACTGAGGGATGGAGACAGTTGAGAATGGTGAGATTAGACAGAGAAGAATATGGGCTCCCCAGGTGGTGCAGTGGTAAAGAATCCACCTGCCAATGCAGGAGACACAGGACCTCTGGGTAACAGATTAAATCAAGCAGGTTCAATCTCTGGGTCTGGAAGATCCCCTGGAGAAAGGGACAGCAACCCACTGCAGTATTCTTTCCTAGAGAATCCCATGGACAGAGGAGCCTGGTGGGCTACAGTCCAAAGGGTCGCAAAAGTCAGACATGACTGAGTGACCAAGCAGAGAAGGATACATGTTATTGATTTAAGAACACAATTTTAAAAGCACTCACTGCACTTCCTGGGCTTTCCCCTTGGTTAAGGAATCCTAGTGGCTAAGACTCCATGCTCCCTATGTGGGGGTCCAGGTTCAATCCCTGGTCACAGGACTAGATTCCACATGCTGAAACTAACACCTGGCACAGCCAAACAAATATATATTTTTTAATAAAAATATAATTTAGTATGGAATTTTAAAAGTCCTTACTATGTGCATCTCCAGGATTTAAATCAGGAATTTACCATGTGTCAGGTGACAGCAACAATCCTAATATTAACTAATTCCCTGGTTTGTAAAAGTCACCAGTTTATAAAACTGCATTCATATTTCTAAGCAAAAGCCATTTCAGAGTTTTCTACTTGGCAAAATAAAACCTCCCTGTGTGCATGCTCTGTCACTTACTCCTGTCCGACTCTCTGCGACTCCATGGTCTGTAGCTTGCCAGGCCCCCCTGTCCATGGGATTCTCCAGGCAAAAATACTGGAGTGGGTTGCCATTTCCTCCTCCAGGGAATACTCCTGACTCAGGGATTGAATCTGTGTCTGCTGCACTGGCAGGCAGATTCTTTACCACTGAGCCACCTGGGAAGCCCAAATAATACCTACACAGAGTATTAAAATTTAACATAAAATTAATTAAAATTAAAAAAAATATATATGTCTGTTATTCAAAGTATACGCTTGTGTGTGTGTGTGTGTTTAAAGCATCTGAACCAACCACTTGTTTTGGTTTTCTAATGTGTGATACATGTTATTTGGATTCCTAAGCTCAGTCATTCAATTGTCTCTGAGTCTTAGCAACCCCATGGATTGTGCAGCTCACCAGGCTCCTCTGTCCATGGGATTTTCCAGGCAGGAATACTAGAGTGGGTTGCCATTTCTTTCTCCATGTTACTTAGATCAGTAAGCCCTTCCAAACTAGATAATTATTCTGCACACCTGTTACTTAAAAGGAGCCCAGGTATCAGAATGCAAAAGTAAGAGTCTACACTGGGGGCTCCCTTCCACCCTTCAGTGGCCAAATCTGACCAGCTGCCCGCTTGTCCCCACCAGCAAGCAGGCCCTAGGCCTCATCTCGCTTTTCCCGCCACCAGTTTCCATGGCTTGTGCTCTGAACAGAACTCAGATCGTCTTGTTTTCTGACCTTACATATGTTCCTCAAATTCAGAACAAGCTTCTGAAGACATGGCAGGATGTCCCAACTCACTCTCACAGACAGAAATGCCTATTTCAAACAACAAAAGCATCTGTCACCTATGCCATCCACAAAGGGAGCAAAAATAAACTTCATGAGGCACTTACTTTCTGACTTAAAACCTCCCAGACAAGGAACGGATCATGATTAGCTACACACACACGCACATATATGAACTTGGGTGCAAAGGTATTACAGTGCAGCACTGTCTGCTACATGAATACTCTGGAAGCAACATAAAAACATCCATGTATAGAGGATTTGTTACACACCCATTAGACCATCCAGACTACGGAGCATCATGGGGTCGCTAAGACAAGTCATAAGTCAGACATCAGGACACTCAGTGTGGAACAAACTCCACTTTCATGTTTAAACACACAAGCACCTATCTGTTTCTAAAAGAAAACCTAAGAGAGTAGTACTGACAGAGCCAAGTGAGGGAATGCAGATAGGGTGGAAAAAAGATTGATGGATTTCATGCAATTCCCTTTTGAAAATGAATATTGGGACTTGCCTGGTGGTTCAGGAGCTAAAAATCTGTGCTCTGAATGAAGGGCACCCAGAGATCTATCCTTGATCCGGCGACTAGATTCCCAGGTGCCACAACTAAGACCCAGCACAACCAAATAAATAAAATAATAAATACTTAATAACAAGAAAAGTGAATATTTTCCCTTGTCCATGTCACTCTCAGTACTGACAAACGTAGAAAAAAAGTCACATTTGGAGAAAACTATAGCTGGCATTCTAGCAGCCACCCCTTAAGAGTGGTTGTTTTGACCACTGTGCAGTAAGCAAACCCTTTGGGGGCACTGCATAGAACCCTTTGGGGTGCAAACTTGATGCTGACTCCTGTGAACACACCACACCAAACTCCAAAAGCTTCTCCTCTTTAAAAGTGCAAAGGTTGATAAGGTGACCTCAAAGAAATGAGACAATGTGATAGCATCTTTCAGGTCCCCTCTGCCCTAAAGGGCTTGGAAATGGCCATGCAGGGACACTAGTTTTCTCATTTATGAGGACAATCACCTATTTCATGGAGCAATGAGACTGTTCCATTAATGTGACAAAGAATGAAACTTTTCCTTCTTCCTGTTCTGAACTTCCTTCTTGGATGCTGCTGCTGTTGCTACTAAGTTGCTTCAGTCATGTCTGATTTTCCAGGCAAGAACACTGTCCTGGATTTTCCAGGCAAGAACACTGGAGTGGGTTGCCATTTCTTTCGCCAATGCATGAAAGTGAAAAGTGAAAGTGAAGTCACTCAGTCTGTCCAACTCTTAGTGACCCCATTGACTGCAGCCTACCAGGCTCCTCTGCCCATGGGATTTTCCAGGCAAGAGTACCGGAGTGGGGTGCCATTGCCTTCTCTGTCTTGCATGCTATTTTCATTCCAAAAAAAAAAAAAAATCCTTTGGGGTATGTCTTCAAGTCTGTACAAAAAACAGGAGTGCATGGGGTCAATTTACTTTTTAAAATTTACAGCCAATCTTGGAAAAGACTGGACTAATTCTGTTAAAAAGGGAAGAGCAACACTGCACTGTGAATGAGTCACCTCTGAAACATTAAGTTGAGGATTATTTCTGTATATACAAGCAGTCACAGATATTTCTTGTCTTTGAGGTGCTTAAGACTCTGGTGCCATCACTTTGAGGCCTTGACTTTGATCTCTGGTCAGGGAACTAAGATCTTGAAAGAGTTCCATGGAATGCTCCAGGCAAGAACACTGGAGTGGGTTCTCATCTCCAGGGGATCTTCCCAACCCAGGGACTGAACCCAGGTCTCCCACATTGCAGGTGGATTATTTCCCAGCTGAGCCACAAGCAAAGCCCAAGAACACTGCAGTGGGTGGCCTATCCCATCTGTATGGGATCTTCCCAACCCAGGAATTGAATCCAGGTTTCCTGCATTGCAGGAGGGTTCTTTACCATCTGAGTCACAAGGGAAGCGCAAGAATAATGGAGGGAGTAGTCTATCCTTTCTCCAACAGATCTTTCTAATCCAGGAATAGAACTGTCTGCTGTATTGTAGGCAGATTTTTTACCAGCTGAGCTACCAATGAAGCCATCAAGTTGTGGAGCCAGCATGGCCAAAAACAATCACCAACACCTCCAAGCTGCCCAGCAGTACTGTTCTAGTTCCTGTGTATAAAAGTTCCTCTCTGACCCCCTCAAATTACCCCAACTCCTATTCACAATTTGCTTTTGAATAAAGTATGCTTGCCTGCTCCAGAGCCTGGACATGGATGTCCGTGTAGATAACTCCATGTTAGCAGAAGACCTGAAAATCTGGTGCCTGCCACCTTGCATTAAAAATGACTCATGATATTTAGCTTCATTCAGAGCATCAGCTATTGGCAGGGATAAGATTTAAGGAATCAAAATCACTTCATCAATCAAAAATTAACACTCAGCAGCAATCAAAGAAGGAATCTTTTTCAACACTGACCTTACAGCACCAGGAACTCTACTTAATACTCTTTGAAAAGCCAGGAAAAAGTAAAGTCACTCAGTCATGTCCAACTCTTTGCCACTCCATGGACTGAAGCCTACCTCCTCCATCCATGGAATTTTTCAGGCAAGAATACTGGAGTGGGTTGCCATTTCCTTCTCCAGGGGATCTTCGTGATCCAAGGACTGAACCCCGGTCTGCTGCATTGAAGGCAGATGCTTTATTGTCTGAGCCACCAAAAAAGCACAGGAAAAGAATGTGAAAAAAAAGTATGTATATATATATATATATATATACATATATGTATATATATATATACATATATACACACATTTTATATATAGCTGATGCACTTTGCTGTATACCTGAAACCAACACAACATTAACTATTAAGTTAACTATGTTGTTGTTCAGCTGACAAGTTGTGTCTGACTCTTTGTGATCCCATGGACTGTGACATGCCAGGCTTCCCGGTCCTTCATCACCTACAAGAGTTTGCTCAAAATCATGTCCATTGAGTTGGTGATGCCATGCATCCATCTCAACCGCTATTGTCCCCTTCTCCTCCCACCTTCAGTCTTTCCCAGTATCAGAGTATTTTCCAATGAGTCAGCCATTTGCATCAGGTAGCCAAAGGATTGAAGCTTTAACTAAGTTAACTATGCTGCTGCTACTGCTAAGCTGCTTCAGTCATGTCCGACTCTGTGAGACCCCATAGACAGCAGCCCATCAGTCTCCCCCATCCCTGAGACTCTCCAGGCAAAAACACTGGGGTGGGTTGCATTTCCTTCTGCAATGCATGAAAGTGAAAAGTGAAAGGGAAGTCACTTAGTTGTGTCTGACTCTTCGTGACCCCATGGACTGCAGCCTACCAGGCTCCTCTGTCCATGGGATTTTCCAGGCAAGAGTGCTGGAGTGGTGTGCTATTGCCTTCTCCAAATTAACTGTACTTCAACATAAAACTAATAAAAGAAAAGGTAATCTTTTAAATTTGTGATGTTGGATTCATCCTTAACCAAGAGATGGATCACTCTTGTGCTTCTTAAGTGCACATGCTCACACACATATGCATAGACACACACATATTGACATTGGGACTGCCACAGTTGACACAGGGCAGCCAACAGACTGCATGCTTTGCTTGTCTGCTCATCTCTGTCTGTAAACATGGCTTGACACCCAGGTCTTACCTTTTCACCACCAGCTTCAGGGTCTTATGTGAACCCTTCACCATGCAGATGGCCTCCTTTCTAAACCTGGACAGACTGATGTCCTTGAGGCCCATGGTCTCATCTCCAGCCAGGAGTTTGTCCATGGCCATGGCCTTGCTCCCTTCTTTGATCTGCAACTCAGAAAGTGGTCCCATGAGCTTCCCCCCACCCCAAAAGTGCAAACCAGTCCCCTGGACACAGACAGAAAGACGTGTCAGTGACAGCTCTGTGCCACCCACTGGTCCCCAGACTGGCTTCAGGATGACTCAGAAGTGAAGGACCAGTGATGCACCCCTCTCCTGGTCTGTACCCCTCATCTGGTCTGTATCTGCATGGCCTACTGTTTATGGAAGGGACAGCAAAATACATGAACACTCAAAAATACACTAGAAACAGGATATCCAGACAGAACCCTTCACTTTCTGGATCTCCTTCCCCGCCAAAAAAGAGAAAAAAAAATATGGTTGTTTTAAAATTATTGACTAGTTATTTCTCACCCATCAATCCTGCACCTAGAGCTTTCCTGGGGGTACCATGGTTAAAAATCTGCCTGCCAACATGGCAGACATGGGTTACATCCCTGATCAGGGAAGAGTCCACATGCCACAGTGCAAGTAAGCCTGTGCATGACAACCACTAAGCCTGGGCTCCAGAGTCTGGGTGCTGTAACTACTGAGCCCACAAGCCACAACTACTGAAGCCTGTGTGCCCTAGAGCCCATGCTCCACAACAAGAGAAGCCATTACAATAAGAAGCCCACATGCTGCAAGTGGACAGGGGCCCTTCTTTGCCACACTTGGAGAAAGCCCACATATACCAACAAAGACACACAAGAGCAAAAAAAAAAAAAAAAAAAAATTAAAAAGTCCTCCACCTAGAACTTTTTCTGTAACAGCTTTCTTTTAATGTTTTATTTTTTTTTAAATTTCTGTAACAGCCTTATTTAGCTATAACTCAAACACCAATCCCCCCATGTACATATGAATGAATGGACTGTTAGCTGTACTCGGAGTGGTCCAACCTTCACCACTACCCAGTTGAGAACAGGCTTCCTAAGACCATAAGAAACCTCATGCCTGTCAGCAGTCACTCTCCAGCCCTCCCAGGCTCTGGAAACCATGTATATGTCTTGGATGTACCTACTCTGGACACTTAATATACACAGAGTCATACAACAGGTGGCCTTTTGTGTCTGGCTTCTTTCACTCATGACGTGTTTTCCAGGTGCATCTGTGTTGACCCCTGTGTGGGAACTCCATTCTTTTTTATGATTGACTGATATTCCATTATACCAATTGACCACATTTGATTTATCTGTTCATCAGGGATGGATGGATATATTTACATTGTTTCTACTCTTTGGCTATTGAGCCAGTACAGTTCAGTCGCTCAGTCATGTCTGACTCTTTGCAACCCATGGATTGCAGCATGCCAACACCCAGATCTTATTCAAACTCATGTCCATTGAGTCAGTGATGCCATCCAATCATTCATCCTCTGGCATCCTCTTCTCCTCCCACCTTCAGTCTTTCCCAGCACCAGGGCCTTTTCCAGTCAGTCAGTTCTTTACATCAGCTGGTCAAAGTATTGGAGTTTCAGCTTCAACATCAGGCTTTCCAGTGAATATTCAGGACTGAGTTCCTTTAGGATGGACTGGTTGGATCTCATTGCAGTCCAAGGGACTCTTAAGAGCCTTCTACAACACCTTCCCCCAACACAAAATATTTGCAAGTCAAAAGCATCAATTCTTCAGTGCTCAACTTTCTTTAGAGTCCAATTCTCACATCCATATATTTGGCTATCAGCACCCATTAACATTTGTATATGCAACTTTGTGTGTAAATATGCATCTTAATTTCCCTTGAGTGTAAAAGTAGGAGTAGAATGGTGGGGTCATATGGTAACTAGAGTAAACATTTTCAGGACCTGCTAGATTGCTTTTCTTTAAAAACATAATTATATATATATATTTATTTATTTCACTGTTTTGGGTCTCAGTTGCAGCATGTGCCATCTTCAGTCTTCATCATGGCATAGTTGTAGCTCTGGAAAGTGGGATCTACTTCCCTGACCAGGAGATTGAACCCATGTACGTAAAACACTCCCTATTCAGAGTTATACACAGTCTGTATACAAGTGTATTGACTGACTCCTTAAAATGATTTTATGACTTTTATGCTGAGAATTTTCAATCTGGGTTAAGTACTTAACCCAGCTTTTCTTATACAGTAATAATCCAACTAAGCATTCAGTAAGCCATCAGTTAACCAACCTACTTTCTGTACCAGTGTCCTGCAAACTGTGTACTGTGCTTAGTCTCTCAGTAATCTCTGACTCTTTGTGACCCAATGGACTGCAGTTTGCCAGGCTCCTCTATCCATAGAGGTCTTCAGGCAAAAATACTGGAGCAAGTAGCCATTTTCTCCCTCCAGGGATCGTCCAAACTCAGGGATTGAACCCAGGCCCCCTGCATTGCAGGCAGTTTCTTTGCACTCTGAGATACCAGGCAACTCCAAGAATACTGGAGTGGATAGCCTAGCCCTTCTCCAGCAGATCTTCCCAATCCAGGAATTGAAACAGGGTCTCTTGCACTAGGTGCAAGAGGTGGATTCTTTACCAGCTAAACTGTCAGAGAAGCCCTATGAGCCATGAACCAAATCCAGCCAGCTAGGACTTCCTGGTGGTCAAGTGATTAAGACTCCATGCTCCAAATGTAGGGAGCCTGGGTCCCTTTTCTGGCCAGGAAACATCCTACATGCTAGAAGTGTGTCCTACCCTCCCCCTGCAAAAAATCCAGCCAGCTGTCTTCTTTTTTTTTTTGGTGTGGGGGGAATGGGGTAAATAAAATTTTACTGGAATACAACTACACCCATTTGTTTATACACTGCTACTGGAGAGAATGGAATAGTTTGGGGCCCATAAAGCCAATAATAATTACTACTTGGCTTGGTACAAAAAAAAAAAAAAAATTGCCAACCCCTGTTCTACACCAAAAAAGCCATTCTTTTTACAACCTGCTAGAAAAACTAGCAGAAATCTGAAAATCAATTCCAAGCTTTACCAGGCACTAAAGCAAGGAAATATTTCTCTTCTGGGAGTCACAGAGCTGGAAATGGAGCCACTGATAGGCTCATGGATGAAACCACATGGTACTTGGACTTGTTTCTCTGCCTAGACCCGAGAACAACTCCTTAATGTAACAGAGCCAATTATTTATTGTAAGTTGACATCACAAACAAAATAACTACTCCTAACAGAACTATGAAGCAATTCGTTTGGCTAAAAACCAGATTCAAATTCTAGACAATTTTCGTCCCAACATAATGACAGATCCCAACATTAATATGCTTCCACCTGGCCAAAATTACACACTCACCCATAAACAGTCAAGGTGATGGATACGTGGTGGAGAGTTTAGATTTTGACATGACCCAGGTAGGAAGCCTGTGGGATGTTTCCAATCAGAGGTTTGTTGGGCAGTTATCTGGGGTGGCTGGGAGGTGGGAATCCCGGAGAAAACAATGGAGTGAACAGCAAGGGAAGGAAATTAAAGACTGGAGAGGCAGTGATGGAGGCTGCCCACTCAGAAAACAGACCCATGAACAGCACAAGACAGAACCCTTGGGCTGCCTGGAAAAAGAGGATGAAGGAGCAGGTTCAGTTCAGTCGCTCAGTCATGTCTGACTCTTTGTGACCCCATGAACTACAGCACACCATGCCGCCCTGTCCATCACCAAATCCCGGAGTCCACCCAAACCTATGTCCATTGTGTCGGTGATGCCATCCAACCATCTCATCCTCTGTCGTCCTTTTCTCCTCCTGCCCTCAATCTTTCCCAGCATCAGGGACTTTTCAAATAAGTCAGCTCTCCATATTGAGTGGCAAAAGTATTGGAGTTTCAGCATCAACATCACAGAGGAGAAAAAAGGGGTGGATATCCCAAAAGAGACAACAAGCAGAGACGCACAGAGCTTTTGAATCTAAGCATCATAAGAAAGCCTTTAGGTGAAACCACGATTATGGAGGAATGTGCAGGGTTTTAGGACAGGTTCTGAAGGTAGCACTTCCTGCAACAACCTATCACCTATAATGACTCGGCCATGACCTGGTGGGCATTTCTTTCTCATCTCCACAAACCCTTGCATACAAGACTCTCAAAGTGCTGCCATTAACATTTGGCTAAGGAACTCTCTGGTGGTCCAGTGGCTAAGACCCTGTGCTCCCTAAGAGTCTCCCTAAACTGCCCCTACACTGCTCTTCTAAGGCAGTTGGCAGGGTTTAATCCCTGGTCAGGTAACTAGATCCCATATGCCACAGCTAAAGATTCTAAATGTTACAATGGAGATAAAAGATCTTCAACAAATATCTTGCTCAGACACACACACACACACACACACACAAATTGAACAAAGATATGGGTTCACCCTGAAGCCCAGAGCATATTATGTTGCTTCACTTCATCTGCAAAGACTTCCCAGCTCCTCCTCCAGCCACAAAGACTGCATTCCAAGGCAGCCTATCTGCCTCACCCAAACCACACTCCACCTACACTCCCAGCAAAAATGGCTCCAGGTTTAAGAGACAGAGTAGCTGGGGATCTCTGCCCTCCTTGGCTTCTTCACCAAAACTAACCATTTATCCAACATTTTTCTCACTCATGGTGAAGAGAGTTGCAAATGAGTCACCTTTGAAGACCACTGGTCTGTACTCTTGACCCCATCAAACTTCTCCCATGAGGAAGACTTCATTAGGCTTGAACCTGGTAAAGCACAGACCTGAAGCTTGACCTAGGGACACAGGGATATGGCTCTGCCTGCCAGCTGTGTATAGTGTATCATATGTTACATGTGATGAGTCGTGCCTTGATTGCATCATACATTCTAGACATGTACACTCCTTTTATTGCCATCCTCTGTTTGACAGTCAAGAGAGTGCTGGACCTTGCCAGTTGTAGAGGGCACTCTCTGCAGGATCCACAAATGGAGCAATCCTGTCCTACAACCCCCAGGCAAAGTTCTAAGCATCACTTGCTGTAGCTCAGAAAAAAAAAAAAAAAAAAAAAAAAAAAAAAACCTCCCTGTACAAAAATGGCAAGCAGGCAAGGATAAAGGAATCCAAACCTATCCACAATGCCTGTCTATGTGTGCTGATCAGAAGGAAAGCCCCAAGCTCACTCACCAGGTTGAATATTCTGGTTTGGATTATTCACTGGAATTCTTGCAAAACTCCTCTTGAGGTCCCCAGGAGTGTCCAAAAATGAGCAGACTGCCTTTCTGTCCTTATGGAAACATTTATTCTGAAGACAGCAAAAGGGAGGGAAGAGAGAGAGAAAAACAAAAACAAAAACAGTTATTGGAAGTCTTTTTGGAAACAAGCTTTCGTATTTCATCCAATGGATGTTACACATGATGAAAGATGTTCACCCACCAAGGCCAGGAACTCCCCAATTCTCATGGGAGTCAGGACCTTCTTGGAAAGGGACTTCTTGAGTCAGGGTACTGGGGATGAAAGGGGTAAGGCTTGGGGCTGGAGATGAAAGACTTTCCCTGGACAATAACTTGAAAGGTCCAGAACAAATAAGGGTGGACATTCCATGGGAGGGGGTCTGGAGCCAGGCCTCATCTGAAGAAAATCATCCTGGTGAGTGCAGTGCCTTGGCAGGGGATCTGTGAAAGATAAGTCCAGAAAGATGAAGATAAGAAATTTAACCTTCATTTTCAGAAGTCTGAAGGATACCCTGGAGGCAGCGGTGGGGTGAGGGGTTGCCGAGGTGGGGGGAGGTCCCGAAGGCCCAACCTGGTAGCAGGGAATGACCCTGTATCATATGAGCAAATGCATCTAACAACTTCATCCTTTAGGTAGACAGGAAAAAGCCTCTCTCCCACCCAGAACAAATCACAGATTGGCAGTGGTTCAAATGAACACAGGGCAGAGAATATGAATGTAAGCAAGCACTCAGTCAGCTGGAAAGGCAGGTCAAGGGACATACTCGATGGACATCAAGAGGTCACCACAGGAAAGGGGTATGCAGTAGAGCTCAGATGTGGAGCTTTGACTGATGTGAAAAATCGCAACCACCAGAGATCAGAAGGAGGAGGAACATTTACGTGCAGAATCAGATTTCAAAGTCCATGAGTCATACTCATGACTTATCAGCTATGACTAGGAAGTCATCCAGAGGACAGCATAAGATAGCACTGGCTTCTGCAAGCCAGGAACTTCATTGATGTCACCTCCTAGGTCACCATTCTGAGTTCCATTGTGTCTGATGAGAGAGCTGAGTCATCCAGGAAAAGGCTACAATTGCAAAGCAATCAGAGAACACATCTCTTGTAACAGATAAGCCTGTCAAAAAAATAAAAATAAAAAAACCTGCACCAAAATGTGTCCAGATTTGCATATACTCTTATCATTGGTCTCTGACTTCTTGTAAAATCCTGGGGAGTATCTTATCACTGATCTGTGGAATTCAAGTTTCCCAGGAGCTCTCAGTTCAATTCCCTCAGTTAGTTGTGTCCAACTCTTTGCAACCCCATAGACTGCAGCTACCATGCCTCCCTATCTATCACCAATTCCCGGAGACTGCTCAAACTCATGTCCATTGAGTCCATGATGCCATCCAACCATCTCATCCTCTGTCACCCCCTTCTCCTCATGGCTTCAATCTTTCTCAACATCCAGATCTTTTCCAGTGAGTCAGTTCTTTGCATTATGTGATCAAAGCGTTTGAGTTTCAGCTTTAGCATTGGTCCATCCAATGAATATTCAGGATTGATCTCTTGTAGGATGGACTGGTTGGATCTCCTTGAAGTCCAAGGGATGCTCTCAAGAGTCTTTTCCAACACTACAGTTCAAATGCATCCATTTTTAGGGGCTCAGCCTTCTTTACAACTTTCACATCCACACATGACTACAGGAAAAACTATAGCTTTTACTAGATGGACCTTTGTGGGCAAAGTAACATCTCTGATTTATAGTACACTGTTTAGGTTTGACATAGCTTTTCTTCCAAGGATGAGTAGTTCTAGAAACATCTTTAAGAAGTAAGTCCCATGATATTCCAATTTTGAAGTGCACCCCTGTTTATTTTTTTAAACTTTCTTTAAAAGATGGAACTGTCCACTGATTATTTTTTAGTACAACCAGGAAAGAAGACGGTAATTAATTTGCTATGTCTGACCTGAGCTTCCCAGGTGGGCACTAGTGGCAAGGAAACTGCCTGCCAATGCAGGAGATGTAAGAGCCATGGGTTTGATCCCTGAGTTGGGAAGATGCCCTGGATGAGGGCACAGTAACCCATAACAGTATTCTTGATTGGAGAATCCCATGGACAGAAAAGCCTAGTGGGCTATGGTCCACAGGGTTGCACAGAGTCATACACGACTGAAGCACCTTAGCGCAGCACACATCTCCTGAGTGTCAGCTGACTATTTCATGTGGAGGTGGTGTCATTTTTTGACCCAACAACACAAAACATATTGAATGACAATTTGAGTCACAACTGTGCATGAATTATGTTTTGAATAAAGACAGCCTTCAGAATGGGAGAAAATATAGCAAATGAAGCAACTGACAAACAACTAATCTAAAAAATATACAAACAACTTTTGCAGATCAATTCAAGAAAAATAGGGGGGAGGAGCCAAGATGGCGGAGGAGTAGGACGGGGAGAACACTTTCTCCACCACAAATTCATCAAAAGAGCATTTAAACGTCGAGTAAATTCCACAAAACAACTTCTGAATGCCGGCAGAGGACATCAGGCACCCAGAAAAGCAATCCAACTCTTCGAAAGGAGGTAGGAAAAAATATAAAAGACAAAAAAAGAGACAAAAGAGGGAGGGATGGAGTTCCGTCCCAGGAAGGGAGTCTTAAAAAGAGAGACGTTTCCAAACACCAGGAAACCTTCTCACTGCCGAATCTGTGCCCAGCTTTGGAAGCACAGAGGGCAACATAACAGGGAGAAAAAATAAATAAACAATTAAAACTCGAAGATTGCGAGTCCTATGGTAACTCCCCCAGCGGACAAGCAGCGCAGACACCTGCACGCGCCATTAGCAAGCGGGGGCTGGGTAGGGAGGCGCAGCGTGGGCTGCATCGCTTAGAGTAGGAATCTGGCCTGAATACCCTGAGCACTATCTGAGCGAAATAATTTGGGCTAGCAAACCAGACTGTGGGATATCTACCACGTGAAAAGCCAGCCCCAACCTAAGACACCGCCAGGCCTGCGCACGGAACAAAGAACTGAACAGAGATAGCCGGCTGCAGACCTTCCCCCTCCGGTGACAGGCAGCCAGAGCCAGAAGGGTGCAATCGCAGCCCCAGAAGACATTATCTATAAAACTGTAAGCAGGCTTCTTTGCTAACTAAAACTTCTTGGGGGTCTGGACGGTTAACATCTACCTGAGAAGGTGCGCCGGTTTTACACCCAAATAACCGAGTGGCGGGGAGGCGATAAGTCGCAGCATTGGCGCTCGCCAAACACCTCATCACTTGAGCTGCTCGGACCTGGGAAGAGCACAAAACTCAGGCCCAACTGAGTCTGCGCCTCTGAGGACTACCCGAGTGCCTGAACCTGAGCGGCTTAGACCTGGGAGGTACATGCAGCCCAGGGCCAGCCTCAGATTGTTCCCAGCAGAACAACCTAGAGCCCGAGCAGTGTGGGCAGGGAGGCTACACGCACCGTGAGCGGGGGCAGACCCAGTGTGGCTGAGGCACTGCGAGCGCACGCCAGTGTTATTTGTTTGCAGCATCCCTCCCTCCCTCCCCACAGCGCGACTGAACAAAGAGAAGAAATACAGCTCCACCCATCAGAACACCGACACAAGCTTCCCTAACCAGGAAATCTTGACAAGCCACCTGTACAAACCCACACAAAACGAGGAAAAGCCACAATAAAGAGAACTCCACAAACTGCCAGAATACAGAAAGGACACCCCAAACTCAGCAATTTAAACAAGATGAAGAGACAGAGGAATAGCCAGCAGATAAAGGAACAGGATAAATGCCCACCAAACCAAACAAAAGAGGAAGAGATAGGGAATCTACCTGATAAAGAATTCCAAATAATGATAGTGAAATTGATCAAAAATCTTGAAATTAAAATGGAATCACAGATAAATAGCTTGGAGACAAGGATTGAGAAGATGCAAGAAATGTTTAACAAGGACCTAGAAGAAATAAAAAAGAGTCAATATGTAATGAATAATGCAATAAATGAAATTAAAAACACTCTGGAGGCAACAAATAGTAGAATAACAGAGGCAGAAGATAGGATTAGTGAATTAGAAGATAGAATGGTAGAAATAAATGAATCAGAGAGAATAAAAGAAAAACGAATTAAAAGAAATGAGGACAATCTCAGAGACCTCCAGGACAATATTAAACGCTACAACATTCGAATCATAGGGGTTCCAGAAGAAGAAGACAAAAAGAAAGACCATGAGAAAATACTTGAGGAGATAATAGTTGAAAACTTCCCTAAACTGGGGAAGGAAATAATCACCCAAGTCCAAGAAACCCAGAGAGTCCCAAACAGGATAAACCCAAGGCGAAACACCCCAAGACACATATTAATCAAATTAACAAAGATCAAATACAAAGAACAAATATTAAAAGAAGCAAGGGAAAAACAACAAATAACACACAAGGGAATTCCCATAAGGATAACAGCTGATCTTTCAATAGAAACTCTTCAAGCCAGGAGGGAATGGCAAGACATACTTAAAATGATGAAAGAAAATAACCTACAGCCCAGATTATTGTACCCAGCAAGGATTTCATTCAAGTATGAAGGAGAAAGCAAAAGCTTCTCAGACAAGCAAAAGCTGAGAGAATTCTGCACCACCAACCCAGCTCTCCAACAAATACTAAAGGATATTCTTTAGACAGGAAACACAAAAACGGTGTATAAATTTGAACCCAAAAGAATAAAGTAAATGGCAACGGGATCATACTTATCAATAATTACCTTAAATGTAAATGGGTTGAATGCCCCAACCAAAAGACAAAGACTGGCTGAATGGATACAAAAACAAGACCCCTACATACGTTGTCTACAGGAGACCCACCTCAAAACAGGGGACACATACAGACTGAAAGTGAAAGACTGGAAAAAGATTTTCCATGCAAATAGGGACCAAAAGAAAGCAGGAGTAGCAATACTCATATCAGATAAAATAGACTTTACAACAAAGGCTGTGAAAAGAGACAAAGAAGGTCACTACATAATGATCAAAGGATCAATCCAAGAAGAAGAAGATATAACAATTATAAATATATATGCGCCCAACATGGGAGCACCGCAGTATGTAAGACAAATGCTAACAAGTATGAAAGAAGAAATTAACAATAACACAATAATACTGGGAGACTTTAATACCCCACTCACAGCTATGGATAGATCAACTAAACAGAAAATTAACAAGGAAATACAAACTTTAAATGATACAATAGACCAGTTAGACCTAATTGATATCTATAGGACATTTCATCCCAAAACAATGAATTTCACCTTTTTCTCAAGTGCACATGGAACCTTCTCCAGGATAGATCACATCCTGGGCCATAAAGCTAGCCTTGGTAAATTCAAAAAAATAGAAATCATTCCAATCATCTTTTCTGACCACAATGCAGTAAGATTAGTTCTCAGTTACAGGAGAAAAACTATTAAAAATTCCAACATATGGAGGCTGAACAACACGCTGCTGAATAACCAACAAATCACAGAAGAAATCAAAAAAGAAATAAAAATTTGCATAGAAATGAATGAAAATGAAAACACAACAACCCAAAACCTGTGGGACACAGTAAAATCAGTCCTAAGGGGAAAGTTCATAGCAATACAGGCACACCTCAAGAAACAAGAAAAAAGTCAAATAAATAACCTAACTCTACACCTAAAACAACTAGAAAAGGAAGAAATGAAGAACCCCCGGGTTAGTAGAAGGAAAGAAATCTTAAAAATTAGAGCAGAAATAAATGCAAAAGAAACAAAAGAGACCATAGCAAAAATCAACAAAGCCAAAAGCTGGTTCTTTGAAAGGATAAATAAAATTGACAAACCATTAGCCAGACTCATCAAGAAACAAAGGGAGAAAAATCAAATCAATAAAATTAGAAACAAAAATGGAGAGATCACAACAGACAACACAGAAATACAAAGGATCATAAGAGACTATTATCAACAATTATATGCCAATAAAATGGACAACGAGGAAGAAATGGACAAATTCTTAGAAAACTACAACTTTCCAAAACTCGACCAGGAAGAAATAGAAAACCTTAAAAGACCCATCACAAGCACGGAAATTGAAACTGTAATCAAAAATCTTCCAGCAAACAAAAGCCCAGGTCCAGACGGCTTCACAGCTGAATTCTACCAAAAATTTAGAGAAGAGCTAACACCTATCCTGCTCAAACTCTTCCAGAAAATTGCAGAGGAAGGTAAACTTCCAAACTCATTCTATGAGACCACCATCACCCTAATACCAAAACCTGACAAAGATCCCACAAAAAAAGAAAACTACAGGCTAATATCACTGATGAACAAAGATGCAAAAATCCTAAACAAAATTCTAGCAATCAGAATCCAACAACACATTAAAAAGATCATACACCATGACCAAGTGGGCTTTATCCCAGGGATGCAAGGATTCTTCAATATCTGCAAATCAATCAATGTAATACACCACATTAACAAATTGAAAAATAAAAACCATATGATTATCTCAATAGATGCAGAGAAAGCCTTTGACAAAATTCAAAATCCATTTATGATAAGAACTCTCCAGAAAGCAGGAATAGAAGGAACATACCTCAACATAATAAAAGCTATATATGACAACCCCACAGCAAACATTATCCTCAATGGTGAAAAATTGAAAGCATTTCCTCTAAAGTCAGGAACAAGACAAGGGTGCCCACTTTCACCATTACTATTCAACATAGTTTTGGAAGTTTTGGCCACAGCAATCAGAGCAGAAAAAGAAATAAAGGAATCCAAATTGGAAAAGAAGAAGTAAAACTCTCACTATTTGCAGATGACATGATCCTCTACATAGAAAACCCTAAAGATTCCACCAGAAAATTAGTAGAACTAATCAATGATTATAGTAAAGTTGCAGGATATAAAATCAACACACAGAAATCCCTTGCATTCCTATACACTCATAATGAAAAAACAGAAAGAGAAATTAAGGAAACAATTCCGTTCACCATTGCAACGAAAAGAATAAAATACTTAGGAATATATCTACCTAAAGAAACTAAAGACCTATATATAGAAAACTATAAAACATTGGTGAAAGAAATCAAAGAGGACACGAATAGATGGAGAAATATACCATGTTCATGGATTGGAAGAATCAATATAGTGAAAATGAGTATACTACCCAAAGCAATTTATAGATTCAATGCAATCGCTATCAAGCTACCAACAGTATTCTTCACAGAGCTAGAACAAATAATTTCACAATTTGTATGGAAATACAAAAAACCTCGAATAGCCAAAGCGATCTTGAGAAAGAAAAATGGAACTGGAGGAATCAACCTACCTGACTTTAGGCTCTACTACAAAGCCACGGTTATCAAGACAGTATGGTACTGGCACAAAGACAGAAATATTGATCAATGGAACAAAATAGAAAGCCCAGAGATAAATCCACACACATATGGACAACTTATCTTTGACAAAGGAGGCAAGAATATACAATGGATTAAAGACAATCTCTTTAACAAGTGGTGCTGGGAAATCTGGTCAACCACTTGTAAAAGAATGAAACTAGAACACTTTCTAACACCTTACACAAAAATAAACTCAAAATGGATTAAAGATCTAAACATAAGACCAGAAACTATAAAACTCCTAGAGGAGAACATAGGCAAAACACTGTCTGACACACATCACAGCAGGATCCTCTATGACCCACCTCCCAGAATATTGGAAATAAAAGCAAAAATAAACAAATGGGACCTAATTAAACTTAAAACCTTCTGCACATCAAAGGAAACTATTAGCAAGGTGAAAAGACAGCCTTCAGAATGGGAGAAAATAATAGCAAATGAAGAAACTGACAAACAACTAATCTCAAAAATATACAAGCAACTCCCACAGCTCAACTCCAGAAAAATAAATGACCCAATCAAAAAATGGGCCAAAGATCTAAATAGACATTTCTCCAAAGAAGACATACAGATGGCTAACAAACAAATGGAAAGATGCTCAACATCACTCATTATCAGAGAAATGCAAATCAAAACCACTATGAGGTACCATTTCACACCAGTCAGAATGGCTGAGACCCATAAGTCTACAAATAATAAATGCTGGAGAGGGTGTGGAGAAAAGGGAACCCTCTTACACTGTTGGTGGGAATGCAAACTAGCACAGCCACTATGGAGAAAAGGGTGGAGATTCCTTAAAAAACTGGAACTAGAACTGCCTTATGATCCAGCAATCCCACTGCTGGGCATACACACTGAGGAAACCAGAAGGGAAAGAGACACGTGTACCCCAATGTTCATCGCAGCACTGTTTATAATAGCCAGGACATGGAAGCAACCTAGATGTCCATCAGCAGATGAACGGATAAGAAAGCAATGGTACATATACACAATGGAGTATTACTCAGCCATTAAAAAGAATACAGTTGAATCAGTTCTAATGAGGTGGATGAAACTGGAGCCTATTATACAGACTGAAGTAAGCCAGAAGGAAAAACACCTATACAGTATACTAATGCATATATATGGAATTTAGGAAGATGGTAACGATAACCCTGTATACGAGACAGCAAAAGAGACACTGATGTATAGAACAGTCTTATGGACTCTGTGGGAGAGGGAGAGGGTGGGACGATTTGGGAGAATGGCATTGAAACATGTAAAATATCATGTATGAAACAAGATGCCAGTCCAGGTTCAATGCATCATACTGGATGCTTGGGGCTGGTGCACTGGGACGACCCAGAGGGATGGTATGGGGAGGGAGGAGGGAGGAGGGTTCAGGATGGGGAACACATATATACCTGTGGAGGATTCATTTTGATATTTGGAAAAACTAATACAATTATGTAAAGTTGAAAAATACAATAAAATTAATTTTAAAAAATTAAAAAAAAAGAAAAAAAATTTCAAGAAAGATAAACAAACCAATCAAAAAATGGGCCAAAGAACTAAATAGACATTTCTCCAAAGAATACATACAGATGGCTAACAAACACATGAAAAGATGCTCAACATCACTCATTATCAGAGAAATGCAAATCAAAACCACAATGAGATACAATTTCATGCCAGTCAGAATGGCTGTGATCCAAAAGTCTATAAGCAATACATGCTGGAGAGGATGTGGAGAAAAGGGAACCCTCTTACACTGTTGGTCGGAATGCAAACTTGTACCGCCACTATGGAGAACAGTGTGGAGATTCCTTTAAAAAAAATGGAAATAGAACTGCCATACGACACAGCAATCCCACTGATGGGCATACAGATCGAGGAAATGAGAACTGATAGAGACATATGTACCCCAATGTTCATCACAGCACTGTTTATAGTAGCCAGGACATGGAAACAACCTAGATGTCCATCAGCAGATGAATGGATAAGAAAGCTGTGGTACCTACACACAATGGATTATTACTCAGCCATTAAAAATAATACATTTGAATCAGTTCTAATGATGTGGATGAAACTGGAGCCGAATATACAGAGTGAAGTAAGCCAGAAAGAAAAAACACCAGTCGTGTCTGACTCTGTGCGACCCCATAGACAGCAACCCACCAGGCTCCCCCGTCCCTGGGATTCTCCAGGCAAGAACACTGGAGTGGGTTGCCATTTCCTTCTCCAATGCATGAAAGTGAAAAGTGAAAGTGAAGTCACTCAGTCGTGACCGACCCTCAGTGACTCCATGGACTGCAGCATTCCAGGCTCCTCCATACATGGGATTTTCCAGGCAGGAGTACTGGAGTGGGGTGCCATTGCCTTCTCCATATGGAGTTTAGAAAGATGGTAATGATAACCCTGTATGGGAGACAGCAAAAGAGACCCAGATGTATAGAACAGTATTTTGGGCTCTGAGGGAGAGGGAGAGGGGGAATGATTTGGGAGAATGGCATTGAAACATGTATAATATCATATAAGAAGCGAATTGCCAGTCCAGGTTCAATGCAGGATACAGGGAAGCTTGGGGCCGGTACACTGGGATGACCAAGAGGGATGGTATGAGGAGAGAGGTGGGAGTGGGGTTCAGGATTGGGAACACGTGTACACCCATGGCAGATTCATGTTGATGTATGGCAAAACCAATACAATATTGTAAAGTAATTAGCCTCTAATTAAAATACATAAATTTAATTTAAAAATAAATAAAATGAACTTGACTCCCAGGTGTTTGTGTAGAGTCCCTTTCCAAAGAAAAGCACTTCTTGATCTTGCCTCTTTCTTGTCTCTCATCATGACATTCCAGTTTCCCATAATTTACCTTGAACATACCATGAAAAAGTGAAAATCAA